>NC_137781.1:2659442-3199442 GCF_963455305.1 Plecotus auritus
CTAACCCTAACCCTAACCCTAACCCTAACCCTAACCCTAACCCTAACCCTAACCCTAACCCTAACCCTAACCCTAACCCTAACCCTAACCCTAACCCTAACCCTAACCCTAACCCTAACCCTAACCCTAACCCTAACCCTAACCCTAACCCTAACCCTAACCCTAACCCTAACCCTAACCCTAACCCTAACCCTAACCCTAACCCTAACCCTAACCCTAACCCTAACCCTAACCCTAACCCTAACCCTAACCCTAACCCTAACCCTAACCCTAACCCTAACCCTAACCCTAACCCTAACCCTAACCCTAACCCTAACCCTAACCCTAACCCTAACCCTAACCCTAACCCTAACCCTAACCCTAACCCTAACCCTAACCCTAACCCTAACCCTAACCCTAACCCTAACCCTAACCCTAACCCTAACCCTAACCCTAACCCTAACCCTAACCCTAACCCTAACCCTAACCCTAACCCTAACCCTAACCCTAACCCTAACCCTAACCCTAACCCTAACCCTAACCCTAACCCTAACCCTAACCCTAACCCTAACCCTAACCCTAACCCTAACCCTAACCCTAACCCTAACCCTAACCCTAACCTAACCCTAACCTAACCCTAACCCTAACCCTAACCCTAACCCTAACCCTAACCCTAACCCTAACCCTAACCCTAACCTAACCCTAACCCTAACCCTAACCCTAACCCTAACCCTAACCCTAACCCTAACCCTAACCCTAACCCTAACCCTAACCCTAACCCTAACCCTAACCCTAACCCTAACCCTAACCCTAACCCTAACCCTAACCCTAACCCTAACCCTAACCCTAACCCTAACCCTAACCCTAACCCTAACCCTAACCCTAACCCTAACCCTAACCCTAACCCTAACCCTAACCCTAACCCTAACCCTAACCCTAACCCTAACCCTAACCCTAACCCTAACCCTAACCTAACCCTAACCCTAACCCTAACCCTAACCCTAACCCTAACCCTAACCCTAACCCTAACCCTAACCTAACCCTAACCCTAACCCTAACCCTAACCCTAACCCTAACCTAACCCTAACCCTAACCCTAACCCTAACCCTAACCCTAACCCTAACCCTAACCCTAACCCTAACCCTAACCCTAACCCTAACCCTAACCCTAACCCTAACCCTAACCCTAACCCTAACCCTAACCCTAACCCTAACCCTAACCCTAACCCTAACCCTAACCCTAACCCTAACCCTAACCCTAACCCTAACCCTAACCCTAACCCTAACCCTAACCCTAACCCTAACCCTAACCCTAACCCTAACCCTAACCCTAACCCTAACCCTAACCCTAACCCTAACCCTAACCCTAACCCTAACCCTAACCCTAACCCTAACCCTAACCCTAACCCTAACCCTAACCCTAACCCTAACCCTAACCCTAACCCTAACCCTAACCCTAACCCTAACCCTAACCCTAACCCTAACCCTAACCCTAACCCTAACCCTAACCCTAACCCTAACCCTAACCCTAACCCTAACCCTAACCCTAACCCTAACCCTAACCCTAACCCTAACCCTAACCCTAACCCTAACCCTAACCCTAACCCTAACCCTAACCCTAACCCTAACCCTAACCCCTAACCCTAACCCTAACCCTAACCCTAACCCTAACCCTAACCCTAACCCTAACCTAACCCTAACCCTAACCCTAACCCTAACCCTAACCCTAACCCTAACCCTAACCCTAACCCTAACCCTAACCCTAACCCTAACCCTAACCCTAACCCTAACCCTAACCCTAACCCTAACCCTAACCCTAACCCTAACCCTAACCCTAACCCTAACCCTAACCCTAACCCTAACCCTAACCCTAACCCTAACCCTAACCCTAACCCTAACCCTAACCCTAACCCTAACCCTAACCCTAACCCTAACCTAACCCTAACCCTAACCCTAACCCTAACCCTAACCCTAACCCTAACCCTAACCCTAACCCTAACCCCTAACCCTAACCCTAACCCTAACCCTAACCCTAACCCTAACCCTAACCCTAACCCTAACCCTAACCCTAACCCTAACCCTAACCCTAACCCTAACCCTAACCCTAACCCTAACCCTAACCCTAACCCTAACCCTAACCCTAACCCTAACCCTAACCCTAACCCTAACCCTAACCCTAACCCTAACCCTAACCCTAACCCTAACCCTAACCCTAACCCTAACCCTAACCCTAACCCTAACCCTAACCCTAACCCTAACCTAACCCTAACCCTAACCCTAACCCTAACCCTAACCCTAACCCTAACCCTAACCCTAACCCTAACCCTAACCCTAACCCTAACCCTAACCCTAACCCTAACCCTAACCCTAACCCTAACCCTAACCCTAACCCTAACCCTAACCCTAACCCTAACCCTAACCCTAACCCTAACCCTAACCCTAACCCTAACCCTAACCCTAACCCTAACCCTAACCTAACCCTAACCCTAACCCTAACCCTAACCCTAACCCTAACCCTAACCCTAACCCTAACCCTAACCCTAACCTAACCCTAACCCTAACCCTAACCCTAACCCTAACCCTAACCCTAACCCTAACCCTAACCCTAACCCTAACCCTAACCCTAACCCTAACCCTAACCCTAACCCTAACCCTAACCCTAACCCTAACCCTAACCCTAACCCTAACCCTAACCCTAACCCTAACCCTAACCCTAACCCTAACCCTAACCCTAACCCTAACCCTAACCCTAACCCTAACCCTAACCCTAACCCTAACCCTAACCCTAACCCTAACCCTAACCCTAACCCTAACCCTAACCCTAACCCTAACCCTAACCCTAACCCTAACCCTAACCCTAACCCTAACCCTAACCCTAACCCTAACCCTAACCCTAACCCTAACCCTAACCCTAACCCTAACCCTAACCCTAACCCTAACCCTAACCCTAACCCTAACCCTAACCCTAACCCTAACCCTAACCCTAACCCTAACCCTAACCCTAACCCTAACCCTAACCCTAACCCTAACCCTAACCCTAACCCTAACCCTAACCCTAACCCTAACCCTAACCCTAACCCTAACCCTAACCCTAACCCTAACCCTAACCCTAACCCTAACCCTAACCCTAACCCTAACCCTAACCCTAACCCTAACCCTAACCCTAACCCTAACCCTAACCCTAACCCTAACCCTAACCCTAACCCTAACCCTAACCCTAACCCTAACCCTAACCCTAACCCTAACCCTAACCCTAACCCTAACCCTAACCCTAACCCTAACCCTAACCCTAACCCTAACCCTAACCCTAACCCTAACCCTAACCCTAACCCTAACCCTAACCCTAACCCTAACCCTAACCCTAACCCTAACCCTAACCCTAACCCTAACCCTAACCCTAACCCTAACCCTAACCCTAACCCTAACCCTAACCCTAACCCTAACCCTAACCCTAACCCTAACCCTAACCCTAACCCTAACCCTAACCCTAACCCTAACCCTAACCCTAACCCTAACCCTAACCCTAACCCTAACCCTAACCCTAACCCTAACCCTAACCCTAACCCTAACCCTAACCCTAACCCTAACCCTAACCCTAACCCTAACCCTAACCCTAACCCTAACCCTAACCCTAACCCTAACCCTAACCCTAACCCTAACCCTAACCCTAACCCTAACCCTAACCCTAACCCTAACCCTAACCCTAACCCTAACCCTAACCCTAACCCTAACCCTAACCCTAACCCTAACCCTAACCCTAACCCTAACCCTAACCCTAACCCTAACCCTAACCCTAACCCTAACCCTAACCCTAACCCTAACCCTAACCCTAACCCTAACCCTAACCCTAACCCTAACCCTAACCCTAACCCTAACCCTAACCCTAACCCTAACCCTAACCCTAACCCTAACCCTAACCCTAACCCTAACCCTAACCCTAACCCTAACCCTAACCCTAACCCTAACCCTAACCCTAACCCTAACCCTAACCCTAACCCTAACCCTAACCCTAACCCTAACCCTAACCCTAACCCTAACCCTAACCCTAACCCTAACCCTAACCCTAACCCTAACCCTAACCCTAACCCTAACCCGAACCCGAACCCGAACCCGAACCCGAACCCGAACCCTAACCCTAACCCTAACCCTAACCCTAACCCTAACCCTAACCCTAACCCTAACCCTAACCCGAACCCTAACCCGAACCCTAACCCGAACCCTAACCCTAACCCGAACCCTAACCCGAACCCTAACCCGAACCCTAACCCGAACCCTAACCCGAACCCTAACCCGAACCCTAACCCTACCCGAACCCGAACCCGAACCCGAACCCGAACCCGAACCCGAACCCGAACCCAGAACCCCAAACTTTTTCTTTCTTCTTATTTCCTTTCTTCTTCCTCCATTCGTCCCTCATTCTGCCTTCCTTCTGCCTCCCTCCCTCCCTCCCTCCCTCCCTCCCTCCCTCAATCCCTGCCTCCTTCCCTCCTTTCTTCTGTGAGTAAGAGATAGCTAACCTAAAGCGGGAAAAAAAGGTTAGCAGGACATCTTCAGCACATAAAAACACAGCAACAGAAACTTGAAAACAGGACCCCTGGCCCTGCAGAAACACACTTCAGAGCACACAGCCAAGGAAACAAAGGGAAAAGTAACCAAACGCAGACAACAGCGTTGTGCCCTTGCACGTATCAAAGGAAATCACTCCAAGGCAGCCATGCAAACCAAAGCAAGTAACAACGCTTGTAATTCACGCAACCATCGCACGACATCCATTGCCAAGGCAATGCCGGGAAATTGCCAATAACAGAGAAGTCGACTCAACTGATGAGTAAAAATAAAATACCACTTAAGCAAGGAAATGGAGTCCCTGCCATCGGACACTGACAGGCAAATGGAAATGACGACATGCGCAGCATAGCACACACAGACATGCGACATTCTCAGGCTTGGGGGAACTCCAGGAGAACAACGGCGACTTTGAGGAACAGAATGACAGAAACGACCATCATGAAATGAGGACAATGGACAGGGATTCAAATCACATGTCAACGAATTCCTCTTCCCATTGGAGAACAAGTGCAGGTTCACCTATCTGCGCTGTAGCAGGCGCGCAAGGCACACAGGGGCAAACTCTCACTTTCTGGAAACTGCATGCAGGGAGAGGTTTTCAGAGACTTACTTAGGCAGACAGAGGACACGGGGGAGCAGACGAACATTGCCAAAGGGGAAGAACGCGTGCATTTGCTGCACCTTTCTTTGCCACCGCTATGGACTTGCGAGCAAGCATGCAGGCACTCACAAGCCCATGCATGATCATCTAGCCTGATAGCCACAAAACAAAGTCACAGTGACAGACATTCCAGCAAGTAAGTCGTGTGGCATCCTGTGGACCGAAACAATGAAAGCCAACTGTTCCACATGCCTGAAAGTGCACACCACAGCAGACACGATACGTTCAGTGTTAGGCGGGAGCACAGTGCAATGGAATGCCTTCCAAACAGGTGCAAGAAACTCTTTGCTCAGGCACAATTCGGCAAGACTGCCATGGAAAAGCAACTGAGCACTTGATAAAGTCACCCAGCAAACAAAGAACTGTCTTGGCAACGAGTGCCAACCTCAAAGAAGAATACGTACTGAAAACTGAACCGCAAGAAAAAGTCTGTGAAGGCAGTACACGCAACACTGGCAATACAAGTAGCGGAAAGCAAGAGCACAATCCACAAAGCAACAGTCTGCATGCACTTCAAGTGTGACAGCTAATAATAGAATGGCATGCAGCAGCCATCACTGGGTCTCCATCTCTCAGGAAGTGTGATCATCCACTGGATGTGGAATGGCCACCCTATCGGAGCACACACTCCCAACATATCTTAACAAGAACAGAAAAGCGAGACAGGAAAACCTCAGAACAGAAAACCAAGGAAGACTAGACACATCACAGGATTATGCCGCAAACACACGCCACTGCAGACACTGGGACCGGCCACCCTCTGACGATGGAGAACCCAAAAGAACACACTGCAAACACAAGCACACAATGCCGACACACAGACAAGGTGGAAATCAGCAGCGATCTTCTGCAGGCATCACGGATGAAAAGCAAATGAAGGGAAACAGGGCGAACTACAAGCATTTCCGCGCACTGCGAACTGTCATGGAAGCATCGGCACACCCAAGACACGATGGTGACAGTCTTGTTTAAAAAGGTAAATGAGCGTTACGGAAGCAATGTGACGGACACGTGAAAAATGCTGTGTGCAGGCATGACAAGTATAGCTCAATGGATACAGCGTCGGTCAGCGGACTCAAGGATCCCAGTCCCCAATCCGGACCACAGCATGTGCGTAGGGTGCGAGCGCATCCCCAGGGGGAAGGTGAGAAATGCAAGAGGCAGCAGATTGCCGCATCTCTATCACCCATGTCTCCGCCTCTCTCTCTGTCTCCCTTCCAGTCCCCTAACAAATCAATGAAATACATCCTTTAAAGATGGGGAAACATCAAACGCTGTGTACATGCCTGCAAGAACATCTGGAGAGAACGGGGAGCACAGCAATCAGCGAACAGCATGTGCTGTAACTGACGGCAAAACCAAAGGGGACCGCGGGGGACAGTAGCCTCAAAGTGCATTGCACAACGTGCTCATAAAGCACACAGCAATGCTTCCAATGGAAATACATTGAACAGCTTTACCCAAAGAAACCAGCAAGCGTCAGCAGAGATCCAGCGCGCCAAACGACCTTTTCCACTCACTCACTCACTCACTTCACTCACTCACTTCACTCCACAAACAGGAAACGCAGGTCAAAGAAAGTGTCCCTCAGGCCTCAGAGAAGGGAATTCCGGAATTCATAAAGAGAATAGAAAGAAGAGAAGGACTCCTGGAAGGACTGAAATATTGACACACGAAACTGCAACGACAAAGCACACGCACCAAACCCTAAACGCACCCACGCACTTTTCGGGACATTGAGGTGGTATTCCAACAATGACCACAAGATGGCAGCAGAGGACCGCAAATGAAATGCAAGCGCCGCTAGCAGGAACAGGCACTTGCATGTGTGAGGGAAGGTGGACGCGTAGGAAAAGCGCAGACGGAAAACGGCAAGGACTCCGCACGGCAACAAACACGGGGGAGCCCAGAAGGGTCGGCCGGCCGCGCGGGCTACAGAAGGAGCTCTTCCACCTTTGTGGACCCTGACACACCAAACTGACGGCGGCAAAAGGAAGCAGAAGCGGACCGGCCTTAACTATTGCCAAGGCACTCAAGGGGGGGCCCACATAACCATCCACAACCCACACTGCGCTGTCCTCCGCCCCCGTCCCCTGCGCCACTCACCCCAAAACTCAGAACCGCAGGCGCCGTGCTCAGGTCCGACGTGCGCTTTCCGGAGCCAGGGATCCTTTTCCTCAGACGCTGTCCCCAAAAATCAAGCCAGGGACAGGCGGATCGCAAATCAGTGCCCGCACCAAACCGGGAATCGACCCACGGAGGGAGGCACTCGGGCGGGCGGGGCACATTCCAGCGCTGAGCACAAGGGCCTCCCCTATCACTGCGGAACAGCCAGCTCCAGGCTAAGCTGAGCCATTGTATGCGGACGGAGCGCACGTAGCTGCAAGCTCTCTGGGAAAGAGCCGACTTCCCCCTTTCCGAAGCCATGAGGGCACAACAAAGGGCGCTGGGAGAATTGGCCTTTGTCATCGCCATCACCATAATCGCACCACATCAAGCGGGTCAAGGACACAGCACCCTCCCCTCCCTGCGAGACAAGCGAATGCCCATCACCTCACTCTACACACAATCGCTGCCTTTTCCTAGGTAATCTCTCCCCCACGCCCGGAATCGAGCATCCAATGACTTCCACGGGGGCCAATGACGCACTTTCCTTTGGCAGAAAAATCACAAGACCGCGTCGCCATCTCCCCAGTGGCTCCCCGTAGCACCCCTCCGTGACTCACCCTCCCCGCAGACGCACACAGAGCCGCTGGAGTCAAGTCCGGAAACTGTGGGAGGAACAGCAAAGACATCACGGCCTCCACACCGCTGGAGCGGGAGGAAGACAAAGCAGCTCACCAGGGAGCACCAACCTGACTGGGACTCGGACTGGGACTCGGACTCGGCGCTGGAATCAGGAAAGTGCACTGTTGCGCCCCGCCGTCCGCCCGGCGTCCCATCCGCTGAACCTGGGTGAGTTGTGTACTGGAGGCACGACATTGCCTTTTTTGGGTGGAATGTCGAACTCCATTTCATTCAACATCACTGTAAGATGATCGGGTGGAATGCAAGTAACAAGAAGGGGTGAGGCAAGCCACAGCAAAGCTACTGTTTAGTGGACATATGGGTGGCTCTGGTTAATTGTGGCTGACAAATGGGCATGGAGTTCCTAGAGTGAAAGCAAGGAACCAGGGCCTAAGAAATGAGACCTGAACGAGGTCAGCTCCGAGGAAGAAGGGCCACATCCTCCTCCCTCCTGGGCGACTCCCGCCCGGGTGTCCTTGCACAACTGAAAAGCTCTTGGGGAGGAGGGAGAGGGCATACTTCGGGACGCACATTCTGCCCCATAGGGAAAGCCTTCACTGAGCGTGACATTCTCGCCAAGGGGAGGGCGCTGAAGGCCTGGCAAGACAGCTCCGGTAGACACTGTGGCTGTTTCAGACAGCGGGGCGAGAAAGGAAGGCACGTAACGGGTCAGAATTCCGACATCAGGGCCGATAGCCTCACGGCCCTCGACCGTGAAGCGGCACACTGTGAAAGCCATCACAGAACACCCCTAGAAAATGAATACAGACCACAGACACCCACCACCAAAAATGAAGTCAATAAGGAAATACGAAAGATAAAGAAATGGGAAAGCTGTGGCCAAGTGCCTCTGTCCTGGTACTTAAGACCGAACATCACAGCACGCACCCGCCCACCCTTAAAACTGCAGCAGACAGGGCAAAGTCAAAGGGAACATGACCTCAGCTTGCAAAGTGAAAACGAGGGATTCTTTGAGGAACACATACTCATTAGCTGTGCACGCCGAAAGAAACAACGGCGACCATAAAGCCAAAGAATTGTGGACGGTCACGATGACCGTAACGCAGTCCTGTGGAAGACAAAGAATATCCAAGGGAGTGTGCGCAAACGAGAGAAGGCTTCGGAAACAAGTAAGCGAACAGACCCCATGCCTCCACCCTGTGCTCCCCAACTGCACTCTGCACTCGGAGATCCCTTCTGCTCTCTCCCACTCCGCCTAACTCCATACTTCTCTAGGTCTGTGCTACTAACGCTCCCCACTGATGCAATGGGAAACAGGAAGACCAAATGTGGGAAATGTAAGTCCGGAATCGCAGCAGCTGCTGTGAGGGAAGAGCCTTGGTCGGGGAGAGGGAAGGCAGGAATACCACATGTTCCTAGGGCAGTAGCACAGCTGGGAAAGTCAAGTACAGACAGTCATCACTCTTGTGGAGGCGTGCAAAGCCATTCATTGCAAATGTGCATGGATAAAGCTGTCTCCTTTTTTAACAGGTGGGCATCACAGGACAAAGAAAGACTTTTCTGAGGTGGACATCCGATGGCTTTCGTGGACATTCAATCTGCCGAGGACACGGGAGCACGACACTCCGTTTAGCACACAGGAGCTGCTGCGCCAGGAGGTGAGTGTCTGTGCAGGAGCACAAAGACGACATGTGCCTGGCTCTCACTGTGGTGGGGGGTGCACTCCAAGGAGAGAGCAGGAGCCTCCCCTCAGAGCCTGAGCCAAAGACCTCTGGGATGGGGAAGGAAGGGTTGTGGCTGCAACTTTGCATGCTGGGCTGACGGGGCTGAGAGGCGCGAGGGGGAGACAACTTCAGAGAGGTGCAACGCAGCAGAAAAACAGCCTGTGTCCCCGGGGTCGAAGCAGATGATTGTGGCCAAGGAAAGAAATAGCGTCTGAGGGAGATAAAGGAGAACAGGTCACAGGAAACTTGACAGGCGTTAGGGGGAGGAGATGCAGACTTGCGATGTTTACTCACTTGAAGAGGATGCCGGGGGAGGGGAGAGAGGGAAACCTCCCTGCCGGGTGCAGCATTACGACTTCCCTGACAACACATCCACATCGGGGGTGCGAAAGAGGGCGAGGAAGGAGGTGATTGTTCGGGGATGAGACACGAGAGCGAGAGGGCCCGATTGCCAGGCAAGGGAGACACGGGAAGCCAGAAGTGTAAGTTTGGGGATAGCTCTCACACAACCTTGGCCCGGAAAAGAGGCTTCTCAGGGAATGACTAGTGTTGGGGGGAGCACAACAGGGAACGTGTAGAAGGCAGGTCCAAAACACAAAGATTTTCCTGCTGCTCCCAGGCGCACAGAAATCCACGGGGCAGAGCCAGTCACCACTCACCCACCACACAGGGAAGAGAAGTGCAAGAGAGCACGATGCTGCTGCTGGAGCCGGACGCCTGTAAAGTGTGCTGTGGAGGGACGACTTGGTCGGACACGACACCCATCACGGCTGACCACCCTCGCACAATACCATGGACATGGAGGGGCACTCTCCCGCATCACCCTCCATTTTCAGGCCCCGAAACCAAGCAGCTCATCTGGACTCCCCGTTCCGCAGCAGCTCAGAAAATGAGCCATGGACGTGAAAACACGCAGCCACCCTCCCCGGCCGCTCAAAGACTGACCTGGCAACAAGCCCTTACCCTGCATGGACCTCCCATGACCCCCTGACACCACCTTGCCCAGCAGCTGATCTTGTGTGCCCCTGTCCCCGGCCCCACCACCCTGGGGAGTTTCAGAGCTGTGTGCGTGTATAAGCGACCCCGTCAAGCATGGCGTGGGGGGAGACACGGGGTGTATCTGAGGGTGGACGCTGGGAAGAGGGAACGACCGCAACAAAACAAATGAGGGAATGGGGGGGGCGGGCACGCACACACGGTGATTTGGGCAGAGATGCCAGAGACAAAAGCCCTGGCTCTCGGGCAAGACACCCCCCAGGACAGCACCTGCTCCCTCAGACAGCACTGGGGACGCTCTGGGGACAAAGGGAACACTGAGGGGGAAAGCGCAGACCAAGCAAGAGGCACCCCAGGGGGAACTGGCCACAAACACTCCCGTGAGTGACACATGTCGATGGGTTGAGAGCACGGCAGGAAGCATGCTTGTGCACACCAAGGGAAACAGGAAAGGGGGAGGGGGACACGAAGGATGGCAGGAAGAGCAATGACACTGTTGTGGAGGGTCCCCTGTCTCAAACAAACACAGCTTCCCACCTCCCACGGTTGCCCGCCTCCGCACCGATGATGCTGGCAGAGAACCCAGGAAGAGTGCATCCCGAAGAAAAGGGGCCCCTTAGCTTCCCAGCGGCTGACGGCACAGCGCAACTAGAAACAGCTGAGGGCGCACACACACCTTGACTGGAGCAGCTCACACACAGATATCATGTCACATTTATTTCAGGGCAAACTGGAAACAAAACCAAAACAGCGTGGGCACATGAGAGTCCAGGGTCTGGATGGGTGGGAGGAGGGAGGAAATGGACTGGGTGGGGATGCATTGGGGGAGAGGCCTGGCGGGAAGTGGCGAGAATCGTTCCAGGGCTGAGTGCCATGAACTGAACGGAATAGCCCCTCGGTTCTGGTCAACAACACAGGGGAAGGTGGGAAGGCGCTGGGCACTGGATGTGAAACTGACGGTTTCAAATGCCCCTGAGCGTGTGACTCCAGCCCTCAATGCTCTTCGAATGGGATTCTCCTTTCACCGGAAGAGCGTAGCAGTCAGTCACTGAGGACTCCCGCAGCAGGCAGCGGAGATGTGGGACACACACCGTCACAGTTCACGGGGCAGGAGACGTGGGATACGGGAACTGACAGGGATCACCCAAACACCAGTGCTGCACCGGAGACGCCACGCGCCGGCAATGCAGGGATGTGGGCTGGGTGACGCAGGAGGGCCTGTGGGTGGGTGAGGCCTGCGCCGCCAAGGGGGGCGCTGCTGCTGAAGAACTGCCGGGCTGGAGCAGGTGGGGCTTTACAGAGATGACGTGCAGCGAGCACGAGCGCTGCCACTGCAGGCCTTGCTGGACAGGGTGGGGCGCTTCTCACACAGTGAAGGTCTCTGGTCCACACAGACGATCGCGCAGCGGTAAGCTGGGGAAAAAGAATGGGCACAGTGAGGACTCGGCTGCTGCAGAGCGGCAGCGGCCATCAAGGTTGAGGAGGTGGCGGGGTTGGTTCCCCTGATGCGCGGCAGAAGACAAAACGCAGGTAGTGCCCGCGGACTTCCTGCAGCTGCCCAGCTATGAGGAGCCCATGAGGATACAGCAGCTCAGCAACGAGCAGGCTGTGCTACCCAGAAAGTGCTCGCACGACCTTGACAGGGCAGCGAGGAGGGGGGGCCGGCACGCGCTCCTGTGAGCGCTCGGGGGAGGGAACCGGCGGGGAGGAGGAAGGGAGAAGTGCGCGAAAGGAAGTAAGATATGCTGGAGGGGGCGGTGGTGCTGCTGCTGGCAGACAAGCCCTGAGGTGGCCACGCAAACACACAGTGGGCAACCGTGGAAAGGAAGCAGGAATCCAAGAAAGTCCACCACTTGCAAGCACATGCAACACCTTGAGATACTGCTCACCAATTACTGCTTCATGATTCACATAAAAAAAAATAGCCTTTTACTGCGTATCATGAACAACGGGATGGAGCGAGTGGGCAGGGGGTGAATGCAGTCAATGAGGGCTGAGACCAAAAGAAACCACAGAGGGGGAGGAGCAGGGCACCCACATGATTTGCGCAGGTATTGTAGTTCATATTCCAGTGCTCAGCAGCATAGACTCCCAAGAAGGCATACACTTACTTAGCTGCAACAGCACCAGAGCTTAAAACACTCAGTGACAGCTTGCCATGTACATGGTTCAAGCATGGGTCCTGTGTTGATGGGATTGTGGAACAGGGAAGGATGGGAGCATAGCACAAGCATTTCCCAGGCCAGTACAAGTAACGTGGCTCAAAAGATGGACACACATGAACGGGAACTTAACATGTTATGCAACCACCCTTTAGAGAACTAAGCTTGTTGACACTGGAGGGAATATGCATGTAGCTGAGGGCAACGCAGATGCTGCCAGTAATGCTGAAACGTGGCACACTGCACATGTAACTCCAGACTCTAGGATGACTCCACCTACCTTAGTCCAACACCAGCAGCTCCCCAAGGCAGTGCGTGCAGACGGTGGTGGGGCCTGAGGGATGAGAAGCAGTGAAAAGACCAGGCTTGCAGCACTGACAAGACAGGCAGCAGTGGCAGCTCAAGACTGGGGAAAAGGAGGGGGGAACAGCGCTCTTTGGCCCAGCTCTGAAGGGACAAGCTGCACTTAGTGTCACAGGCTTTCCCTGCAGCTGCACAGCAACAGGGGGCCCATGAAGATGCGAACCCTGTGGGTGCTGGGGCAGCAGTCGGCATCCAGGCAAACTTGCCAGTCATCTCAGCTGCAGGGAAAGGGGCGAAACAGCCCTGAGCTTGCAGTGTCAGCGGGGAACTACAGGACAGTAGGTAGCACGATGGCAGGGCCCAGCTAGGATGGCACAGCAAGTGCACCAAGCATATACTACCACCAGGGGCTGGACAACAGAAATGAATTGATGCCACTGTCCATGCTACAGTATGTTCAATTGGGAATAAAGGGAAGACTGAGCCAGGCGTGAAGGGAGGTCAGGAACACATCAGCACTTGGGAGAATAGGAAAGGGGAAACACTAAGTGAGGACTAACTCAGGTGGGACACAGCTAAGCAACAAGATGATTTGCAGCATGTGTAAACGGGAAATGTTAGGCATCAACACTGGATGCAGAGTTATGGTGGAAATATGGACTGTGCAACTGGAACTTTCACTGCTTTGAGGCTGGTCTCATCCTTTCACCGGATCATAAACTGGGACACTCCAGCAGCTGATAGGGGAGACAGGAGGACAAAAACAGAAGTTGGTCCCTGATTGAGGGATGGTGGAAAAGTGGAGGGATGGCAGGATTTTTGAAGCCAACGTGCTGCATATGTTCTTCAACCGCATTTTCAGGGACATGATGTCAATCACATAGCAGAGCCTATGGGTGCAGCCAAAGACAATACTGCTGGCAAACTCAGAGCAGGTGATGGGGGACAGTCAGGGCACTAGCACCAGCACAAGAGCTACACATTCTTGCTCCAGTGTGGGCTGATTCTGTTTCCATTGTCCAGCACGTACAGCCGCACACGTGAGCAAGTGTGGACTGTGGGGGGTCGGGTACCTGGGTGTTTAAGAGCAGCAGGAAGAACAGACTTCCAGAACTTGGAACACAGGGACGAGGGCAATGGCAGCAGCGGCACATGAGGAACCTGGGGGAAGGAGAAGCGTGCTTTTGGCCATCACCATGCGACATGAATGACCTACAATTATGCCGCACCCTTGAGTATGTGACTGCTGTGGGTGCTGAGAACCCATAAGGGATACTTGCAGCTCATTTGCACACCACTTAGAGCAGTGGGGGCTGGGGGAGTGACTGAGATTTAAGTGTCATAAACTACAATGGACACTGGTGGCGTGACTCAAGGTTATCACTGCACATCTACACAATAATGTCCTCCCAACTAGCCATCAGACCTTGGGATAACCACCAGGTGATTTCATGGCACTTCCCTACATTGTATACAATTCAAATGAACATGGCGGACATGAGTCACCTGCAAAGAGCACCGCTTGCAAGAATATTAACCACCTGAACACCATTCGCTCCCATCATCTTTAGGAATCAGAATGGCAGATGGGCGCTCTAGTGAAACTAAGCCACAGAGGCTGGAGTAGACAAGGGTAAAATGAGGTTGAGACCATGGGCATGACGGATGACTGAGAATCATAACTGCCAGCAGGGAGACTGCCAGGGAAGACGGGATCCAGGGGAAAGTTTACAGTCCACTATTCAAGGATAAACACCATTTTGGGGGGCATGGGGAGCACTTGGCTGCAACACAGACCACCTTCACATACTCAGTGAAGTTACAGGGTTTGAAATGTCCCCCAAGGTTGTCACGGCAACCATCAGAGATTGTACAAAGGATTTCTTGGGCAACAATACAAAACCAGACACACAACTGACTGAAACATGGTGTGTTTGAGTAAACAATGGCCTAACTGCAGGGAAGTGTAGGTGAGGGTGACCATCATGGCAATGGGCAACCTGAGAGCCACTTTAGAGCAGGCATGTGTGGTACAAGGAAAACAATGGGAAGGTAGAGAACTACTACAGCAGCTGAAACCGCCGCTTGTGTGAACAGGCAGGCAGGCAGGTATGTACCACCTATTCTGGGGAATGTCCATGGAAATCACAAACGGGACCTTGCGGTGCCACATTGACGGCAGCTACAACCCATTGAGTGTCACCTCGCTCTGTGAAACAAGACTGACACTTCACGGGTAAGATCCTGACTGTGACCTTTGGTGCACATGTGTGACATTTCGTGACTGTAAAGCAATAAAATACACACGGTACAGATGACAACGGTGTAGCACAAGTTACAGGGTCTACAGACTGTACACAAACGACAGCAATATCTCATCCAGGGACACAAAACAGGAGAATGGGAGAGAAACGCTGGAAGCGGACAAGTCCGGGGATGCACGATGGCAGTCTCACACGATGCATTTCAATCTTCTCTTCTGTGCCGAAACCGGTTTGGCTCAGTGGATAGAGCGTCAGCCTGCGGACTGGAGGGTCCCGGGTTCGATTCCGGTCAAGGGCACGTGCCTTGGTTGCGGGCACGTCCCCAGTGGGGGGTGTGCAGGAGGCCGCTGATTGATGTTTCTCTATCGTCGATGTTTCTAGCTCTCTATCCCTCTCCCCTCTCTTCCTCTCTGTTAAAAAATTAATAAAATATATTTAAAAAAAAAAAAATCTTCTCTTCTGAGAAAACAACGGCCAGCCAGCGTGTTTATGGGCCACACAAAACGGTGTGACGTCGTGTGAACATTAAGGACATCTGAAAGGACGCTATTCACTCCTAAAATAAAACAAACTCAGATACTGAGGGAAGCGGCTCAGTCACAAACAGACATGAGCACCAGGGCTCCTTGGGGATTAGCACACAGATACACAGCTTCCACAAACTCGGGCTTTTCAAGGAAGCATCACCATGTCGTGAGGCTGTGGCCTCACACACACACACACACACTCCAAAAGTAGTTCAATACTGGGTAGGTCAGTGAGGGGCGGGGGGGGACTGCAAAGCACGGATCCCTCTGTTCCAACAGCAACATCGGTGTTGAGGACAGACACCAGACACAGCAGACACCTAAAAAAGAGAAAATACGGTTACTTAGCATCCATGACACGAGCGGCACGATGACAAAACTTGACGCACGGGAAGGCCGTGAATGACCCAACCAGCTGACAGATAAGGTACGGGCACTCTGAGGAGAGCTGAATATGGCACAAAAGACTCTAGCCTACCCTATGGCCCTGTAATTTATCAAAAAAAAATAAAATTTCCTTGAAATTGGACTACTTTTCACTCCTTGATGATACAGTGGGGCAGGCACCCCCACGAAGGGCAATGATGGACCAGGTCTAAGTCGGAAACATGGAAATCGGCACAGCAAAACAGCATATTCGACTCAGCATATTATACTCAACTCAACTCAACGACTTTAGCCACAAGACATGATCATGGGCTCAGATTGCACTCGTTCTCTTACTCATTCTGGAGAATCCTTCACAACATATAACGCTATACACTTCTACAATAATACACTGCCATCTTAGGAAATGCTCCTGCTCTCTAAACCTCTTATCGCTTTAAAAAACAATCATCGTTCTTCACCGTACCTGGGCACTAGATGAACACATCCACCGACACCCACACTGAGTGACCGCGTGGGGCAGAACCAAGGAAGGCGCCCTGACATACATGGCCAAACGGGGAATTCCAGGTTCACTGACTTTGCCTAAAAAAAAGGAACAACAGCAAAAATTAACACGCGAGACTTCAACGCAGATGGCGGGAACCCAAGGCTTACTGACCCTCACATTCCTGCACGGGACCCGACGCGGAACTATCCGTGCCTACGACCGCCTCCACGATGCCGCCACAGCTCCTTCAAACAGTTGAAACCCTTCGTGTGGGAGGAATGGGAGGAGGGGAGCGCCCTCCCGAAAACTTGCACGCTTTGACCTACCAGAAGACCACGTGAACAAAGGATACCCTTAACAGCTGCTATCTGCGCCACACCCACCATTTCCTTAGCACCGCGGATGGACTCACACACGCGGGAGCTGGGTCATCGGCTTTGGGCCCCACACCTACGAGAATTAAAAAAACAGAAATAAAAGACTCAACACACATCTATGCGACTCCAAATGAAAATTAAACAATCTCTGACATCAAACTTTCTTCCTCTGCTCGCCTACCTCCTTGCCTCCCACCTCCCTCCCTTCCCCGCTCCCTCCCCACCTCCTCGCCCCACTCCCTTCTGCCCTATCTACAAGTCAAGGGGAAAAAAGGCCCACAGTGCTTCCGTGAGGACTTTTTAAAAATAACTGCTGGAAGGGGGGAATGCAGTTCTGTGACACAAGGACAAAGACACTACAACCCTCAAAAGGAGGAGGGAAATAGCTCCCTCGGTGCACCTGTGAACATCATGAAAAAATGGACCTACTGCAAACACAAGGAAAAGAAACCAAAAACAATTGCAGGCGTGCACAACCTCTCACAGAAAATCGATACCCAACTCAAAACTCAAAACCCATCCGACCTGAAAACCCTTACTTTCCGCAACTGCACTCTCCACGGTACCTTCGCTTCGCATACTGTCTCCCAATATTCACCCTGAGGGAAGTCGTCAGAGCACGTTCAGAAAATGAGGTCCAAATTACACAAGTCGTGCACACGCTCCTTGCTCTTCTCTAGGACCACGTGAAAGGTTCCCACAAGTCCTGCAGAAATAAAACCAAAACAGATTCATGGCTGGAATGGACAACGAGTGGAAAAGGACGGAAGGAGGGAAGGAGGGAAGGGGAAAAAAGAGAAAAAGAAAGACAACATAAAGCTTGAAAAGCTTTTAAGAGCTGATCATCAAAGCCTCTTACAATTACACTGCATTAAGGAATCTTTCACACACACAAAGGAAAAATCGGGAGAGTCCCACATACGGAAGACTGTCGTGTAGGGCTGACCAACACTTTTCCGCTACCGAGGAAGGCTCGGCTCGCCTCGGCTCCGTGCCCCACACCGGCCTGACACGCACAAGTGCAACCGGCCCTCTCCCCAAGGAGACCATCGCGCTACACTCCAAACCCCCCCACCCCCTGCGCACGCAAAAAACAGAATCTGGCAAGGAAGACATACGCCGGCTCACACTGCAAGGTCACAGGAAAATAACAAAACGACTCCGAAACTACCTGCCCCTGTCGGGGCCTCCGTTGCCTCCTCTGGGGAGTTCACACATGGGATCCCTAAAACCAACCTGCACTCTCAACGGACGGGACCTCTGAACCTCTAAAGAAACGCCACACGTCCCCTGCAGCTGGCGGCCAGCTTCACGCTCTTGCCGGCACGCCTCCTCACTCATACCTACCCGGTATAGGCTGCAAAATCACTAACATATCAGCTGGACAACTACACTTGCCCTTCTCCGTCTGTGCTCCAAGACCGACGGAGGCCGAGGAGGTGACCTCACCCCCGCGTGGACAGGAGGATGCCGTTCACGGCACCTGGCAACCACAAACCGCAGCCCTGTCCTCGCACCACAACACTCGACCTTCGGCTTCCTGAGAAAAACTCAACACGCAAAACTCCTACCTTGTTCGTCTCCTCCTGCGGGTCCCTGGACTCCTCGCTCAGGGGAACGCGGGACACCCGCACGGGTGTCCTACCGCCCACACGCCTCACGGCACCGTGCGGGCTCCGTCCGGCCCGACAACACGACCGAGTGATGCCGGGAGACTGTGCCCAGACACCTCCGGGGACACAAACGAGGAACGAGATGCCACACACCTCTAGATGCACATGCAGAGCCTCGCCCTTCCTCCCCGGTTCAAACTGCCTATTATCCTGCAAACATCCACAACTGCCACACAGACGCAACCGTTGACCGCCTCCCTTTTCAACATCCCCGCCCCGGCCCCGTTTGCATACCTGCCTTCGGGCCTTTGCAAACCTCCGCCCTGCTTTCCTGACGATCGATGGCCCCTTGGACGCTCCCCTTCCCTGTTGCCCTAGGGAACCACAGCGCTTGCATATCAATAACACCTTCCGGGCGGACACTTCCTTGGAAAAATCTAGCAACTGCCCTTTGCCAAAATGTTCCCTTTCTGCTTCTCCTTTGGAGCCGACTGCCTGATGCTCACCTGCAAACGACGATGGCTGCGCGACACGAGCACGCGCGACACGCTTACGGGACTCACTGCCTTACCCAACAATGAAACACATTGACGATGGAAAATGCCGTCAAAAAATTACATCTTAAAATAAGCCCCGGTGTCTCGGGGACATTGTCATCAGATATTCAAAAAGCTCCAACTGCCCGGCACACGCGCCATCCTGGATATCACCTAACTACTCCCAATGGAAAGGACGTGGCCAACTTTTAAAAATAAAAAAATTGGTAAACGCGACCGCCGTCTCGTCTCGGCTGCCGCCCCCTCTTGCCCTTGGGAGGACACTGCCCGACTCCTTTGCCCCGTAACCGCCTCTCACCTCCGCCCCCACGTCGCCTCTGCCTACAAAAAAAATGAAAAAGGGCACACCTCTTGGCCCTTGCTTTAGGTTCAGTGAACTTCATCAACCGAGAAACGCACACGAAACGACAACCTCACAAGACAATCGTGCTCCAAATACACAAAACGGATCGAGAAAACACGACACCGCAACAAAACCGCGTAAACATCTCCAGCACCTAGACAAGGAACGTGGACAATCAGGGAAAAGGGGGTTCTAAGGAAACTTACTTCTGGTGGGATGGGAACTATGGCACGGAATGCGTCAAAGCCACGGTCGCGCCACAAACACGTACCTTCTCGAGCACAAAGTTTATCTTGCTTACGAGAAACCTACGCCCCTCCCTCCCTCCCTCCCCTTTCAAATAACCCCAGGCACTTCCTCCTTCCAAATTCTGACAAAAAATCGGAACTGCTTTAGGGTGACATGCTGCCCTTAATCTCTCCCAATACAATGCAAATTGCCTCGTGCTTCCTCCTGCATGACCGATGCTTATGTTCACAGGGGAAAAAAATGAAACCGAAACCTGGAAACAATTTCTAACACGTGCGTCAAGTCCAACTATAAAACTATACACAAAGGCTAGCACACACACTATGGGAATCGGCATCCTCGTCAACATTCTTGATAGCCTTTCATTACCTCACTGTCTTTCACCATAGTCTGCCATGGCAAGAACTCTTTTCCTAACGGCTCCCGATTTAAACGGGGCCACACACAAACAAGGGAACGGCTTCGCCAAAAGCGATACCCGGGACACGACCAGGCACACGATCGAACTGACCCATTCTGAAGGACTACGGACACACTGGGACTACACAGGGACTGGGACTGGGACTGGGACTGGGAGGAACACCATGATAACCTGCGAGCTACAATACATACAAAACTTAAAATAATAGCATCATAGATATAGGACAATCTCATTAGATCATTTATTCAGTATAAAAATCTTGCAATCCCATCACACGGCAGCAAAAATGCTTCAATGAACATCTCTCCTGAGACCTACACGCTCACACGTACCTTTTCCACGACGGTTACAATTAAACAACAAAAATGACGCACACAACAATAGCCGGGAATGGAGACGGTGCTCTCACGAATGGCGGTTGACCACGTTATTTTATACATTTTAAATCAAAGCATGACATGGACATTGGGGAGGTGGGACAAAGCGAAGCACAGAAACCTCTGGGATGGGCGACAAAGAAGAAAAAAAAGGAGGGGGGTGCGGGATACTTAAGAGTCATCCGTTCACGGGATCACAATAACAATACAGCCACTTCTGATCCGCGACGGGGGGCCTGTGATGCGCCCTCAGGGGGCTGCAGAAATGGAACTTCAAACTGACAAGGACCCTTCACAACGAGGTCCTCTCATGGGCAAGAGGACAATGGGCCTGCTAACGATGCAAATGGCTCGTCCTCAGGGAAGACATTGCCCGAGGACATGGCTACCCGCTAGCAACTCCTTGCCATTGCAAGCTTTGCCTTGAAAGGCCATCCTTGGGGCTTACTTTAGCTCTCTTCAGTTGGGGAGGTTGACAAGTGGCACTTCCCTCACTTACTCAGGGAAACCTGCCTGCAAACGATACAGGAAACACATCCACGAGTCACCAGACTACAAACACCCCATCTGCTTTCTCAGAATAAAAAATGGTCAAAGCGCTTCCATGGCATCATGGAGTGAGACCAACGCAGCGCTCGATCCTCGGATTCAAAACGCAACCTGAGGGGAGGTGGGTGGCGATGGGGGATGCCAGCGTTTCCAAGAGGAGCGAGCACTTCAGGTGCTGAAACCCCTGGGCATGCGTGGGCTTCCAACGTGAAGCCTGAGGGAAGGGGCGGGGGGAAGACGTGGGGCCACACTGGGTGGGACCGGGGAAGCTAGCCTCCTCACGTGGCTGAGGGACCTCACCTCCCAACGCCAACCCTCATTCCAGGGAAACAGCTTCACAGTCTTCACATGGGAATGCAATCATGTTCTCAATGAATACCACACTATCGCTAGGCTTCTTCCACAAAACACTTAATCATATTTCATTTCCAAAAAAAAGAAGAAAAAAAGCCCCTCCACACAGTCACTTCGTGACATCTCGGGATGCTCGGATCGGTTCGAACACACTTGGATGGGGGCAACCATAACCTACACACACACACACACAAAAGCACAGGGTCAGACTCAGGGGACGTGTCAAATACAAAAACAACTTTTGCCTTAGCGGCACCTCACCTGGGGGCGCTCACGGCATCCCCCCCTTTCACACGCCCGCTACAAAGGGCCGCATCTTGCCTCGCTACCCGGTCAGTATTCTCGCATCACGGGTCACACGGAAATCTCGCCGTCAGAAACTCATACGCAAGCGTTTATCCTCGGCGACGACTTGGCGCCACCTGCTGGGGAAGACGGGAAAGGACTTTACAAGTGGAGTCCTCTCGGCACCCTGCACTGAGACACACTGGCTCGCACACAGGTTCCCGGGAGGAAGTTGGCAACTGTAAGGTGCTCTGCTATCCTCGATCGTTCCATTCCAACAGACATATTTTCAATCAGAATGGATGTTTTCTTTTAAAAAACACAAATCTTGTTTGGGTACCATAAGATTCACACACGGAGTGCAAAAAAATAAACTACCGTTTCCAAAAAGATCGCTTCTCTTTCCTCACTTTATTTCACCCAGTTAGTCAATTTGGCGTTTCGGTTTCACAGGATTCACAAAAATCATCAACGATGACGTTTTCACATGTAAGACACGAGAAATGACACATCAATAGACTGGATGCCTCAAGAATGGCCGCCTCTAGCTGAGGATCCCGGGAAGAACGTGTTCTCGCGATACCCCTGCGACTCCATGGACGAACCGGCTGCTCCACAAAGGTGGACTCCTGGGAACTGACTGCCTCAAGAATGCCCGCCTGCAGGTGAACGGCTCACATCCTGAACGCACCGGGTCACGGTGCCGGTGCGGCAGTCCCCGAGGCCTCCCTTGCCAGGGCTGGGGCGGAAAGACGGGACAGATACACACCAGTGACTTCAGTCCATTCGGCGACGAAATCGTGGCCGCCCTAGACAACCTCCATGATTTGCTCGTTTTCTTTTTTGGCTTCTTTTCTGGCGAGATTTGGTTGGAACCTGAAATTTCAGCACCAAGGACAGAAGCACAGTGTGTTGTTCCTGCGCGGCCACAAGAGGGCAGCAGAGGATCGCTTGGGCGCGGAACTTCACTGACTGACGGCGTCCTTGCACGTTTGCTCATACCACCGTGCTCTCTTGTCGGTCCAAAGGAAAGAAAAACTCTTGCAAATCCGTTACCGCAACATGGCAACTGTCAGCATCTGCGCCTCTAGTGCGCGATCACGGGACTTAGCACAGAGGGCACTCCTAAGCGTTACGTCCCTCCCTGCAATTTACCTGAGCCTCACCATTACATGGACAGCCTATTTGCTTTTCGACAACACCTCTTGCAGTCTTACTTCTAGAAATTGTAAAATTCACACACCGGCCCTCTTTTTTTGGGTGCTTGATCCTCACGCAACCGTATTTGCTTCTTTGATCTTTCACGGAGAGCGGAGGGGAGGGATGAGGCACGCGACACACAGAGGGAAAAACCCATGTCAGACAGAGACATCCGTGATTGCTTGCCTCCCGTAATCGCAGGGGATCAAACCCAAAACCCACAAACGTGTTCTTCGATGGGAATCGCGCGAGGGGACCTTCCTCGAGCAACCGCACATTCTAACCGATGACCGCAACCGACAGGCCACATTCCTGCTTCCTGACTTAACAACATTCGTGGCTGCCACGACCTGCCGCAAAGCCTGCACTCTGCCTCCAGAGACGCTGTCAGATGGCACCGCGCAGCTCACTACGCGGACAGGCAAGTGGTGCTCCACATGCTGCTGTTCAGATGCAGGACGTGCTCCGAAAAAGTGGTCGGTCACACAGCAAAGGCTCCCTAATCTCCACCCCGCCTCTCAAAAAGGGAAAGATTCATGCTGCTTGCCCTTTAGCTGTGACATAATGTGGGTGCGGGTCCAAAAAATAACTTATTTTACTAGGCATGTAGACCCAAAGGACCTAAGCAGATATTCTCCTCACGTACAAAATTTGGGGATGGTTTTGGATCGTTTGCATTAGAACTTCTATGCTGACCCTGAACGGTTTGGCTCAGTGGCTACAGCGTCGGCCTGGGGACTGAGGGGTCCCGGGTTCGATTACGGTCAAGGGCATGGACCTTGACCGCGGGCACATCCCCGGTGCGGGGTGGGCAGGAGGCAGCTGATCGATGTCTCTCTCTCATCGATGTTTCTAACTCTCTATCCCTCTCCCTTCCTCTCTGTGAAAAATCAATAAAATATACTTTTAAAAAATCCTATGCTGTTCCATTAATTTACATGACAATAAATGCAAAAAGCAGTTAAGTCTTTGGAAAGCAAACGTTTGGGGAGATGGTGAAGCAGGCTGATACTTAGGAAAAGGGCAACACACTTGGAAGCTTACAGAATTTCTAAAACTTAAACCACAAGTAATAGCACATGGACAGCTGGGGATGCTCAACAGCCTCCTGTGGCCGGCTTCAACACCTAAAACTCAGGCCTTTAAAATAACGTTCCCTTCCTAACACCAAGTATCCACAGAGAAATCTCTCAGGAAGAAATGCGGGACAGCTGTAGGTTCTTTCTTCACTTAAAAAACACTTTAATAACAACGTGCAGACTGCAAAGCTGGGGTCTTCCTTCTTCACACCTTTGCAACGCTACATAAAAGTTTTACATCCACGAGCTAAATCTGTACTCTTGCCAAACGTACAACCTTGACATATCAACAAATTTCCCCCCCACCAAACATCTTCACTCACTTTAAAAAAGATGACTGGGGAGGAGATACCGAAACCCCGGAAACACCTGGACCTGGGATCACAGCCGAATTATGAGTCACGTGGCCATGTTGTCACACCTAAAACACATCATTTTGGGGAGAACGAGCATTTACACTGGGGAATGGGACACACAAAACGGCTCAGCACACAAGAACACACAGGAGAGCCTGAACGGTGGCTGCGGCTCCTCCAAAATAAAACTCACGGCAACATTGCCCTAACCGGTTTGCTCAGTGGCTAGAGCGTTGGCCTGGGGACTGAGGGGTCCCGGGTTCGATTCCGGTCAAGGGCATGTACCTTGGTTGCGGGCACATCCACAGTGGGGGGTGTGCACGAGGCAGCTGATCGATGTCTCTCTCTCATCGATGTTTCTAACTCTCTATCCCTCTCCCTTCCTCTCTGTGAAAAATCAATAAAATATATATTTAAAAAAAAAAAGTCACGGCAACAGAGGGCAGCCGAGCCTCGCGGCCTCGCCTGTGGCCCTGGCTGCTCGTCCGGCACACCGTGTCGCCTCCCGCATCACACCTGGGGGGAGCTCTCCTCACGTCCTGCACACGCAGCTCGCCAGCTCTCGGCCTCGCGCCCGGCCGCTGCTATAACCGATGAGCTAACAGCCTAGGGCTGCAACTACACTTTTAACAATGATCTGCTACTTGACTCGTGTACCAACACCAGTTTGTACAGAATGCACATTTTTAATAATGGCCTCGGGAGACACATTGACCATAAAAACATTTTTCTTTGGACGTGGGTCTCCTCGGGCACCTTCTGTTCTGTTCCACTCATTTCTCTATTGGGCCCGAACAGTGTGCCTCGGTATAACCGCGAGGAATCTCATGAACAATCTTACTTCCTTTCCGAGGAACTGGAAAATTACACAGGGTGGGATGCTCAGCTGTTTCTGTGTATGTCTGCACACAAATTTTAAAGTGTGCTACTGTGAACATTCATGAGCCTAAAATATCATTACGACTACGGAAAAAAGTTCTGGATGGTTGCAGTAAAACAGGACACCTTTTGAGGAGATTCAACACTTGACAGTTTTAGTTTACATTTATTCTTACTGATCAAAATACAGAGAAGGATAGGGAAAGAAACAGAAACATTGATGTGAGAGAGAAAATGTCAATCGCATAATGTGCGTGCCCTTACCGGGAATCACAATGGCAATTCTTAGTTCATAGGTAAATACTCAATCGTTGAGCCTCACTTGCTGGGCTGGCTGTGTGGCTGTGTGTTGCTTTTTCCATTACCTGCTTATTACAAGACAATGGGTCCTGACTGGGCACATGACGTGTCATGAGAAGCTTCACATTGCTGCTGTTCTAAGGTTGCTTTCTACATCGGGCCTGTTTGCATCACAACAGCACGTGGGAGGTGTTGTATGAGTACAACTCTACTTCTACCTTCCGCACATTGGTTCGTTACAGAGAATTTCAGCACCGTGGACAGAAACACACGTTGTTATTCCTTCGATGCCCACAACAGTA
Source organism: Plecotus auritus (assembly GCF_963455305.1). Classification (NCBI taxonomy): domain Eukaryota; kingdom Metazoa; phylum Chordata; class Mammalia; order Chiroptera; family Vespertilionidae; genus Plecotus; species Plecotus auritus. Next base: position 2,685,493 of record NC_137781.1, read on the forward strand.
ACCAAGTAACTAGTAACCACTAACCTGGTAACCGATAACCTGGTAACCACTAACCTGGTAACCAGTAACTTGGTAACCAGTCACCTGGTAACCAGTAAACCAATAACTAGTGACCTGGTAACTAGTAACTTTGGTAACTGGTCACCTGGTAACTAGTAACCTAGTAACTACCAACCTGGCAACTAGTAACCTGGTAAATGGTTAACTGGTAACCTGTTACCTAGTTACCCGGTAACTAGTAACCAGTAGCACGTACCCGGGGAACGAGCAACCAGTATCCTCTTAACTTATAAACTAATAATTAGTAACGTCAGTAAAAGAGACCGGCGTCCTGCCTGCATCGTTAGTGGATAAGGGCGGCCTCTCGCGAGGACACTGCTCCTCGCAAAACTAAACCACCTCGCTGTACGGACTGGCTGCCTCAATAATGGCGGCCTACACGGTACCCACCGCCGCAATCCTAGCGGGCTCCGTACAACGGCCTGCCTCGAGGACGGCGGCCTGCACCTGCCTGCCAGCCATGGTAAAGGCCACGGGCCCCGTACTGGATGCCTCCTTAGCGGGGGCCTCCGCCGTACGGAAGGTCTCAGTAATGGCGGCCTGCAGCCTACGGGGTGCCTCAATAATGGCGGCATCTCGCGACCACGCTGCGTCTCGCGGTACTCAACACCTCGCTGGACGGACTGCCTGCCTCAATAATGGAGGCCTGCACGGTACCCACTGCCGCAATCCCAGCGGGCTCCGTACAACGGCCTGCCTCGAGGACGACGGCCTCGACCTCCTGGCTACCTCAATAGAGGAAACCTGCAACTGCCTGCCTGCCAGGGTAAAGGCCCCGGGCCCCGTACTGGATGCCTCCTTAGCGGGGGCCTCCGCCGTACGGAAGGTCTCAGTAATGGCGGCCTGCAGCCTACGGCGTGCCTCAACTACGTCGGACTCTCGCGACCACGCTGCGTCTCGCGGGACTCAGCACCTCGTTGTACGGACTGCCTGCCTCAATAATGGCGACCTGCACCGTACCCACTGCCGCAACCAGAGCGGGCTCCGTAGAACCACCTGCCTCGAGGACGGCGGCCTCTGACCTCACTAGAGGCTGCCTGCAGCTACCTGCCTGCCAGAGAAAAGGCCCCGTGCCCAGTACTGGCTGCCTCCTTAGCGGGGGCCTCCGCCGTACGGAGGTCTCAGCTGTCTTCCTGCCACGGTAAACACACCTGCTCCGTACTGGCTGCCTCGTTAGCCTCGATGATTTGGTTGGTTTTTGTTTCTTATTTATTTTTTCTGTGTAGAATATATCCTTGGGATTTCAGGGCAATGCTTAGAGTTCACCGCAATGGACAGAAACTCTCGGCATAGCCTCAGAGGATGGCACAAGATCATTGTTGCAAAGGAATTGGCTGACAGAGTCCTTTGAGGGATGTGTACTGAGTGCATACATAGATGCATACACGTGGACCGTTACAGTATCATCGGTAACTTACTTGAAGGAAATAGAAAAGCGTTTATCCTATTAACACCACAGTATACATCTGCTCAATGCTTACATTCTGATAAATCGCAAAATAAGGAATCCTGTTCTTACAACATTTCTACAAGACTATTTTATCTTTCCTTCTGAAAGATACAGGCATATGTATGGAGCAGAACCCTTTCGGTACGTGAACACATTTCAAAACCGCTGTGGCGCAACAACAAACTATTAACTAGAATGTAAAATTCAGGAAAATATGTGTTTACAAATTATTTACTAGGAGAAAAAAATTGTCAGTTCTAATAACCTTCATGTCCCTAAAGTACCTTGACAAAATAGGCAACAACATATGAATTTACTAAGATACTGGAATGGGCTACTCATTTGGATGCTTCTGAAACACAATCAGACAAATTTACATTTTGCATCCATAATTCATCTTTTGAAAACCAGTTCGCCATTTCAAAATCAAATTCACCTGATACAGTTAAAATGCACCTTTTGCGAAGCAAATTCTATTTTGAAAAAAAAAAAATCTACATTTCAACAGCAAATTCACCTTTTCCAATTCTGACCCTTACCCTCACCCCAACCCCAACCCCAACGCTCACCATGAACCCTCACCCTAAAACACTGACACCTAACCCAGCCCTAGCCCAAGCCCTAGCCTTGAACTCTGACCCTTAACTTCGTTCAAATTTGTATTTTTAAAAGTTAATAGAATCTGTAGCTGGTGTTGATCACTGCTTAGAGCGTCGCCTTGCCACACATACACCCTCCACTCCATACTTTTAAAAAATGGCACCAATGAACATATTAACCAGGGTGGTCGGGTCACCTTAAGGAGAACCTCAGTGCCTTCCTTTGCAGGGCTGGGGTAGGAAGGGGTGCAGAACCCAGAGCCGTGACTTCGGCCCATCCAGGGATGGAATCATTGACGCCATGGACAGCATCGACGATTTTCTGAGTTTTTCTTTTTTTTCTAGGTAGAATTTTTGGTTGTGTTCGCAGAGCTTCGGCTGGAATTTCAGCACCATGGTCAGGGCCACGGCGTGATATTCCTTCAATGACCACAGGAGGGCAGCAAAGGATCATTTTTGCGCAGTCATTACCTGACAGCGTCCTTTGAGCGCTACAGTAATAAGTATGTAGAACCATAGACTTAGACAGTATAATCAGTACCTGACTTGAAGGAAAATATAAACATTTATCCTATAAAACCATTGTGTAAGTCTGCTCTATGTTTACATTCTAATAAATCACAAATTAACCGAGGCTTAGTCTTACCACATTTCTACAGGTTTATTTTATCATTCATTCAGAAAGGGACAGATACAGGAATCAAGCAGAACCCTAATTTACTAATTTACTAGCAGAAAAAAAGTACTCAGTAATAATAACCTAATGTCACAGAAATAACTTGAAAAAATGTGAAGCAACATTGGAATTTACTAACATCCTGAAACGGGCAACTCATTTTGATACTGTTGAAATTCAATCGCACAAATTCACCTTTTACAAAGCAAATTCATCTTCTTTGGATTTTTTACAGACAGAAAGGGAGAGGGATAGAGAGTTACAAACATCGATGAGACAGAAACATTCATCGCCTGACTCCTGCACACCCCCTACTGCGGATGTGCCTGCAACCAAAGTACATGGCCTTCACCGGAATTGAACCTGGGACCCTTTGCTCAGTCCACAGGCCAACGCTCTATCCACTGGGCCAAACCGGTTACGGCAAATTCATCTTCTTTTTAAGTATTTTTTAAAATATATTTTTATTAATTTTCAAGAGAGAGAGAAAGATAGAAACATCAATGATAAGAGACAATCATGGATCGGCTGCCTCCTGCACGCCATACACTTGTACAGTATAATCAGTCAATTACTTCAAGGAAAGTGCATTTATCTTCTACATATTTGATTCTTGCATAGGATCTAAAATAAATTATCCATATGCCACCAGAAGTTCTTAATTAGGCCCTGAGCGTGTATGCATATATACGCATATAAGCAAGCCTACCTTTCCCTGGATTTGTTAAAAAGGTCCCCAACGGACATATCAGGCAGGGTGGCAGAGTCACCTTAAAGGAAACCTGTGCCCAGTAGTTCGGTAGGCCTTCCTTTGCAGGGATGCGGAGGGGAGAGGTGCAAAATCCAGCCTGGCCGATTTTGTTTACTTCCTCCCCCCCCCCAGGGGAATTTTTGGTCAGGATCTCATGACAGACAGTTTCAGTTCCACTGCCCTAAAACCTTGGGCACTGCCCTGACCGGTTTGGCTCAGTGGATAGAGCGTCGGCCTGTGTACTGAAGGGTCCCGGGTTTGATTCCGGTCAACGGCATGTGCCTTGGTTGTACACACGTCCCCAGGAGGGGGTGTGCAGGAGGCAGCAGAACAATATCTATGTTTCTGACTCTGTCACTCTCCCTTCCTCTCCGTAAAAAATCAATTACACAATATTTTAAAAAAATAAAATACAACCTTGGGCACTAGAGGGCAACCACTTTTCCTAGGGGACAAGCCTACTAGGAGGAGACGTTTTCCTTTAGGAGTTGGTGAGCTGGCAGGTGTCCTGCTGCCCCTTTCCTCCACACACTACAAAGGTGCAGCTGTGGGGTCAGTGCCTAGTGAGTGCCCTGAGATCTCGGTGAGACGGAAGTCTCTCTATCAGTGTCAATGACGTATGCAAACATTTGTCTTCTAATCGGACTTGCCTCTGCCTGGTGTGAAAGCAGAGCCAGGGATTTCCGCCTGGAATTAATCTCAGCACCACACACACAGACAACATGGCTCTCATAGAGGCTCCTGTGAAGAAGTTTTGAATAACTTCACTATTTCAATCCCACAGGGCATATGCCCATTCCAACTTGCTGTTTTAGAAACTGAACCCCCAAATCTTCTTACTATACCCTAGTTTTCTACCATTCATTTCCTATATGCAGTGAAAAGGAGACCTAGGATACCCACATTTTATTTGTGTGAAAGATCTGTTCTCTTTCATTGCTTTATTTCACACACACTTACTGACTATGGCTTTTTAACTTTGCTGCATTCAGAAAATTCATGAATGAATAAGCACTGGTTTGTGCTTATATCACTCACGTTTAGACTAGGGAAACTGACACATCAATCCTAGTTTCTTGCATGTGCAATTCAACAGACATGTCTATAACAAGTACTGCAAACAGGCACAGGAGAACATGTTTATTTCCAGTTGTGGTGGCTGGGAATGGTTTGAAATTTTTATTTTCAACACTGAATCAAAGCTGTAGCTGCTGTGCTCACTGGTAAAAGTATAGGCACATCCCTGCAGTGAAAGACTAGATGGAGGGAGAGTGGGAATGTGTGGTAGATTCTATGCAGGAGGGGTGTGATGACAGAGGATGTTTAGAGACAGGATGCTGAGGACAATATGCCGGATGGGTTTGAGCAGAGGAACAATTCTCTCTGAGTCTCTTGTGCAGGAAAACACGGCAGGCAAGGAAGAACTTTCTAGAAGGCAAGCCCTGCCAGGACAAGGCCGGCCCCGCATGCTCTATACTGTCACTGCACACTGTGTGTGGCCTGTGCCCTCTTTATTTGCAGAAAGGCATGTGTGTGTGATTGCCTACACTCCATGCACACTTTCATCATCAGTGGAAAATACAGATTTGAAATAACTTAATGGCAAGGCTAGACTATACCGTTCAGTCGTCCGGAGCACTTGGTCACTTTAATCTCTTAGAGGCTCCTTTGGTTACCATCTTTTTTAAAAAAAGGTCTTCCGATGCAGTATAGAAGGCTTTTCAGTCTGAAAGCTGGTAGTGTATGCTGTTGTTCCTTGAATGGCCACACGATGGCAGCAAAGTATCGTTTTGCTCAGTAATGGGTGGACAGCGTCCTTTCAGGTCTAGTGTATTAACGATATCGTTCCATACACCTGTACGGTATAATCAGTAACTTACTTGAAGCAAAATAGAACCGTTTAGACTATAAAATCACTGCATAAATCTGCTCTATATTTACATTCTAATAAGTCACAAAATAAGAGATGCTTGTTCTTAGCATATTTCTACAGGATTATTTTATCTTTCAGTCTGAAAGAGACATGCATAAGTATCAAGCAGAACTCTTTCAGTTGCAAGAACACGTTCCAAAATCATTGTCATTTTTCTCTTGCTGCTTTGGCTCAGTGGATAGAGCATCGTCCTATGGACTGAAGGGTCCCAGATTCGATTCCGGCCAAGGGCACATGCCTGGGTTGCAGGTTCGATCAGCAGTAGGGGCCGGCAGGAGGCAGCCTATGGATGATTCTCTCTCATGGAGGTTTCTATCTCTCTCCCCCTCTCCCTTCCTCTATGAAATAATGAAAATAAGTATTTTAACAAACTGTTTCAACACCAGAGTATTAACTGGAATATTTTATTCGGAAAAAAAACACATGTTCACAACTAATTTACTATCAGAAATAAAGTACTCAGTAATAACAACCTAATTCCAAAGAAGTAACTTGAAAAAATAGGACGCGATATTGGAATTTACTAAGATCCTGGAAGGGGCGACTCATTTGGATGCTGCTGAAATACAATCAGTCACCACGAACCATATTCAAAGTCACACTCCTGAACCGTCTGCTCCACCACAGTCACAGTCCAGCATATAATCACTCTGACCTCCATAATTTGCTCTTTTTGATCTCGCTGTGTCTCGCGGAATTAACACGTTCTCATGATACCCATTCATTCTCCCGGGACCCTCAATAATGACAGCTTCTCGGGTACCCGCTGCCTAAATAATGGCGGCCTCCCTGAGACTGGCTGCCTCAAGAACGTCCGCCTACAGGATACACATGTTCTCAATGATGGCGGTGGCAGGGGATTAGTGGGTGGGAAATTTGGCAGCGCCCTCCCTCCTTCACTGCCTTTCTCTGTTCTCCCTTCCTCATAGACCAGCTTCCTGCCCTGAAAGCCAGCCCTGCCACTGCGCCTGCGTGGGAAACCGGCGTCGCTCTCTTGACAGTGACCCCACCCGCGTTGCTAAGTAACGATGAGACAGCAAATGCTAAGGGAGCTGGCGTGCCCTCTTGTGATGGGAAGGCGCAGGCGCAGGCTGGGACCAGGGCTCCTGTGCAGGCTGGGAGCTGTGGATGGACACAGACAAGGAAAGATAAATAGGAGAAAGGAAGGAGAAAGAAGAAAGGAAGAAGGAAGGAAGAGGGAACAGAAGAATGGTTGGGGCTCCCAAGAGTGAAGAAAACTTAGGCTGGGCAGGCTGACAAAGCAAGAGCAGATGCTCAGTGATAGTAACCCTCCTGAGATTGGCCCTGAGACTGACCCAAATGGGGGCTTTCTTTCTTTTTTAATTATTGTATAGAGGGAGAGAAATCTTCTAACTTTTGATATGTCGTATTTTCATTTCAAGATATTTTCTAATTTTCTTTGACTCATTGGTTGTTTAATAGTATGATTTTTATTTCAACAATACAGGCCCGGTGCATGAAATTCGTGCACAGGGGCGGGGGTGGCGGTCCTCTCAGCACAGCCTGCACCCTCTCCGATCTGGGATCCCTCTCACAATCCGGGAACACTGGCTCCTAACTGCTCACCTGCCTGCCTGCCTGATTGCCCTAACTGCCCCCCTGATGGCCTGGTACCCCACCCCACCAGACTGGTTGCCCCTATCTGCCCCACCCCCACATTAGCCTGGTGGCCCCTAACTGCCCCACCCCCGCGCATTGGCCTGCTCGCCCCCAACTGCCCCCCCTCACTGACCTGGTCGCCAATAAATTCCCACCCACCCCCCCGTTGGCTTGGTTGCCCCTTACTCCCCCCCCCCTGCCAGCCTGGTTGCCCCCAACTGCCCCCCCCTGCACACCTGGTCGACCACAACTGCCCCCCTCCCCTGCAGGCCTGGTCGCACCATGCAGCCTGCTGCTCCATCACTTACCCCCCTGCCGGACTGGTCACTCCACAGCCTAGTTATCCTTTCGGTTGCAATGGTCGCTTAGGATTTTATTATTATAGATATTTGAGAATTTTCCCTCACAAACAAACCCTCACTTTTATGGTCAAATGACTTATAACTAAATATGGAAATTGTTAGGTCTGATCAAATAATTGAATCTGTACCCCCTCTCCTGGGAAATGACCTTTGGGGCACTTCACAATCAACATTCTACTTGCTTAGACCACATTCCACTTGCTAAGACCATTATCTCTCCCCTCTGGAATTTCCCAGAATATGGACCTGCACAGAGAATTCTCCTCCCAGATAAAGCCCGCCTAGAGTCCTTTAAAAACCTCTGGCTCCCCATTTTTGGGTATTGGAGCCATCGGGGGCTCCTGCGCTCCTCCTTTGCGACCTTAACAGAAATAGAGTACCTGAACATTAGTTTACAAAAATTGGTGATCTGATCATTCGACATGCCTGCCAGATCCAAGTGTGGTTCTAATGCTTGCTCTGTCCCTTAAAACTGTTTTTTGCCTTTTGCTGTGACTTGTAATATTTAAAGACAGTTATTTCATATACTGGTGAAAGAACTTGTGGTAACTGTCCTTCGGTGATGAGGCAGTAAGGTAGGGGGAGGAGAATCACTTCTTACTCCTTTAACTTTTTATTAGACTCGCTCCCTCCATTCACCTTTTCCACTTGATGTATAGTTTCATGGACATCTCAGAGTTTTTTATTTCCAGTTCAAAGTCAGGCTTTCTTCTCTCAGCCATTCCCACAAGCCTGAGCACAGGTCCCGGCTCAAAAGGGGGTTGTTAGGAAGTAGCTGGGTGATCACTGCAGGGACCCGTGGGAGTCTCTGGCGGAGGGGACTGCTCCATCCAGGTACTCGCCGCCGACCGCGCTATGGCCGTGGCACGCAGGTGTGAGCACTCTCGGGGTCCTCCAAAGTCCCTTCCGCAGCTCATCAAACGCACCTCCGGGACCCCATATAGGCTCGAGACAGGGGGCGGCCCCCCAATCCTGCATCCTTCCCGGGAGCACATTCGGCAATGGGAGCAGAGCAGATTCCCTTTCAGCCCCGGCGCAAGGCGCGCGGTGGCCGGGAGGGAGGAGCGCCAGGAGGAAGGGGCCGAGCCGGGAGAGCCCCCGCCCCGGGAGGAAGGGGAGGAGGCGGGTGTTTCCTGGCGCATTCCCGGCCCGCCCGAGTGACTCACTCCGGCTGGAAACTCCCAGGCCCGCCCGGGACCCCCGAGCCGCCGCCGCTGCGGACCCAGGTTAGGACCCATGCCGCCCCGCCTCGCGGCCCTGCGGATTCCAGGCAGCCCTCGGAACTGCCACAGGCGCCCCACCGGCGGCCAGGACTTGGCCTCCGGCGACGCGGCCTCCCCCGCCGCACGGCCTCGGGGACCCGCCCTGGATCCCGCGATCGCGCGGCTCCGCGCCGCGGCACTCCCGCTGGGAGGGCATGTCCGCGAGTCGCGGTGATTGTTGGGGAGAAGGGAGCGGACAGCTCGCACTCGGAGGGCAGAGGGCGGGTACGGCCCAGCGGAAGCGCGCTGCGGGCTCCGGGGTGACCTGGGCTTTGTTGAGCGCGAGGATGGGGTGCAGCGCCGCCCGCACAGTTCTGCGGGGTTCGGGGTGAGCACGGGTGCGTGCGGCGCTCGCAGAGGGTAGAGAGAGAGAAGTGGAGAGCGATTGGGAAACGGGCTTGGGAAGCGTTTTGTAGGCAGAATGGCGTCCGGGCCTCCTGTCCCGCGTTGTCCAAAGGGCACGGGCCGCGGGGCGGCTGCCCCCCCGGAAATGCAGGACCCGTGCTTCGGGGGGCGACCGAGACTCAGCGGCGGTTCCTTTCCAGCGGGACAGGCCCCAGGGCACGGGACATAGTCTCGCTGCGGCCTCGAGGGCCCGGTAGCGTGTCTGGCCCATTTCGTCACGCCACTGCCTGATGGATCCGTGATTGGAGCCGCAGGGACTGGAGCTCAGGTCGCTGTTCGTGGCCACTCGTCGCCCCCGCGGAGCAGCGCGGCCCTGGCACTGAGCGGGCCTGTCCAGGCGCGCGGCCCCTGTGTCTGCAGGTCCTTCGTGGCTTCGGTGTGGACAGCAGGTCTGCAGGCACGGACCGAGCCCAAAGAAAGAGTCCGTTTTCGGTCACGTGGGCCCCGGCCGGTCTCCGTTTGCAGGAGTCCACCTCTCGGGGGCGGTGCGGGCGGTAAGGGGGAGTTGCTTTGGGAAATGCTTCCTGAGCTCAGGCATCTGTTTGTGATGACAGACCGCTCGCTGAAGGAAATTTACTCCCCAAGTGTTTTCTGTGTGTGTGTTTATATGAATTTTAAAAATTTACATATAGTCAAACTCACTTTTGGGTGTACATTTCAGCGAGTTTTTTAAAAATATATTTTATTGATTTTTCACAGAAAAGAAGGGAGAGGGAGAGAGAATTAGAAACATCGATCACCTGCCAAAACCGGTGTGGCTCAGTGGATAGAGCGTCAGCCTGCGGACTGAAAGGTCCCAGGTTCGATTCCGGTCAAGGGCATGTACCTGGGTTGCGGGCACATCCCCAGTAGGGGGTGTGCAAGAGGCAGCTGATGGATGTTTCTCTCTCATCGATGTTTCTAACTCTCTATCCCTCTTCCTTCCTCTCTGTAAAATATCAATAAAATATATTTTTAAAAAAAAAGAAAGAGCCGAAACCGGTTTGGCTCAGTGGATAGAGCGTCGGCCTGCGGACTGAAGGGTCCCGGGTTCGATTCCGGTCAAGGGCATGTACCTTAGTTGCGGGCACATCCTCAGTGGGAGGTGTGCAGGAGGCAGCTAATCGATGTTTCTCTCTCATCGATGTTTCTAGCTCTCTATCCCTCTCCCTTCCTCTCTGTGAAATATCAATAAAATATATTTAAAAAAAAAAAAAAAGAAAGAAAAAAGAAACATTGATCACCTGCCTCCTGCACAACCCCTACTGGGAATGTGCCGGTAACCAAGGTACATGCTCTTGACCGGAATCAGGCCGAGGCTCTACCCACTGAGCCAAACCGATTAGGGCTTTTTCAGCGAATTTTGACACATGCGTACTCTTGTGGCTGGCCCAACCATCAAAATGCAGAACAGCGCCATCACCCCAAGTTCCTTCCTGCTGTCCTTTGTAGGCATCCCCTCCCCCGTTTCTAACTCCCTCAGCCGCGGAGCTGTTCCCCATTCCTACAGTTTTGAATGGCCATGTGGTCTTCAGTCTAGTCTGCCTTAGTTCACGGAGCACGGTGCACTTAGGCTCTTCCATTTTGCCCATGAGGGGTGCAGACACAAAGGTCTGAAAAGTGTATCTAGGTCACAACCTGAAAAATTCAAATGCTATTTTTAAGTCATGAGAAAAATTTCAGAAATCCAGCTCATCAGGAAATGTACAAGTACGGTACCCAAGCACAAGCCCTTCCGTCGTACATGCCTGTTCTGTGCACACACACTCATGGTTTCCTTTGTGTGTTATTTTGGGAACGAGGAGCTTGTAGTGCACGTATCGTCATGCCTTTTCACTTGCTCATCCTGCCTCACTTCCACCAAGATCTTGGAGATCTTTGCACGCTGGCGTATTCTTGGAAGGCCCCGGCCTTGCTCGGGGCCCACGCATTGGTGGGTTCCCCTGTGGGCCAGGGTTCCCTCTACCCTCTCACTGTGTGACTGTCCCTGTCCTGGCTTTTGATCTGGCTTCACACACACCAGCTTCTAGAGAGGTCAGGACTGCACAGGCCACATGGCACGTCAGGCAGTCCCCCTTCTGCTGGGAGGCTGGTCGGTAGGCACTCTAAGATGGGACCGCCACGTGAGGTGTGTTCTACAGAGAACACCGCCTGGTCGGTGTGGCTCACTGGTTGAGGGTTGACCTATGAACCAGGAGGCTGCCCGCTTTGAGGCTCCTGCATGCACACTGGGCTCCGCGCTGGCCCTGCAGGGCATTGGCCGAGCCCACGGGCGCTGTGCTCTCACTGCAGAGTGTGTGGAACAGGAAGTTGTGATGATAGAAGGAAGTTGGTAATGAAAGAAAAAAGGCTGTGTTTTCCCCAAAATACCAGGTAGATTGAAAAGTACTTGCTACATTTTAAGTTGGAAGCATGCGGAACAGATCGGCATTGTCAGGAGGGTTCTCTGAATGCCAGTAAGGTCCCTGTGGTCCCGCTGGGTTCCTGCCTGGGCTCCTGCTGACTCACCGTCAGGGACGAGAATGCTTGCAGGCGCCTGCTCCTGCGGGCTTCCTTCTCCTTTCTGTCTCAGTGTCCGCCGCTGTGGTTTGAAGCTTCTTGCTAGATGCATCCACAGTGAGCATGGCCAGTGGCCAGTGACTGATCAGACATAGCCCAGGGAGTAAGAGCTGCTCCCTGTGTCCCGGCCAGCCCAGAGACGCAGTCAGCGGGAGGCAGGCTGCAGTGTGCCGAGTCCTGCCCCTGCAGCTAACACACGTGCTTAGATGACATCCAGCTCTACGTCGGTGCTGCTCCACGCAGCCTTGGGGCTGTGCTCGGCTGACATCCCCTCCCTGTGTCCCTCCACCCCAACCCTCGCCTTAGCCGTCCCTGTCGGCTGACCCTGTGCTTGGAGTCCTAGCGTGTAACCTGCTTGCAGGAATGTCCGACCCTCCCAAAGAGCCCTCTAAAGACAGCGACCCAAGGTGGGAAGGCCAGGAATTGAAACCATGTGTGGTGACCCATGTACCTTCATCGTGACTCCCTTGCTGATGAGCCCTGACCAGGACAGTCAGGTGCCCTGCCCTTCCTTCCACACAGCATAGGTTGCTTCGTGTTGTGTTCTAGGCCACGATGGCGGCCCAGGTGACACTGGAGGACGCGCTGTCCAACGTGGACCTCCTGGAAGAGCTGCCTCTGCCGGACCAACAGCCCTGCATCGAGCCCCCACCATCCTCCCTGCTCTACCAGGTGGGTGCCGGTGGCCGCCGGCAGGCCACCTGTGACGCTGGCCTCCTGGGATGCGGACCTCCCAGTAATAATCTTTCTCTTCCTTTCAGCCAAATTTCAACACTAACTTTGAGGACAGAAATGCATTTGTCACCGGTATTGCAAGATACATTGAACAAGCGACCGTGCATTCTGGCATGGTAATTCCCGCGCCACTCCCCCACCCCCCCCGCAATGACACATCCGAGCGGTAGCTATCCCCTTTTTTGTATGATCCTGAAAGGGTGCTTGCTGAGGAAGAGGAGAAGAGTGAATGAAATGCCTTCTTTCTTGTTTTTTAAAAAGCCTTTATTTTTCTTTTTGTCATCGACGGCCCAGACAGAATTTTGAGGAAGCCCATTTTCTCTCCCTCTCATATACCTGCACGCATGCACCCCCTTGTGATACACATTGTGTAAATGAAGTGCATTTTTATAATTATGTATTTTTATGACTTCACATTTTATAAACGTCCATAATGTAACTTTTTTTATCCTCACGTGCTGACGTATTCATTCATTTTTAGAGAGAGAGAGGTGAGAGAGTAACATTGATGGACTGCCTCTCTTAGGCTCCCTGGCCGGGGATCCAACCCACAACCTGGGTATGTGCCCTGACTGGGAATCGAACCCGTGACCTTTGGGTGTAGGGAGGAGCGGTGTGGTCGTCATGGCCACACCACTGCGTCAGTGACACCAGCCTCCCAACAGCTGTCTCCTGCCGAGCAGGACGCTCCTGGTGCGTGTCTGCGAAAGGCAGGTTATTCCAGGAGCTCTGAGCCAGGTGGCACCTCCGGTGCTGGGGTTGCTCCCCTGCGAGCCTCACATGTGCCATGCGCCCCTTGCAGAATGAGATGCTGGAAGAGGGCCAGGAGTACGCTGTCATGCTGTATACCTGGAGGAGCTGCTCTCGGGCCATCCCACAGGTACCCTGCTGTTTGGACACCCCAGCAGGCCACGCCCCCTCTCCAACCCCGCCCAACAAGGCCACGCCCCTTAGCAGTTCCACCCAGCTCAGCAACGCGGTGCCCCCAACCTGCACAGCCCAGCCCCGCCTGAATTCTACCCGTGAGAAGTCAGAGACCCCCAGCGCTAGCAGCGCCTTCCCTCCCTCATTTCTGGCTGGTTGAAGCCTTACTTTTGTAATACCTGTTTATTCCCAGGTGAAGTGTAATGAGCAGCCTAACAGAGTGGAAATTTACGAGAAAACCGTGGAGGTCCTTGAGCCTGAGGTCACAAAACTGATGAATTTTATGTACTTCCAGGTAAGACAGCGGAATGATCCTAGGCTTTAGCCCACGGGCCAGGACGATGCCACTGTCATTGTCCCCATGAACCCAGTAAAGCACCTGCGTGTGAATCACAGCAACCACGACGCTTCAGGGACAGAAGGGAACTAAGCCTCGGGCAGGGGAACGTGTGGCCTGCTATTTCAGAAGAAGCACTTTCCTGACCCCCCTCTTTCTGTGCTCAGAGAAACGCCATCGAGCGTTTTTGTGGGGAGGTGCGGCGCCTGTGCCACGCGGAGCGGAGGAAGGACTTCGTGTCCGAGGCCTACCTGGTCACGCTGGGCAAGTTCATCAACATGTTCGCAGTGCTGGACGAGCTGAAGAACATGAAGTGCAGCGTCAAGAACGACCACTCGGCCTACAAGAGGTGAGCCTTGCCCTGCGCCTGAGCCCCGCGGAGAGCGCCCGGGAGTAGCTGGTGAGCTGTGCTTCCTGCACGCAGTGGGTGTGCATCCAGGTGTGCGGAAGTTACTGCCGCTGGCTGACGGTGGTTACTGGCCAGGCCTAAGTCTGTGTTGTTGTTTGTGAATCCTCACCTGAGTGTATTTTTCCATTGATTTTTAGACAGAGCGCAAGGGAGGAAGGAGAGAGAAACATTGATGTGAGAGAGACACATCGATTGGTTGTCTCCTTCATGCTCCCTGACCAGGGCCAGGGATTGTGCCTGGAACCGAGCTATGTCTGTGCCCTTGACTCACATGTTTGTTGAGTGCTCAGCACCCTTGGAAGACAGAAGCACACAAGACCATTTCCTGCTCACAGAGCCTTGGGGTCACTACACGGGCGCTTGGTGAGGGACGGGTGGGATCTGCAGCCTGAGGATGCCATCCCAGCAGTGGGTGGAGCTGGCCCGTGGACTGGAACAGTGTGGTCACGTGGAGCTTCCCGGTTTCCCAAACCCGCTCTCCTCCAGGGCGGTTTTCTTTTTGAATGTGGAGAAGATAATTGGAAAAGGCGGGCATGGCGTGGCGTGTGCTTCTGGAACACTGTGTGGGTGGCTGGTGGCAAGGAGAGGGAGGGAGGCGGTCAGAGCAGAGCCAGCTGTCTATGAACAGACTTTCTCTAGTCTGCTAACGTCAGGGCTGGTTAGAATAAGATGATAAGATGCTGGCTGATGTTCCCTCTTGCCACACAAAGAACCTCAGCTATAAAATTCAATTGGAAGAGTTTTTACTTTGCATCTGAATGGACTGTAGTTACATTGCCTCTGAAATCATGCGACTGCTGCTGTGACTTTAAATTGACATTGACATCGGATGGGGCGCATCATCGATTAGCTTCCTCCTCACCCCCACCGCTGGGGATCGAGCCAACAACCCGGGCACGTGCCCTGACCGGGAATCCAACTGTGACCTCCTGGTTGATGGGTCCACCCTCAACCACTGAGCCGCCCCAGCTGGACTCTTCTTCTTTTGAATCATGAAGCATGTTAGCTGATTAACATTTCTTTTCTCCTGCTTACACAGGGCTGCTCAGTTTCTGCGGAAAATGGCAGACCCGCAGTCCATCCAGGAGTCACAGAACCTGTCCATGTTCCTGGCCAACCACAACAAGATCACACAGGTGAGGCTCGAGCTCTCCGGCTCTGGCTGATGGGGTGCCTGGCTGGGGTTCCGGGGGCCAGAGGACCTGGAGCACCTGGTGGCATGGGGCTCCCCTCTTCCAGTCTCTACAGCAACAGCTTGAAGTCATTTCTGGCTACGAAGAGCTCCTGGCCGACATCGTGAACCTGTGTGTGGATTACTACGAGAACAGGATGTACCTGACGCCCAGCGAGAAACACATGCTGCTCAAAGTACGCGGGTGGGGATGGCTGTCACGGGCCTCGCAGCGGGAGGGGCACAGGAGGGAGGGACGGCCAGGGTCTGGCCAACAGGCTGTGCTTTGCCTGTGATCCTTTCATCAACCTTTTTTTGGTATATATATATTTTTGTTCATTTCAGAGAGGAAGGTAAAGGGAGAGTAAAACATCAATAATGAGAGAATCATTGATCAACTCCCTCCTGCACACCCCTACTGGGAATCAAGCCTGCAACCTGGGCATGTGCCCTGAACAGGAATGGAACTGTGACCTCATGGTTCCTAGGTCGACACTCAACCACTGGGCCAGGGCTAAAAGGGCTTTTCTGGAGAAAGAGTCAAGTATCATCTCTGGAGGTGCTTATGGGTAATCAACCTTGTGGGTCTGAGCTTCCTGTGCCATTTTGTGCTTTTTCAGGTCATGGGATTTGGTCTGTACTTGATGGATGGGAGTGTCAGCAACATCTATAAACTAGACGCCAAGAAAAGAATAAACTTGTCCAAAATCGACAAGTTTTTCAAGGTGAGTGAGTGACATTTCTGTAGACGTGTGACCGTGAGGGGTCCTGGGACTTTGTGCCTGCTCCCTCCCCTCCTCCCCACACAGGCTCTGTCGGGCTGTGGTCCCGAATGAAGGGGACCAAGGGGACCGTGCCTTGCGTCCCTTGTCTGGCTGGTCACTCGGTTAGACTTGTCACCGTGGGCGCCCACAGTGGCAGTCCTTAGGCTTCATCGTGGGGTCGCAGGCCACCGGATGGTCACACCACCGTCTGTGCATCCATTCTGTCGTGATGGGCATGAGGTGGTTTCTGGGTTCTCGCTGGTGTGCACAGGGCTGCTCACATTTAGGGCTCGTCTGCACACTTCTGTTGGACGCTAGCCCAGGGATGGGATTGGGGTCACGAGCATAAAGGTTTTCAGTGTTTGTAGACACGGCCTCACCATTTTCCATGGGCCTGCCCTCTTTGGCAGTGAGTGAGCGTACCCCTCGTTCCACTTCCTCGCCAGCACCTTTGCGGGGGGGCATCCTGAAGGGTGGGCGTGCCGTTGCGCTTGTTGGGCCCCTGATGCCTTAGCCCGGTGGTCAGCAAACTGCGGCTCGCGAGCCGCATGTGGCTCTTTGGCCCCTTGAGTTTTTAGCAAAGGCCAGCTTAGGAGTACTCTAATTAAGTTAATAACAATGTACCTACCTATATAGTTTAAGTTTAAAAAATTTGACTCTCCAAAGAAATTTCAATCGTTGTACGGTTGATATTTGGCTCGGTTGACTAATGACTTTGCCAACCACTGCCTTTGCCGTTTGTGTGTTTTATGAAGCGTCACTTGACTTCTCTTGGTTTTCCCCTGTGGATTTGTTTCCGCACATATTCTAGGTGCATGTGCCCCAAAATGCAGCCATTCCCCTACATGGCTCCTTTCACTTCCTTAAAGGTGTCCTGTGATGAATAGAGGTTCTCCATTTTATTGTAATCCAATGTGTCCATCTTTAATGTCTACTTTAGGAAATGTTTCCATACAGCAGGCTCGTGGGATTTTCTTGTGTTAGCTTTTGGACACATCCCTCTCCTTTTCCATCTGGACCTATAGTTTCCCTTGGAACTGGTCTCTGTACGGCATGAGGTAGGGGTTCGCATTCTTCTCTGTCTCTCCCTCATTGTGATTAGTTTTGTTTTTATTTTTTAATATATTTTATTGATTTTTTTACAGAAAATGGGAGAGGGAGAGAGAGTTAGAAACATCAATGAGAGAGAGACATCTATCAGCTACCTCCTGCACGCCCCCACTGGGGATGTGCCCACAACCAAGGTACATGCCCTTGACCAGAATCGAACCTGGGACCCTTGAGTCCACAGGCCAACGCTCTATCCACTGAGAAAAACAGTTAGGGCTATTTTTTGTTTTGTTTTGCTTTTTTAATAATATTTTTATTGATTTCAGAGAGGAAGGGAGAAGGGAGTGATAGAAAAATCAATGATGAGAGAGAATCATTGATCCGTTGCCTCCTGCAAGCCCCCTACTGGGGATCGAGCCCGCAACCCAGTGCCCTTGACTGGAATTGAACCTGGGACCTTTCAGTCAACAGGCTGATGCTCTGTCCACTGAGCCAAACCAGCTAGGGCTCATTGTGATTCTTTTAATATCTTAAAAGAGATTTTAGAGAGAGAAGAAGGGAGAGTGAGAGAGAGATAGAAACATCAATGATGAGAAAGAATCGAGCCTGCAACCCAGGCATGTGCCCTGCTGGGAATCGAACCTGCGACCCTTTTATGCATGGAACCACGCTCAACCAACTGAGCCGCACCGGCCAGGGCTAGGGGTTGACATTCTTGGATTTTTTTCTCCATATGGAGATCTAGCTGACCTGTCCTTTCATTGCAGAGACTATCTTTTCCCACATTATTCTGTGTTTGGTGGGTCATAAACCAGGTGTCTGTCTGTCTGTGGCTCTGTCTTAGGTCCTCTGTCCTGCCCCACTGGTCTCCATCCATGCTCCAAGGCCACACTGTCCTAGTGGCTGTGGCTTCCCAGTAGAGTAGGTCTGCTCACCAGGAAGTCTTCACTTATGTTCTTCAAGATTGTCGTGCGTATCATCCCTTCACCTTTCAAAATGCATTTTAGACCTGGCTTGTGATCACTCACCACTCGTAAACCACCTTCGTCTTGGGATATTGTTGGGGTTCCATTGCATGTATAGATTAATTTAGGGAGAATGGACTTTGTTAAAATACCAAGTCTTCCACTACGTGAACCTGATATATGTCTCCATTCACTTAAAACTTTAAATGTTCTCCAGAATTTTTGGCAGTATTTTTGATTAGAGGTATTGTCTATATTTTGTTTAATGTATTCATACATTTTTTAAAAATTTTTGAATGCTTTGGCAAATTCGCTCCTTAAATTTTCATTTTCTAGTTGTTGCTAGTATGTACAAATGCAGTTGAACTTTTTATGGCCATGGACCAAGCCAAAGTCAGGTTAATTTCCATATTTAAAATAGTTTAAATGATTTTACGAATGTTGGTACTTGTATTTTGTTCTTGAAGTGAATGTAGAAGTTGTTCACCACTTTTTTTGCACTAAATGATTTGCAGAGAATGCTTTTAACCATCAATGATTAATGTCATTATTCATTCACATAATTATACATTTGGTCAGTAAAGGTACATGATGACCCTATTTTTTTTCTTTGAATACAGCAGCTCCAGGTGGTTCCACTGTTCGGGGACATGCAAATAGAACTAGCAAGATACATCAAGACCAGCGCGCACTATGAGGAAAACAAATCTCGGTACAAGCGTGAGCTGCCCCGTTAGAATGTTCTGACATGTTCCTATTGTCGTTGTTTTGTGTGGCTTTTTTTTTAAGAGAGAGGGAGGGAAAGAAACATTGACGTCAGAAAGGAACATCTATCAGCTGCCTGCCCTATATACACCAACTGGGGATCAAACCCACAACTCAGGATATGTTTTCCATTGCAGGGAGGGATAGAGGGAGAGATAGAAAGAGAGAGAGAGACCTATATGAGATAGACACATCAACTGGTTACCTCTCGAATGCCCCCCAATTGGGCCTGGGATTAAACCTGCAGCCTAGGTACCTGCCCATGACCAGGAATTGAACCCACAACCATTTGGGATGCAGGCCGGTGCTCTGACCATTGATGCACATGGGCCAGGGCTCATTGGACCTTTCCATCACAGGGCACATTCGGCATGACTTTGCATTGTTTTCCGTATGCAGCCTGGGGGTTAGAGAATCATGTCCTTCACAAAGGGGACCCCCTAACGTGGCCAGCACCCAACTGGCACCACACACAGCTGTCACACGTGACTCACTGTATTCCCTGTGCTACACTTGTCGGGAAGCAGTTTGGTGACGAAGGAGAAATTAAGACGACTTTTTAGAAAAAAGGCAGAAGGGGAGCAGGCGCCCGTCCGGTGACCCGCTCCCCTCCCGCCAGGTGGACGTGCACGTCTTCCAGCAGCAGCCCCCAGTACAACATCTGCGAGCAGATGATCCAGATCCGCGAGGACCACATGCGCTTCATCTCTGAACTGGCGCGCTACAGCAACAGCGAGGTCGGCAGGCCAGCCTGTGGGTCATACTGTGAATGCAAGACCACCTCAGCTACAGCCATCATGGGGCTTAAAAAAACTAGTTTATCACTCGCAGACCTGCAGGGTAAAGGGCCCTGGGGGTCAAACACGAGGCAGAGAGAGCGGCCAGGAGGGGCTGTGGGGCGTAGGGTTTAGCACAGGGGTGGGCAAACGTTTTGACTCGAGGGCCACAGTGGGTTCTTAAACTGGACCGGAGGGCCGGAACAAAAGCATGGATGGAGTGTTTGTGTGAACTAATATAAATTCAAAGGAAAGGAGCGGAGGGGAGAGCAAGAGAACCGGATAGAACAGCCGGATCTGGCCCGCAGGCCGTAGTTTGCCCAAGGCTGCAGCAAGTACCCTCTTCATCAGGGAAGATCACCCCCTACTGGGGACTTAAGGGGTTTAGGACAGCAGGTAAGGGCAGGGGCAGTGAAGAGTGTGGGGGGTCAGCCAGGACTTTCCCTACAGGCACTCGACTTGCCCTTTGCTTGTGTAGCTGCAGCGTGTTTATTAATGATAGATATCTTGTTTGTTTGTGTGTTAATCCTCATCCAAGAATATTTTTTCCACCCACTTTTAGAGGGAGTGGGGGCGGGGGAGAAAGAGAGAGAAACATCGATGTGCGAGAGACACATTGGACACATTGATTGGCTGCGTTCCGCATGTGCCCTGAGGGGGGCGCTGGGGATGGAACCTGCAACTCAGGCACGCGCCCTTGACCGGGAATCAAACCCTGGACCCTTCAGTGCTCAGGCTGAGGCTCTAACCACTGAGAAGCACTAGCAGGGCCCAAATGAATCGTGTGCCCCATCAGGTCACACTTCTGGGCCAGTGCCCTTGGGGGTGGTCCCTAGAGCAGGTCTGATGGGACGGGGAGACTCAGGGCCAGATTTCCAGATTTGGGACGACTTTTCAATGCTCCTATGATGCTCCAGGTTGTCACAGGCTCTGGCCGCCAGGAGGCCCAGAAGACAGACGCCGAGTACCGGAAGCTCTTCGACCTGGCGCTGCAGGGCCTGCAGCTGCTGTCCCAGTGGAGCGCGCACGTCATGGAAGTGGTAGGTGCCCTCGCTCGCTTGCAAGGAGGCGGGAACAGAGGGAATCTGGAGAGCGTCCTCCCCTCCCCACCCCCCAGACTCATCAAGAAATGGACTAACTGGTTTGGCTCAGTGGATAGACTGTCAGCCTGCGGACTAGGGGGTCCCGGGTTCGATTCTGGTCAAGGGCATGTACCTTGGTTGCGGCCACATCCCCAGTACAGGGTGTGTGGGAGGCAGCTGATTGATGTTTCTCTCTCATCGATGTTTCTAACTCTCTATCCCTCTCCCTTCCTCTCTGTAAAAAATCAATAAAATATATTTTTTTAAAAAGAGCTTCAATCCCTCTCCTATTAAAAAAAAAGAAATGGACTAAATGATATTTTTTCTACATTAACTTTGGTTCTTGGATCAAGAACAAATTGGCTTTTTATTTTGGGCCCTAGAAATAAGGTTATATATCAATTTAAATGGAAGACGGTTCATGCACCTGTGTTACAAATCAATGGCCTCATCTGTTAGCATTGATAGGCTTTAAATTGTAACGTTACAATATTTTTTAAAATATATTTTTATTGATTTCAGAGAGGAAGGGAGAGAAACATTGATGTGACAGTGAAACATCGATCAGCTGCCTCTTGTAGGCCCCAATCCTGCCCATTGCTTTCTGCCCCGGTGACCTTCCATTCCTGGCTTGTCCTTCCCACTGCCCGTGTCTGTCTGCCTGTCCTTCCCACTGCCCGTGTCTGTCTGCCTCCTACACGACCGAGAGCGGAGCACCTGCACTCTGTTTATCCCCTGTCTCTCTGACTAGTACTCGTGGAAACTCGTGCACCCGACAGACAAGTACTCCAACAAGGACTGCCCCGACAACGCTGAGGAGTACGAGCGCGCCACGCGCTACAACTACACCAGCGAGGAGAAGTTCGCCCTCGTGGAGGTGCGTCTGTCTCTTGCTGGGCTCCCGTGGGCTCCCTTTTCCAAGGGAGAGGGAACCGGGAATCAACTGCCTACATTGTCACTGCTTCTCTGTGGGGCAGCTCTTTGGCATCTCACAGTTCTCAAACAGAATAATGGGCCGTGGGTACTGGTCTCTGCCGACAGCTCCCATGGGGCAGGTCAAGGGGGACGAGCAGTAACCTGGCACCTGAGAGCCAGGAGTCCCTCCCTCTGCCCCACTGGGAGCCCCAGTTCCCAGGCTCTGCCATGTGCCTGGGGTGGTGGGCACCTGGCTCCCGCTGTCCTCGGGCGTCTTGGTGAACACAAGTTGTTCATTTCACTTACAGTTTCCTATTTTTTTAAAAAATATGTTTCTATTGACTGAGAGAGAGGAAGGGGGGGCGGGGAGAGAGAGAAACATCGACCAGGAATCATCGATCCTGAGCGGGAATCGAACCCGTGATCTTGTGTATGGGATAATGTTCCAAACAACTGAGCCACACTGGCCAGGGCAGAATTTGCTTGTTGTTTTTTTTTTTGGTTGAAATTTCTCTTCTATTTAAAAAGGCAACACATTCATTAAACAAACCCTAGCAGGAGCTCAAGTGGTGGGGGAGGCCGGCCGTGTGCATCTCCCGACACCCCCAGAGCCTGGTGTCCCCGCAGGTGATCGCCATGATCAAGGGCCTGCAGGTGCTGATGGGCAGGATGGAGAGCGTGTTCAACCATGCCATTCGGCACACGGTCTACGCCGCCCTGCAGGATTTCTCCCAGGTCACGCTGCGGGAGCCGCTGCGGCAGGCCATCAAGAAGAAGAAGAACGTCATCCAGAGGTCAGTGCCCTGCGCTCGGGGCCTGGATCGGAGGGTCGGTGTAGGTTTATGTGGCCATGCAGTCAGTAATTTCTTTTATGTACATACTAGAGGCCTGGGGCACAAAATTCATGCAAGGGTAGCCTGTTGCAGCACCGGCTGCCAGGGCCTTCGCAGCCCCGACCCCTGCCCGCACCCGCCTTGGCCTGGTGCTGCCAACGTCTGCCGCCACACACCCCCAGTTTCAAGGAGCTCCCTGATGGATCACCCCACAAAGGGTGGCCTGGGCCTCCCTCTTTGGAGTGATTGCAGAGCTCCCCCTACGTCGATGAACCCGCCAGCCAGCGGGCCGGGCCTCCCTCTGTGGGCTGATCAATTGAGAAGCCCCCCACTCCCCCATATTGATTGCCCCTCAGAGAGTGGCCTGGCCTCCCTCTGCGGGGCGATCGTGGGACAATGTCGGCCGCCCAACCAATTGCATCACACCCGCCTTGACAGACCTGGTGCCGGTGTGTGTCATAGTGTGGTCATCTGGATGGTCGTTCTACTGGTCAGCTGTTCGGTTGATTTGCATATTACGATTTTATTATTATAGACTAGGGCCCAATGCATGAATTCATGCGCCTTTAAAGGAACTGTGAGCCCTGACCAGTTTGGCTCAGTGGATAGAGCGTCGGCCTGCGGACTGAAGGGTCCCGGGTTTGATTCTGGTCAAGAGCATGTATCTGGGTTGCAGGCACATCCCCAGTGGGAGGTGTGCAGGAGGCAGCTGATCGATGTTTCTCTCTCATCGATGTTTCTAACTATCTATCCTCTCCCTTTCCTCTCTGTAAGAAATCAATAAAATATTTAAAAAAAAAAAAAAAAAGGAACTGTGAGCCGCGAGGCTGCAGTGGCCACAGGAGCAGGTCTTGCCCCATCCTCCACGCCCCTGCCCAGCCCCTAGCCATTCCCCTGTCTGCCGGCAGCCCCACTCCTGCTGCCGCTGCTTCCACAGGCTGCCGGCGCCGGCCCCACTCGCAACCACTGACAGCGCAGAGCGATTGGGGCCGGTGTCAGCAGTGGATGCAAGTGGGGCCGTTGCCAGCAGCAGGTAGAATTTTCAGTAACCACCAGAGTCTCGTCTTGATGACAATTGGTCTGGCACCCCCACTCACCTCCTCCACCATCCCACCACGGCCAACGCCCGCTATGTTCTGCCCGCGCCCCCTGGTGGTCAGCGCACATCATAGTGACTGGTTCTTCCGCCGTAGGATCTATTTGCATATTAGGGTTTTATATATATACTAGAGGCCTGGTGCATGAAATTCGTGCACTGGAGGTGTGTCCCTCAGCCCAGCCTGCATCTTCTACAATCTGGAACATCCCTCTCACAATCGGGGACTGCTGGCTCCTAACCACTCACCTGCCTGATTGCCCCTAACCACTTTGCCTGCCAGCCTGATTGCCCCCAACTGCCCTCCCAAGGTAGGGTCTGGGGTGCAGGTGAATGGGATTCCTGCCTGGCATGACACTGACAGCAAGCTGACCAACGGCCAATTCCGCAAGGAATGGGGCTCCCTTCTCCCTCCTGTCAGGGTCCGTTTGAAAGCCGGCCATGCCCCCGATCACGTGAGACCCAGAGTGCCGCTGTGCCCCAGCCGGCCAGGGCCCACTACTCCCTCCCTCAGCTCCCTAGCCTGCTGTCCATCCAGTTGTTTAGGTCGTGACGGCACCTGGCTTTTTATATATTAGGATACACGCACACACACAAACTCTAGAGGCCCAGTGCACGAATTCATACACAGGTGGGGTCCGGCTGGGCCGGCACTAATCGGAGCTTGATCGGGGGAGGGGCCAGGGTGATTAGCCAGCAGGCCCCACCTCCGATTGGGGTGGGAGGGCAATTGGGGGCAGGGCCAGCAGTGGGGAGGGGCTATAGTCAGTGGGCCAGCAGGCCCCACCCCCAAATTGGGTGGGGGGGCTGAACAGGGATCAGTGGCTGTGGGAGGGGCTGTAGGAAGTTGGCCAGCCAGTCACACCCCCAGTTGGTGTGTGGGGAGGGCCATCGAGGGGCAGAGCTGGCTGGGGGAGGGGCTGTGGGCTGCTGAGGGTGGTGGGGGTCCATTGAGGGCAGGGACAGCCGGGGGAGAGGCCGCAGGTGGTTGGCTACCCGGCCCTGCCCCTGATTGGGGTGGGGGGGCCGATTTGGGGTAGAGCCAGGTAAGGGGAGGGGCTGCAGGAGATGGCTGGCCAGCCCCGCCCCTTATTGGGGTATGGGGGGCAATCACGAGCAGGGCCAGCTGCGGGGAGGGGCTGTGGGCCGATTGGGGGGGTGGAGGCCCATCGGGGGTGGGACCAGCCGGGGGGAGGGGCTGCAGGAGTTTGACCGTCCAGCTCCACCCCCAGATCAGGCCAGTTTGCTGGCCACAATAGGCATCATCACAACCGGTCCGGTTGCTCCAGTCGTTATGTCCTTCTGGTCGCTGGCTTTCTATATATAAATATTATTTTATCCGTTTTAGAGAGAGAAGAAGGGGGAGACAGAGAAAAACATTCATTGGCTGCCTCCTGCACGCCCCGCACTGGGGATGGAGCCCACAACCTGGGCATGTGCCCTGACCGGGAATCGAACCGTGACCTCCGGGTTCATGGGTCGACACTCACACACGGATCCACTGTAGCCGGGAAACAGTCTATTTTTAAAATTTCCTGTTGCGCTGGGTGAGCGTCAGGTGAGATGCTGTGATTGTCAATGTCCCCACGACGTCAGCGCTCATGCCCGTGTTCAGTGTCCTGCAGGCCATCAGGAAGACTGTGTGTGACTGGGAGACCGGGCACGAACCCTTCAACGACCCGGCCCTGCGGGGCGAGAAGGACCCCAAAAGCGGCTTCGACATTAAAGTGCCCCGCCGCGCCGTGG
This sequence comes from Plecotus auritus, assembly GCF_963455305.1. Taxonomy (NCBI): domain Eukaryota; kingdom Metazoa; phylum Chordata; class Mammalia; order Chiroptera; family Vespertilionidae; genus Plecotus; species Plecotus auritus. Next base: position 2,710,717 of record NC_137781.1, read on the forward strand.
GACCCTCCAGTACGCAGGTTCTCGCCCCTTGTCCTCCGCCTCTGCCTGTCCTGCAAGAGGGCCAACCCTGAGCTGGGGGTTGGGAAGCGCAGCCAGGACTGAAATAGGGTCACCTCTATTCTTGGGCAAATCCCGTCTTGCCTGTGTCTCTCCAGCCCCTCTGTCTGGTGCCCGCGTGGGTCCGAGTGCTGGCCGGGACAGCATGGGGACTGCCTGGTTCGCTCACTTGCATGCAGATCTTAATCTGATGGCCCAATGCCCGAGTCCAAAATGTGGGTGACGTCTGTGTCTGCATTCCCCTGTTCCTCGGTGGCTGTTTCGGGCCATGGGTACGCCTTTCATGTTCTGCTGCAGAGTATCATTCCGGAAGAGACAACTTGGAGATTTAAAAATATAGCTTTTGTGTGTCCCGGACTTGAGTCACCACCGCTGTTGTTTCTCTCGTTCGGCTCCCCGAAGCAGCTTTCTTCTGACTCACACCTGCCCCTCCGCCCTCTGCTTTCTCCTCCCATGGGGGCCCGGCCCTGCCTGTCAGTCACCAGGAACCCCAGCAAAGCACGTTGCTGGCTGTGAATGGGACACTCAGTATCTGGGAGGGAGCCCCATCCGGGGTCCGTCCACGGTGTATGCCCTACGTCCCGTGTGTGTGTCCCCGCTCTGCGTGTCGTGTGACTAACGCTCTCTCCGCCTCTCCCGTGTCTGTCCGTGTCTAGCTGTACCTGGTGCGCACCATGGCAGAGTCCTTGAGCTCCGCTGAGCTGCTGCGGCAGCTCAAGTCTCTGGGCATGGAGAGGCTGGTGCATGTGGTTAACGCGTTTCTGAGGCAGTCCTACACCTATCCGCCTCTCTTAACCTTCGGGGGTAAGACATCGTTCGTTTACCTTGCTGACGTTCAGGGCACGGAGATGAAGTGCTCCTTCGCAGGTCCTTCCTCCTACGCAGCAGCCATGCGGCCACGTAGATGGGCGCCCAGACCCCTTAGCAGAGCCGGGGGAGCCCAGCTCAGGTCAGGGCCTCGGAGCAGCCCTCCTGGGGCCGAGCAGCGTCTGGTGCAACTAATGCTCCTGTGTGTTTTCTCCCGCAAACGTTTCCCTGGATAACGCAGCTTTACATGGTGAGAACCATGCTAGAGTCCCTCATTGCAGACAAAAGTGGCTCCAAGAAAACCCTGAGAAGTAGCCTTGAGGGGCCCACCATATTGGACATAGAAAAATTCCATCGAGAGTCCTTCTTCTACACTCACTTGATAAATTTCAGCGGTAAGAGACACTGCTGACCATTGCCCGGCCCAGCATGCTCTAACACCGCTAACACCGTTCAGAACGCTTCCGCCTGCTGACCGTCCCCGCTGAGGTCCCTTCCTGCACCTGCACCCAGGTGGTGACGTGTGGTAACCCCTGTAGCAACCTTTGCCTGTTGCTGTAAATGCATGGCCGGCCGGGTGCTCCCTCCGAGTGGCATGGCCTTTGGAAGGGTGAGGGCCCTGGGGCTGTAGCTGGCCCTTCAGCCACACAGGCTCTGACACAACCAGGCGAACATCACCTCTGACGGTCGGTCACCTGTGCAGTGAGCAAGTCCCCTGGCTCAGGCAGCTGCCCTGGGCTGACAGGTCCCCTGGACCAGGACGCTGGGTGGATGCCCTTGGTTATCCTGTCTCGGCCGTGTGCTCCGAACGGGAGGCCCATCTTGGCTGGGAGCTGCAGGTTTGCAGTGAATAGCGAGCTTTTTGCTTCTCACTCCGTCACAGGGCAGCAGCGTAAAAAGCAGTCCTTTTGCATTAGATAGACGAACATGGAGTGTGCACGAAATGCTGTCTGGTCCCCAGCAAAAGAGGGCCATCCTGGTCTCCCTGCTCCTTTTCATAAGCACATTTCCTCCCCGCCCCCGAGGCTCTAGGGTCGACAGGGTCCATGAGAGGCACCGATGTCCCTGTCGAACCCACAGCCCAGATGCCGCCTCTGTTCTTCCCGGGGTGAGAGTGGGCACATTCCAGGTGCCCGTCCCTAGTGTTAGGTGCCCCGGGACCCTGTCCACTCACCACCCCCGCATGGCTCCGGGCTGATGTCAAAGGAGCTGGCGCCTGGTGCACGGCCATCGCCCTGTCTGTCTGTCTGTCTGTCTATTTATTTTTTGTCCGTGAGTCTGTGCTGTTTGCGGAGACTGACCCACTGCCGTTTGCACCCCCAGAGACCCTGCAGCAGTGCTGCGACCTCTCGCAGCTGTGGTTCCGCGAGTTCTTCCTGGAGCTCACCATGGGCCGGCGCATCCAGTTCCCCATCGAGATGTCCATGCCCTGGATCCTGACCGACCACATCCTGGAGACCAAGGAGGCGTCCATGATGGAGTGAGTGTCCCGGGGCCCTGCTGGCTCTTTGCTCACGGTGACTGGGCTCCTTGTTGGCTTTGGGGGGTGAGAGGTCGAGGCAGGGTTGGGCTGCTCTCATTGCTTAATTTGATGCCGTGATTCGAGGGGAGAGACGAGAAAGTCGTACAAGGGACAGGTTTCTTACCCATTTTTTTAATGTTTTTATCGATTTCAGAGAAGTTGGGAGAGGGAGTGACAGAGAGAAACATCCATGATGAGAGAGAATCATTGATCAGCTGCCTCCTGCACAGCCCCCACTGGTTATCCAACCCGCAACCTGTGCATGTGCCCGAACTGGGAATCGAACTGTGACTTCCTGGTTCATAGGTCAACACTGAGTCATGCCAGACGGGCAAAAATAGTATACTGCTAAAAATAAAAAAAGTACTCATTATTGTGCTTCTTAAAAAACTTAGAGGCCCAGTGCACACATTCATGTACAGGTAGGGTCCCTAGGCCTGGCCGGCGATCAGGGCCCATCTGTGGAACCGGTGAGGGGATCGGGCCCCCGCTCACCCCCGCCCTGGCTGGCCTGATGCTGCCCACTTGCCGGCCCCGGCTCCTGCCACCCATCGCCTCCCTCTACGAGGTGACTGGCAGGCCTGGCGGTGGCCTGGCACCACCTGCTCGCCAGCCCCGCCCCCCCACCGCCACTGCCACTGCCGCAGGCTGGGGGCAGCTCCTGCGTTGAGTATCTGCTCCCCCCCCCCCGCCCCCGCCAGGTGGTCAGTGCACATCATAGCGACCGGTCATTCCGCCCTTTGGTCAATTTGCATATTAGGTTTTTATTCTATAGGATAGGATGCTACATCCTTGTGGCAAAAACCTTTGAAACAGGATAAGGGAGAAGATGCAGTTGATGGAGGCCTGTGACTCGGGTGTGGCCTGGGTCTGGTGCCCAGCCCATGGGGTGGGTTCACTGCCCAGGCTGTGCCCTCGGCCTCACAGGACCCGAGTCTGGCATTTGAAGGGATTGGTTTTCCTTGTGAGAGGAGAGGAGAGCAGAGCGGGGTAGTTCTCGGGTCCGGGAAGCTGCGTGTGCGAGGCTGGCTGACCGCTCCCTCTGCAGGTATGTCCTCTACTCCCTGGACCTTTACAACGACAGCGCCCACTACGCCCTCACCAGGTTCAACAAGCAGTTTCTCTACGACGAAATCGAGGCAGAGGTGAGCTCCCACACCTGAAACAAGCTCTTCCATGTCCTTTGTCTGAAGGTTGGAGGCAGCAAGCCTGCCCTCTAACACATGAGGTTTAAACAGAGCAACGAATGTTGGAAAGACATGTTTGGGGGCAGCCCTTCTGTCTGCATGCCTCTCTGTGCAGCTGCTCCGTGACAGCAGGAGCTGGAGGGGGATGAGCCAGTTCTCCCGGCAGCTCGCCGCCTGTGGAGGCGGCTCTGACAAGTGCACGCGCTGCCTGTGCTACAAGCACAGTGATGGTCTCTCGTGTGCCTCTTCCTAATAAGAGCCTTTGTTAGTTGCCTTCACAGTTGCGTCACTTGCATCCCCTGGCCTTACTTATTTTAAAGCTGAAAGTGCAAACCTTCCGACTACCTTCACCCTGTGCCTCTGGCAACCCCCACTCTCTTTTCTGCATTTGAGTTCGTTGTTTTGTTAAGATTACACTTGTCAGTGAGACCATACAGTACTTGTCTCTATCCTGTTTATTTCACTTAGCATAATGCCCTCAACATCCATCCATGTTGCGCAAAGGAAGATTTTTAAATTTTTCTGTCTGAATAATATTCCATTATATATACAGGGTGTGGCAAAAGTAGGTTTACCGTTGTCATATGGGAAATAATACAACAATGAACAAAGAATGATAACACAAGAATAAACGATGCACAGACAGCACTAGGATGATGCCCAGAGAGAAAGGGGGTGGGAGCAGGTAGGAGGAGGAAAGGGGGGTAAATGGTGATGGAAGGAGACTTGACGTAGGGTGGTGGCCCCAATACAATAGACAGATGATGTATTGTAGACTATACATCTGAATCCTATATAATTTTACTAACAAATGTCACTCCAGTAAATTCAATAAAACAATAAATTCTGTGTTTCGTGTAGTCACAACTGTAAACCTACTTTTGCCCCACCCTGAATATATCACATTTTCTTTATCAAGTGTGTTATCTGATCTCAGTTTAGGGAATCAAAATGTAATGTCTGCTTTATTCTTCTACAGGTGAATCTGTGCTTTGACCAGTTTGTTTACAAGTTGGCTGACCAGATATTTGCATATTATAAGGTCATGGCTGGAAGGTATGTGTTTTGTGGTTTGGGGATGGAACCTTGAGTAGCTTGATCTGATATTCGCATTACAATTCAGAGCACGTGAGCATTGTCCTCCCTTCCTTCCGTTCTAGCTTGCTTCTTGACAAACGGTTAAGGTCCGAGTGCAAGAATCAGGGGGCCACGATCCACCTCCCGCCTTCCAACCGCTACGAGACGCTGCTCAAACAGAGGCATGTGCAGGTGAGGGGCCTGGCCCAGCATGGCGCTCCTGCACCAGCATCTGAAATAGTGAGGTTTCCTGAGCGTTCGCGGAATTTTAATAGGAGTCCGTACGGCAAGTGACTGTGGGAACTGCCTTAGGAGGTGTTGAGCGTTTACAGGCAAAGGTTTCTGTTGGGTGACCTGCAACATGAGGGAAGACTTGCAGCGCTGTGCACCTGCCCTGCCCAGGCTCCTTTTTTTTCAAAAATTATCTTTTTAATGATTTTTAGAAAGAGAGAAAGGCAGAGGGGGGAAAACAGAGAAGCATTGAGGTTGGAGCGAAACATGTTTAAATGTGCATTATGTCTTCTTACTAGAGGCCCAGTGCACGAAAATTCGTGCACTCGGGGGCCGGAGAGGGGGGGTCCCTCAGCCCGGCCTACACCCTCTCACAATCCGGGACCCCTCAGGTAGGGCCCCTAGACCTGGCCTGAGATCAGGACCTATCAGGGCTTTCCTTCCCCGGGCTGCAGGCAGCTGGCCCCACCCCCGCCGCTACCACTGCTTGCCATCTGTGCAGCACTGACCCCCCTCCCCTGCCACTGGTGGCCTCCCTAGGCAGGCGACAGGCTGGGGTGCAATGGCTTGACTCGCCTGGGCCTCCCCCTCTTTCTTTGCTGGGGGGGTGGGGCCAGCCCTGCGAGGGGCCATCTGCTTACCTGATCGCCCCTAACTGCTCACCTACCTAACTGATCACCCCTAACTGCCCCTAATCACTCTGTATGACTGCCTGATTGCCCATAACCGCTTGCTTAGGGGCGGCGCCAGCATGGTGAGGGGCCATCTGCCTATCTGATCTCTCCTAACCTCTGGCCTGCCTACCTGATCTCCCCTAACCACTTGCCTGCCTGCCTGATTGCCCCTAACCGCTTGCTTGGGGGTGGAGCCAGCATGGCGAGGGGCTGTCTGCCTACCTGATCACCCCTAACCCCTCTGCCTGCATGATTGCCCCTTACTGCTTGCTTGGGGGCAGGGCCAGCACTAACTTCCACTTGTTCAACCTCCGGTCATTACTGGTCGTTATGACGCAGGGTTTTTATATATTAGGATAAGTTTCTGGAGGGGACATGTACATATATTCTTGCTTGTCTTAGCGTTCACTCTCTCCACCCTCTCACCCCCAGCTCCTGGGCAGGTCCATAGACCTTAATCGCCTGATCACCCAGCGCGTCTCGGTGGCCATGTACAAGTCCCTGGAACTGGCTATCGGACGGTTTGAAAGTGAAGACCTGACCTCAATCGTCGTAAGTGCCCTTTGTTCCCTCAGGCTCGGCCGAGGGTTGGATTCGGGTCATGAGGATTATAGCTGATTTTATTTCGTCCTTATCGATACATTGAACCAATGATACGTTCAGTGTTTTGCACAGAAATCAAAACATAGTCTCCAATTAAGCTTGGCCTTCTTTTAGCAGAGAATTCTTTTAGAGAGAATTTCATATAGTAGATAGGCAATGGAGGTCCAACACACATATCATAGGGTCCCGGAAGAAAGAAAAGCAAAGCAACAGCATGGAACCAACATGTAAAATTTTTAACATATGTTTTCATTGATTTTAGAGAGAGAGGGAGAGAGAAACACAGATATCAGAAAAACATCAATCAGCTGCCTCCTGCAACTCCCCACACTGGGAATCGAGCCCACAGCCCGGGCATGTGCCCTGACCGGGAATCAAACCCTGCGTGACCTCTTAGTTCATAGGTCGATGCTTAATCACTGAGCCACGCCGGCCAGGCAGGAAGGGCATGTTAAAGGCAACCGAGAGGGTGTGAGAAACCCACTCCCGGTGCCTGGCAGACCCTGCCTCATGCATTCATGGTCCAGCTCGCTGAGCACACCCCGCTGTGTCCAGCTCCGTCCCGCCACCCCATGACACTGCCCCTGTGGGGAGTGGATGCCACTGTCCGGGCCCCATTCTGTCCTCACTCCCGTCCTGTGTTCCCACAGGAGCTGGACGGCCTCTTGGAAATCAACCGCATGACACACCAGTTGCTGAGCAAGTACTTGTCGCTGGACAGCTTCGACGCCATGTTCCGGGAGGCCAACCACAACGTGTCCGCTCCTTATGGGAGGATCACCCTGCACGTCTTCTGGGAGCTCAACTACGACTTCCTGCCCAACTACTGCTACAACGGCTCCACCAACCGGTGAGCACCTCCAGGCGGGTCCCGTTCCCCACTCAGGGGGTCTGAGCAGGCCAGTCCACGCCCCACCAGGTCCTCGGTCGCTGTCCTTGCTGCCCATGGACCAGGCTCTCCTGGGTTTAGAGACTGTTTCCTGAGCTCCCTGATGTTCTTCGTTTCTGACCTCTGGGCACATTTACCAGCCGTCACAGTATTTGTATCTCGTGCATATTCTGGTTTAGATTTCTTGGAGTTTTTCTATAATTATTATTTCAGTTAATTAGGAGGAAGATTTAACTGATGTTGAATGGGGAAATTATGAGTATTTAAAAATCGTTACATTTTCTTTTTCCTTGTTCTTATTTTAGATTTGTTCGGACAGTATTACCGTTTTCTCAAGAATTTCAAAGAGACAAACAGCCAAACGCACAGCCCCAGTATCTGCACGGGTCCAAGGTAGGCTTTTGTGTGTGTTATGATTTTTAAGTTCACATTTCAGCATCTTTTGAAGTTTAATGTAAATCAGTTCAGTTAAGATGGTTTAACTCTATCATGCCAGGTATGAAATATTATTGTTTCATTGATGGGTTGAATTTTAGAAAGAGAGGGACGTAGAGGGAGAGACAGAGGAACATTGGAGTATGAGGGAAATGTCGGTCCGCTGCCCCCTGCACGCGAGTCGAATAGGCAGCCCTCTGGTGCCCGGACAACACCCGACTGAGCCTCACCGGACAGAGCAAAACGTTACGGGGTTTTTGTTTGTTTATCTTCTTATCCACTGGGCGCACAGCTCATCTCACCACAGATGATTTTACTGGCGGAGCAGGGCTGTATTTTATTGAGTTAAAAAAAACCCACACTCCAAGCACAGGGACTCACATTACAAAGATACACCCTTAGCCCTGGCTCTGCTGGTTGGGTGTCGTCTCGTGCACCGTAAGGTCTCTGGTTCAGTTCCAGGCCCGGGCACATGCCAGGGTTGTGTTTCTCTTTCCCTCTTTCTTCCTCTCTCTTCAACAAAATCAATAAACTATTCTTAAAAAAAATAATAGTAATAATAACGTGCTCTCCCTCCAAGGAGCATGGCCATGCCCTTCCCATCCCCCTCTCCTTCCCCCTCAGGCCTATATCTGCTAAACTCCAAGGAACCTCCCAAGATTTGCAACTGGGGGAGCAGTGGGCAGCGGCAGGTCGTCCTAGACGATCCCCCAAACCTGCCTCTAATTCCCCTTTGCTCTGACTTCTCAGGGAGCCACGGCAGCCCAGCCCAGGCTCGGCTTTTGCTTCTTCTAGGCTCTTCCTTGTTCATTGTTCTAAATGTCTTTTGGCTGCAGTCAACAAATTCCTGCTTTTCTACCAAAAAAAGAAACACAGATACACCCACTGGAAACAGCACGGGGTTAGGACGCAGCTTCTTGGGGGGAGGGCCGGACACAACCGGCTTCCTCTTCCTCACGCCCTTGGTGGTGTGTGCACTGCTCTCGTGGTGTTGGCGCTCTTCCTCTGAGGGGGTGGCCCCTGTGGGCTGAGCCCTGGGCTCTAATCGGAAGCTCGGAGCTGAGATTCGGGCAGGACGTCCTTCTCAAAGGTGCGCGAGGAGCCTGTTCACATAATGACACAAAGGGCCCCTTTAGGCCCTTTCAGCTGGGAAAGAAATGGTGCGTGTCCGCGGGGCCAGCAGGAGGGTATTGGGTGAATGGGAAGCCGGGGTTGGTGGAAGTAGAAGCGGCCTGGTTCTCAAGGACACGTGGGATTTTGAGCAGAAACTGAGGCTGCTTCCATCTGCTGCAGGGCCCGCCGTGCGTTTATGGCACCGAGGAGTCTGTGGGAAAGAGGAACTGGGAGCAGAGCTGGTTTTCCTTGTCGTGTCCTCACTTCCTCCTGCCCCGGCGTCTGAGGGGCTGAGGAGGAGCCAGAAGTCTGGCCTTGGAAGGGAGGGTGTGTGGGGACTGACCCCAGATCTGCGCAGCCTCTGGCCAGAGGAGGGGTCATGCCATCTTCCTGGGTTGGTTCGGAGAGAGGTCTCCACAGCTCTGTTCTGTTAGCCCTGCTGCCCATGGGCATCTGTGTGTCTTGGGGTCAGAGGCTCCGGAGACTCATGTTGTGTTTTGTACAGTTCATCCTCATGGAGGACATTTTGCCATTGATATTTAGAGAGAGTGGGAGGGAGGGGGTAGGAGAGAGAGAGAGAGAGAGAGAGAAACACATTGATTGGTTGCCTCCCATGACTCTCAGGGCACATGCCCAGGTTGTGGGCTCTATCTCTAGTAGGTGGCGTGAAGGAGGTGCCTGATCAATCATTCTTATCATTGACTAGAGGCCCAGTGCACGAATTCGTGCATGAGTGGGGTCGTTAGTAGTGGCCTGCAGGGATTGGGCCCAGCTTGCGCCCCAGCCTCGCAGCCAGCCTCGCAGCCCCACCAGGCACCCTGCCTTGGCCTAGCACTGCCTCCTTATCTGCTCCACCATCCCGCCTGTGAGGCGATTTGATGGCGGGGGCCGGGGGCAGGCCTGCTGCTGCCACCACCAGTTGCTGTCTGTGGGGTCCTCAGCGGTGCGATCGGGACCCTGATTGCACCCGATTTGGCCTGGCGCCGCCCCATCACCTGCTCCACCGTCCCACCACAGTCCCGTTCTCGTTGGGGCCCAGCAGGGCCAGCAGTGCCTCCACTGTCACCCACTGCCAGCGTCATGTCACTGACGCCTGCCATGTTCCATGGCACCCCGGTGGTCAGCACACGTCATAGTGAGCGGTCGATCTCCTGGTCTCCCTTTCGAACTCCCGGTCAAACTCCCAGTTGAATGCCCACCCCAGAGGACAATTTGCATAGTAGGCTTTTATTATATGGGATGTTTCTGTTTCTCCCTCTCCCTTCCTCTCTCTGAAATCATTAAAACTATTAATAAAAGGACATTAAGCTGATGAAGTGCAAATATATCAAGATGTGTGCAATGCAGCTACAGACGTCCTGAGAGGGAAATGCGTAGCACGGATGCTTCCTGCTGCGTGTGGGCCCACGTCCTTAGACAGTTTTCTACCGAAAACCACGCTGAACACCTTCATCACTCGCCCACCCTGGGGGGCTGCTTTCCAGATCCCACTGCCCCTCAGGGTCTGTCCTCCAGTGTGTCCCCAGGAGGCTGGGGCAGCCCTGTTGCAGCAGTGAGGCGCTAGGATGTATTCCTGTCTCAGTCCAGGACCTCAAAGTGGCATCTATGGAATGGCCACTTAAATAATGTTCAAAACCCACTTTATAGAAACCAAGATGGCGGCGTAGGTAAACACCTGAACTGCTGCCTCGCACAACAATTTCAAAACTACAACTAAAAGACAAAACGGACATCATCCAGAACCACAGGAAGGCTGGCTGAGTGGAAATTCTACAACTAGAAGGAAACAGAAAAGCTCACTGAAAACCCAGTTTATATTTTCTGTGTTCAAAGCTTGTCTTCAGGCCCATCAGATTCAGTGGGTACCCCCCCCACCCCCACCTAGGGGTGCTGTGTGTTGAGTGCACCTTTGCACAGCAATGCTCCATCGTCGACTGTAGGGGCCACCTTGTAAATGCATCATGGGAGTGCTCACGCAGCACGCGCCCTGTGTCCGCAGGCTCTGAACCTGGCCTACTCCAGCATTTACGGCAGCTACCGGAACTTCGTGGGGCCCCCACACTTCCAGGTCATCTGCCGGCTGCTCGGCTACCAGGGCATTGCGGTCGTCATGGAGGAGCTGCTGAAGGTCGTCAAGAGCCTGGTACGTTCCCTCGGTGCACTTCCTCTCCCCCATGAAGGGTCCTGGCCCCATTCCAGTCGGGGGGGGGGGGGGGCGCGGGGGCGGTTTCCACCCTCCCACAAAATGCTCAGACACCACCAGCTGGCATGCAGCTCAGGTCTCATACTGCCCAGTTCCCTTCAGATCCCCCAGGTTAAGGGCTCAGTCCCACAAGGCTGCCCCCCAGACTCCAACCACATGTCCGGGCTGTCGCCTGTGCCTCCCGACCAGCTGCCATCAGCCAGAGGCTCCTGCCCCTCTGACACCCGCCCACCCCCCACCCCCATCCCCTGGGTTCAGTTGCTACAGCAGCTCACAGGACTCAGACACCTAGTTCCTCCCACGTGAGCAGGCTGCCCTGGATACCTGTTCGTGCACTTCTCCGAGGGAACTTGATAAAATTTTAATCCTGAGCCCACTGTTTTCAAGATTCTCTGTTACCAAATATCGATTTTCATGTCTTTCCATGTGTTATAAACTAACCAAGAGAAAGCTTGACGCTCAATTTCTGTCCATGTAATTAAATTGTTAACGCAGAAGCGGATGGAATTCTAAGACGACAAAATCGAAACTATGTAGGTCAGGACCCAAAAGCAATTAGAATACAGATGAACGGGGTCATTGGCCACAACCGTGACCCATGACAGATGACCCCCCCCACCCCAGTGTATCCTCCCTCAAAGCTGTGGCCCAAGGTGACCTGGTCTCTGTTCTAACTGAGGAGTCCAGAAACGGGCCTGGTGGGTGTTGCTTCCTCGTGGCCTGCCCTCCGTGGGCCGTGCCTCCAGCCACACGTGTGGCCAGAGCCTCTGCAGGGAGCTGCTTCCGACCCTGTGCTCACTGGTTTCACAGCCCAAAGGGTTGTCAGTGTCACTGGTCCCGTGGACAGTCCCACCTCAGGGACAGGCCCAGCCCGTGGCTGACGCAGCCCCTGTCTCTGCAGCTGCAAGGCACCATCCTGCAGTACGTGAAGACGCTGATGGAGGTGATGCCCAAGATCTGCCGCCTGCCCCGGCACGAGTACGGCTCCCCGGGTGAGTGATGGGGAAAAAGGCTGTGGAGCCGAGGGGCAGTGCCCGGGCAACCCGGACCACCCCTGCGGGAGATGTTGGTGTCGGGGCACGTGGCGTCTCCTTCCCGGGCCTGCTGGCGGTGCCAGAGGGTGTTCTGTGGGCCCAGGCTGTGCCGTGGGGGGCTCGGCCCCTCCAACACCCCCAACCCTGCCCCCCTCGCCCCCAGGCATCCTGGAGTTCTTCCACCACCAGCTGAAGGACATCGTGGAGTATGCAGAGTTGAAGACCGTGTGCTTCCAGAACCTGCGGGAGGTGGGCAACGCCATCCTCTTCTGCCTGCTCATCGAGCAGAGCCTGGTGAGCGAGTGACAGCCCCCTCCCCCCCCAGCATGGCCATCTCCCCCAGGGGGACAGAGGGCGTTGAGGGAGCCTTCATCTATGGGGCCATTCAGGGGGAAGGCAGGACAGCACCATCTTGTTCACGACTCTTTAGACTCATTTTAATTACGTTCCTGCCCTTGAAACCCCAAAGTGCAGTGTAGTGCGTGTGAGAATGTCTTAGTGCGTGAGCATGGTAAACAGCAACACAGGGCCCCCCATATATGGAGCTGACCCTCAACATGGGTGTGAACTGGGCGTCTCCGTGGAGAAGTCCGCGTGTAAGTGGACCGCGTCGCTCACACCCGCGCCGATCAGCGCCCCCTGCACCAGCCCCAGATGGCTCTGCCCGTCTCCTGCGAACTGACCCCTTCACGCAGCCTTCTCCTGCTCCGTCCTAGTCTCTAGAAGAAGTGTGCGACCTGCTGCACGCAGCCCCCTTTCAGAACATCCTGCCGCGGGTCCACGTGAAAGGTGAGCCGGCACCACCGGGGCAGCTGGTGATACCGCGTAGTTACCAAGGCAAGTGGTCAAAGGAACATGTCACATGCAGGTTATCGCTGAAAATTCACGTATAGAACCGACTCCTTTGCTGTTTCAATTCACAGCGACAGGAACGACTTTCTGTTCAACCTTCACTTTTGAAAACTTACTGAGAAACACAAATATAATCAAAAGCGAAGCCAGCCCGTCTATTCTGAAGCCCGTGTAAGAGATCACATCACAGAGAGCCTGAGACGCTTCAGTTTTCCACATTCACGTGACTACGCGGTATCACCATGTGACATGTTCCTTTCACAGCCTTCCCTCGGTTTCTTTGTATAAACTGTAACCGCTGTGATCGCTTTTCACACAAGAGACGGAGTGTACGCCACTTTTTTCCACTGCAGAGGGAGAGAGACTCGATGCCAAAATGAAGAGGCTAGAATCCAAGTACGCCCCCCTGCACCTCGTCCCTCTGATTGAAAGACTGGGGACCCCTCAGGTAACCTCCTGGGTCGGCAGTTGCTGTTGTTCATAGGGCGTCCACGTCGGGCCTGGGTGAGGCTGGGCGGGCAGGCTCCGGGGAGCCCAGACCAGGAGGCATCAGGCTGGTGGACAGGTCCACTCGGCCCAGGGTCTCCAGCGGGTCCGTAACAGGACCGAGCCATGGAGCATTTCGAATTGCTGCGTCTGGAGTGTGCGTAGAACACCTCCTGGCAGGTGAGACGCCTGCAGAGGGGTCGCCTGCCCCGGGGTCCATCTCTCGTGAAGAAGGCTTGGTCCCGGGTATTTAAGAACAGACTGGGGGGTTCTCTGATGGGAGGCAAGGCATCCGGGTAGAGCTCCCCGGTCCTCAGTCTCAGCACGTCACCCTTTTGGACCAGACGATGCTTTGTTGTGTGGCTTTCCCGTGACTTGTCGGCTGTTACGCAGTGTCCCTGGGCTCTGGCCATTAGCCGCCTCTAGACTCGCCCTGTGTGGTGACGATGAAAGTGTCTGCACACATTGCCACAGTTCTCTGCAGGCACCATCGTTCTGCCCTCCACCGTGCACCCCACTGAATCTTGTAAGACAGGGAATACCTGACCCTTATCTTGTCTGATGCTTCTGCAAGTGAAGATCATTTTCCATGAAGTCAGAAAGAACACGGGGCTCATGGGTTCAGCCCTCGACCTCCCGTGTGGCCCCATCGCGTGCTGTCCTTCCCGCAGCAAATTGCCATAGCGAAAGAGGGGGACCTGCTGACCAAGGAACGTCTCTGCTGCGGCCTGTCCATGTTCGAGGTCATCCTGACGCGGATCCGGACCTTCCTGGACGACCCCATCTGGCGCGGGCCTCTGCCCAGCAACGGGGTCATGCACGTGGACGAGTGTGTCGAGTTCCACAGACTGTGGAGTGCCATGCAGTTTGTGTACTGCATCCCCGTGGGCACGCACGAGTTCACGGTCGAGTGAGTGTGTGCTCTGGGCCCAGGGAGGTGGGTGCCGAGGTGCTTTAAAGCTACTTCAGTGCGGTTCTCACGTGACTTGGGGCTCAGCCTTGGGAGGGAGTCGGCGTGGAAACTTCGGCACGGTGGTGTGCCCAGCGAGGGCCCCAGCCTCATGCAGTCCTTCAAGGGGGGTCTGCGATGTAAAAACAGGTTAGGAAATGGGGTGCCAGAGGAACCCAAAGGGGTCTTCATCAGAAACAGGGACAGGCCACCGACTGCCCAGTTTTCCCAGTGGACGTCTGGAGACAAAGACAGATGCAGGAAAGACTAACATTGGTCGCCCATTCTGCTCAGGGCTTTTTGTTTTTTAATCCTCACTTGATATTTTTCCATTCATTTTAGAGAGAGTGGAAGGGAAATTGAGAGGGAGATAGAAACATCAACAATGAGAGAATCGTTGATCGGCTGCCTCCTGTAAACCCCTCAGTGGGGATCAAGCCTGCAACCCTGGCATGTGACCTGGCCGGAATCAAACCGTGACCTCCTGGTTCACAGGTCGACACTCAACCACTGAGCCACACTGGCCGGGTGCTTATAGCTTCTTGTTTGCAGGCAATGCTTTGGTGACGGGCTGCACTGGGCCGGCTGCATGATCATCGTTCTCCTCGGGCAGCAGCGGCGCTTTGCTGTCCTGGATTTCTGCTACCATCTGCTTAAAGTCCAGAAACACGATGGCAAAGACGAGATTATCAAAAACGTGGTATGTGCACAAAAGCCTTGTGTCCTACGGTGAAGTTTCACAGTAAAGCATGCTTTCAGTCTATGACAACTTCTTCCTCGGGGATGTCTTCCATCGCAGCACATCAGGTGCCGCCAAGTAAAGCTTCCCTTTCGTTCTCAAAATGCATTGTCATGAAATTGGAGAGTCGAGCAGTCTGACAGTTGAAATACCAACTCACCCATTTTTATCCTCTTCAGGGTTCTTGAATCCGTAATCTCAATGTGCAGCCTCATGTGACCTGTGCTCAGGCCCTTGGCCTACTGCCTGGTCTCCTGGCTTCCTTGGTGGTCGTCAGAGTGTGCTTATGGCTGCTTTTTAGATCTTTTTGTCTTTTCCATTTTCTGAAATGTTTGTCATTGAATTCTTGAAAACACTCAGACAGTATCTACCTATTTATCGACATATCTGTCTCTCTCATTTTCCGTGGCAGCCTTTGAAGAAGATGGTGGAGAGAATTCGCAAGTTCCAGATCCTGAATGACGAGATCATCACCGTGTTGGACAAGTACCTGAAGTCGGGCGACGGGGAGAGCACGCCCGTGGAACACGTGCGCTGCTTCCAGCCCCCGATCCACCAGTCCCTGGCCAGCAGCTGAGGACGTGCCTGTGGCCTTCTTGGGGAGCCGTGGTCCCGGCTGCATTTGTAACTAACTGTAGGGCGTGTTTTTCTTGTCACAAGCCAGTGAGATGTGTAGGGACTATTTCTCAGTGTCCTTGTGAAAGGGCACTTTTCGATCTGAAAGCCTAAATTTATAAAATCGACTTATTTTTCTAGCCTAAAATTGTCTATGCTTTTGGTAATTAGGAAGTCTGAGACTATCGGCTGCCAATTGCTGCCTTCCCATTCTTACATTTATTTTCTGTTTTTCTGTGTAATGTCCAAGTGCCACCGGGGTCATTTCTGTATTCCTCGGCAAGGGATCAGTTACGTTCAGGAAAAGATTCATGAACTTCAGCAAGGAACATGGATAGCTAACTGTAATTAAAGTCATTACCAATTAGAATGGAAGTTAATGATTCTTTAGCTTTTGTTAGGCCTTTTGCTAATGGTCTTTTATGAATTAAAGTCAGTCTTTCCTTCCCTATTTGTGTCAATTCTTTAAGAAAATAGTGAACTTGACTCCTTGTTTCTACTAAGTCCATTTGTAACAACGTCCTATTTGCGAGGGATGATTTAAAGGATGTGGAAATGAAAAGAATGAAATCTCCTTGCTTTCCTTCATGTACTGTGATCACCAGTGTGTGTGGGCTCTGACAAGGCACTTTGTCTGCTTATCTGGGCCCTTGGAGTCTGAGTCTCGGCCACCATGGCCTGGGAGAAGGAGCAGTTATCTGTGTCTGTGGACCCAGGCACGTGCTACTGGAAATGCAGGATGAGATGTTCCCTGTGCTGCTTGACCTGAAAGTGTTTTCTTTTAAAAAAAAAAAAATATATATATATATATATATATATATTTTATTGATGGTTTTACAGAGAGGAAGAGAGAGTTAGAAACATCAATCAGCTGCCTCCTGCACACCCCCCGCAACCAAGGCACATGACCTTGACCGGAACCGAACCCAGGACCCCGAGTCCGCAGGATGACACTATCCACTGAGCCAAACCAGTCAGGGTTGAAAGTGTTTTCTTTTTTTTTTTTTTTTTCCTTTTTTTTAAAATATATTTTATTGATTTTTTTTTTACAGAGAGGAAGAGAGAGGGACAGAGAGCTAGAAACATCGATGAGAGAGAGACATTGATCAGCTGCCTCCTGCACACCCAGCACTGGGGATGTGCCCGCAAACCAGGTACATGCCCTTGACCAGAACCGAACCTGGGACCCTTCAGTCTGCAGGCCGACGCTCTATCCACTGAGCCAAACTGGTCAGGGCTGAAAGTGTTTTCTTGATGTGAACTGCTAACCTTGACCCGCATTCTGATGGAGGGAGGCAGTGTCTGTCCTCAGACCATAGTGAAAGGCTAGAATCTCATGAAAAAATGACTGTGATGATGACCTAACTCAAATTCCTGCGTTTTAGCAGTGTTAGAAACCAAACCAAAGGTAGTAAACACATATGGAAAACACGAATGCTCTTAAGATATTAATTGAACCTCCTGGTTATAGCTTGATGCTCAACCACTGTCAGAGCCCAATAGAGAAATTAATGGAACAGAATAGAAGGTGTCATAAGAGACCCAAATCCAAAGATAAAATTTTGTTGCTTTTTTACAGAGAAGAAGGGAGAGGGATAGAGATAGAAACATTGATGAGAGAAAAATCGATCAGCTGCTTCCTGCACACCCTCTACTGGGGATGTGCCGGCAACCAAGCTACATGCCCTGAACTTACTACACAAACCCCAAAGGACTGTCAGCCAATTCCTGTGCAAACACGATCCTCTGCTACCCTCTTGTGGCCATTCAAGGAATAACACCGTGTGCTTCTGTCCGTGGTACTAAAACCCCAGCTATTCCCTGTGAACAAGACGAAAAATTCTACCCAGGTGGGGGGAAAAAACACCCACAAAATCATCGAGGCTGTCGAGGGCGGCAATCATTCCGTCCCTGGATGGACTGAAGCCACGGGTCTGGATTGTGCACCCCTTCGCGCCCCAGCCCTGCAAAGGGAGCCTTGGCTGCTGCACTGACATCAGGAAGCTGTGCGTTCACGATGTCAGTCCGTAACCTAGAGGCCGCTGTCAGTACCCTGGAGGCCGCCATTATTGAGGCAGCCGGTCCGTACAGCGAGGTGCTGGAATGTCGCGAGATTCAGCGTCCTCGCGAGAGGTCGCCATTATTGGGGCTTGCCGTAACACGGAGGATGCCATTATTGAGGTGGTCCGTACAGGGGAAGGCGCGGCTAACAAAAGCGGCCAGTACCAAACAGGACGCTCTTAATGAGGCAGCCAGTAACCTGCAGGCCGCCAGTATTGAGGCAGCCAGTACCCTGGAGGCCGCAATTACTGAAGCAACCAGTGGCCTGGAGGCGGCCATTATTGAGGCAGTCTGTACCCTGAAGGCCGCCATTAATGGGCCTCGCTACCGCCCAGGATGTGACGGAGAGGGCGGGGCGGGGCCGGCCGCTGACGCGCGCTCACATTTCCCCAACTCCGGGGAGGCCCATTGGTTTTCCATTATCGCCCTTTTCCGGGGCAGGAAAAACTGGTGGCAGGGCCGGAAGCGCGGTAGCCCTCGGGTTCGAGACAACGGCGCCGTTTAAGGCAGAGCGAGCGTCCTGGTACCATTGGAGCCGTTAGGTTCTTCACCCGGGCTCCGGCCCAAATTGGAGAAAACCTACAAAGTTCTGGCGGCCAACGCAAGGGCGCTGAGGATCGCGAAGCATACGGAGCCTCTGCGGTCCACAGGGAGCCCGCCCCTGGGCGGGGTCAGAACGCCTCTCGGAGGAAAGAACCGAAGTCCTGCCCACGCGGCAGAGCGCGCCTGCCATGGCTGAGCCCCCGGGTGCCGGCCCCGCTGCCCTGCGCTTAGCTGCCGCTGCCAGCTGGAGAGTCGTGCGCGGACGCTACGTGGAATATTTTCCGCGAGTATTGGAGTTTCTGCGGTCCCTGCGCGCTGCTGCTCCTGGCTTGGTTCGCTACCGCCACCACGAGCGCCTGTGTATGGGCCTGAAGGCCAAGGTGTTAGAGCCACTGGGACCGGGAACGCGCAGAGGGGGAAGGGGTGGGATGCAAGGATCAGACTAGGACAGGCCGCTTGTGGGGTGGGAGCGGTTGCAAAAGGGAAGCCTGCTCCGAAGTGGGAATTCTGAGCTCAGTCCCCTTCACAGGTGGTGGTGCAGCTGATCCTCCAGGGCCGGCGTTGGGCCCACGTTCTGAATGCCTTGTACCTCCACTTTCCAGTGTCTGGACCTACTGTCGTGCAGGACCCCAAAGCTGTGAGTAATCCCTGGAACAGTCCCCACCCACACTTAATCCTTGGTGCCCCTAATTTGTCTGGACTTCTTTACCTTCAACAGACAGAGCAGGATCTGAAGATCATCTCAGAGGCACAGGAAGCTTTTCGCCAGCAGGTAAAGCTGCTGGCAGAGGCCCCTGAGGATTTGGATTGGAAATTGCTGGTGAGACTAACTAATTTTGGAAACTGTGATGTGGCTTTCTTTTCTAGTCCTTTTCTGACCAGCTTTTTTCTGTCTGCAGGAACTTGAACAAGAGTATGGGGAGCCCTTTCTAGCTGCTATGGAAAAGCTATTTTTTGAATACTTGTGTCGGCTGGAAAAAGCACTGCCTACCCCACAGACACAGCAGGTTTTCCTAGGGCCAAACACAGAGGGCAGAGTGTGGGGTGGTTGGATCAAGGACTGTGGTCTTCATGCTCTCTCCTTGCCCACAGCTTCAGGATGTGCTGAGCTGGATGCAGCCTGGGATGTCTATCACGTCTTCTTTTGCTTTGAGCCAATATAGTGTGGACATGGGGTGGCCACTTCCAGGTACCAGGACCATCGGGAAAATTAGGAATTTGGGGGTGGAATATGTAGCCTGAGATCTTTTGAGACAGCCAGCCTATTAGAAGGGTTACATGGGCTTGACACCAAAGAAACCAGACTGAGTTTATGTGTTACTGTCTGTTCTCTTTATAAGGAACATTCTTTTCTTTTTAGAGTGCTCTGTTACTAATTCAGTGAACATGTCAGAGCCGATGGAGCCCAGTCCTCCTCAGCAACCAAGACCAGCACTCCATCAACCGGTGCCAAAAACCAACCCTGGCCCACACCTTCCGCAGGGACCAGCCTCAAGAAAGCACCCAGAACCTTTGGCTGGCCACCACTTCAATCTGGCCCCTCTAGGCCAGCGAAGAAACCAGGCCCAGTGGGCATCCAGGAGGGTAGGCCATAAGGAGCACTCCACAGTCATGCTATTCCCCTTTCGGAATCTGAGTTCACCCACCTAGGTCATCTGTCAACCCAGAACAGAAAAAAACAAGGGACACACATAGCAGTTCCAGCAGGTGATGTAGGCACGAGAATAGCCTCCACTGAAAAGTCTAGGAGTCCATCCCAGACCCTGGGTGGAAGGACTGTGAATGAGAACCCAGTTGACTTGTCCGCCTCGGAGCAAAAGGAGTGAGTGGAACAGTTGCTTCTGCCTACTAGCAGCACATTCCTTGCCTGCTTTCCCTTCATCCTATCTTCTTTGCTTGTTCCCACCCAGGAATTGCTGGGACTGCTCCATGGAGCCCCTGAGATTGTACATTGAGTCAGGACTAGATCAGACAGACTCATGTCTTGAGACTCTTGAGGGCCTGTGTTCATCTAGAAGAGTACTTTGATTCTGGTTTCCTTCTTGCAGTGTGTCCTCCGTCATTACCAGAGGGGACTTAGTTTTGGACTCTGATGAGGAAGAAAATGGTGAGTAGGGAGCAACAGAAAGCTGGGGAAAGAAGGGGATGGGGCAGAACAACACAGAAACCCATGCTCCCTGAATATACAGGGCTCAGGGGATGTTTCAAATGACAGGATCTCCCTGCTCCCTTCTCTGCAGGAGTCTCTGGAAAACTATGAGAAGACAAAGTTTGAAACCCTAATCCCAACCTTCTGTGAATACCGCCCCTCTTATAGTCCTGGGGCTGTGTATGCCCCTTCCCATGACCATATAGACTCCTCTGATAGGACCAAAATGCCATCTCATCTTGCCTGTCTCCTTCCTCCTCACCTCTACAGGCCATTTAGTGGGGATAAAGTGGAAGCCCAGCCTTGGGCTGCTTGACTCATTGGCCCAAATTACTTTGTAATACTTCATCATTAAACTTTGGATTTGTTACAACACTGTGTTGGTATGAGGGAGAGGAATGAAGGCTTCTATAAAGTCAGTGTAAGTCATTCCTTAGAAACATGACACACTAACCCTACCAGTGCCTCATTACCAAAGTCTCTTAGCATACGGATAATTTATTTTAGATCCTACGCGAGAATGAAACGTGTAGAACATATATGCCCTTTCCGTCGGGGAAGTGGCTGATTATACTGCACACGTCTACGGATCTATATATGCCTTACACTAGACTTAAAAGGACACTGTCAGGGCATTACCCCGCTAAAACGATCCTTTGCTGCCCTCATGTGGCCATTCAAGCGATAACACGCCGAGCCGCGGTCCGAGGTGCTGAGGCCCCGGCGAAAGCACTGTGTACACCAACAAAAATTCTACCCTGAATAAATACCCCACAACATTGGCCATGGAGGCCACGGCGGCAATCAATCCGTCCCCGCAGGGGCCTAAGTCACGACTCTGGCTTCTGCACCTCCTGCTGCCCCCGTCTTGTAAAGGGAGGCCCCAGAGACTGCTGGACTGTGGTTCCCGTGACGGTGACCCCCCCACCCTACCTAAGGTGTGTGTCTATCTGGCAAGCGGATGCTCTAACCACTAAGCGACACCGGCTACTGATTCCATTCACTTTCAAAAAGATAAGTTTTAGATCTAGACCATTGGCTCAGTGGATAGAGAGCTGGCTTGCAGACAAAAGGGTCGCGGGTTCGATTCAGGTCAAGGGCACACACTTGAGTTGCAGGATCCTCCCCGGCCGAGGCCCCAGACCCGGCCTCTGCACGGGGGGACCAATTGATGCGATATTTGATATTTATCTCCGTCTTTCCTTCTCTCAAAAAATCAGTGGAGCTCTGGGCGGTTTGGCTCAGTGGATAGAGCGTCGGCCTGCGGACTAAAGGGTCCCCAGTGCGATCCCTGGTTTGATTCTGGCCAAAGGCATGTGCCGGGTGGCAGGCTCCATCCCCAGTAGGGGGCATACAGGAGGCAGCCGATCAAGGATTCTCTCTCTCATCACTGAAATTTCTATATCTCTCCGGCTTCCTTCCTCTCTGAAGTCAATAAAAGTACACTTTAAAAGATCAATGGAAAAATATCGTTGCGTGAGCATTCAAAGAATACGTAACAATATATGTATTCGAAACCATTCCCAGCCACCCTAACAAGATATAAACATTTCCTCCTACCCGCGCTTTTCATAGGCATTTTTGTGGAATTGCCCCTGCGAGAAACTAGGGTTTGCATGTCAGTTTCCCTAGCCAAAAAGTCACTTTTATGAGGAGAAACTAGTGCTTATTCGATTGCGAATTCCCAGAAGACAGCAGAGATTACAAGCCAGGCTTGGTAACTAACTACGTGGCAAGTAAACGGATGAAGGAAGAAGGGTCTTTCACAGAACCAGAAGGTGTACATCCCATGTCATCTCTTTAACACTCCAGGTTGGAAAGCTCAGCTAGAAAAAAGATTTGGGGGAGGGAGGTCACCAGTACAGCCAGAGAGAATGGGCTCACACCCGGCCTGGAAATGAATTCGTGAAGACATTCGTGCACCAGTCAACACTGCCTCACACAAACCTCTTAGGAGAGCCGCTTTGTGTCTGTCCACCTTACTGATCTTAATTCTGGGCGGAAATACCCGGCTCGGCTTCCCAAACTGGCGGAGCCAAGTCCGACTGGAGGAAAAATGCCTGCATATCTCATTGTCTCTCATAGAGGGACTTGCCTGTCACCTAGATCTCAGGACACTCACGGGCACTGACCCCCGCGCTGCCTCTTTGGAGGGCGTGCAGGAAAGGGGGCGGTTGGGTTCTGGTCACCGCCTCCCAGCTCACCTGCTCCTCTGGGAAAAGGTCCCCTCCTACTTGTCATGTCCCCTGAGGCACGTGGTCGCCCCCTCCTGCCCGGGTTTTTCGGGGCACTGGAAGTGAAACTGTCTGCCATGGGATCCTCACCAAATATTCTACCCAGAAATTAAAACAAACCAAAACAAAGAACCGTGCACAACAGCAGCAAGGCGCGGTTCTGCAGCTCCCCCGTCCCCAGCCCTGCAAAGGAAGGCCCCCGAAACTGCGGGGCAGATTCCCTCTAAGCTGGCCCAAGCACCCTGCCTGATATGTCTGTAGGGAGACGTTTCTAGCAACCACGGGGAAAGGTGTAGCTGCTTCTGTGCCTATAGACTCATACACTACCAGTGTCTCATTACCAACGTCTATTGGCATACGGATAGTTTATTTTATCCTACGCGAGAATGAAACGTGTAGAACAAATATGCCCTCTCCTTCAGGGGAGTGGCTGATTATACTGCACACGTCTACGGATCTTTATACGCCGTACACGAGACTTCAAAGGACACTATCAGGGCATTACCCCGCTAAAACGATCCTTTGCTGTCCTCCTGTGTCCATTCAAGGGATAACTCGCCGTGCCGCTGTCCGTGGTGCTGAGGCCCCGGCGACAGCCCTGCGTACACCACCAAAAATTCTACCCCGAATAAATACCCCACAACTTCGGCCAGGGAGGCCACGGCGGCAATCATTCCGTCCCCGCCCGGGCCGAAGTCACGACTCTGGCTTCTGCACCTCCTGCTGCCCCCGTCTTGTAAAGGGAGGCCCCAGAGACTGCTGGACTGGGGTTCCCGTGAAGGTGACCCGCCCACCCTGCCTAAGGTGCGTGTCTGTCTGGCAAGCGGATGCTCTAACCACTAAGCGACACCGGCTACTGATTCCATCCAATTTCAAAAAGACAAGTTTTAGATCTAGACCATTGGCTCAGTGGATAGTGAGCTGGCTTGCGGACAAAAGTGTCGCGGGTTCGATTCAGGTCAAGGGCACACACTCCAGTTGCAGGGTCCTCCCCGGCCGAGGCCCCGGTCCCGGCCTCAGCACGGGGGGACCAATTGATGCGATATTTGATATTTATCTCCGTCTTTCCTTCTCTCAAAAAATATGTGGAGCTCTGGGCGGTTTGGCTCAGTGGATAGAGCGTCGGCCTGCGGACTAAAGGGTCCCCAGTGCGATCCCTGGTTTGATTCTGGCCAAGGGCACGTGCCGGGTTGCAGGCTCCATCCCCAGTAGAAGGCATACAGGAGGCAGCCGATCAAGGATTCTCTCTCTCATCACTGAAATTTCTATATCTCTCCCGCTTCCTTCCTCTCTGAAGTCAATAAAAGTACACTTTAAAAGATCAATGGAAAAATATCCTTGCGTGAGGATTCAAAGAATACGTAACCGTATATGTATTGGAAACCATTCCCAGCCACCCTAACGGGATATGAACATTTCCTCCTACCCGCACTTTTCATGGGCATTTATGTGGAATTGCCCTTGCGAGAAACTAGGGTTTGCATGTCAGTTTCCCTGGCCAAAAAGTCACTTTTATGAGGCGAAACTAGTGCTTATTCGATTGCGAATTCCCAGAAGACAGCAGAGATTACAAGCCAGGCTTGGTAACTAACTACGTGGCAAGTAAACGGATGAAGGAAGAAGGGTCTTTTACAGAACCAGAAGGTGTACATCCCATGTCATCTCTTTAACACTCCAGGTTGGAAAGCTCAGCTAGAAAAAAGATTTGGGGGAGGGAGGTCACCAGTACAGCCAGAGAGAATGGGCTCACACCCGGCCTGGAAATGAATTCGTGAAGACATTCGTGCACCAGTCAACACTGCCTCACACAAACCTCTTAGGAGAGCCGCTTTGTGTCTGTCCACCTTACTGATCTTAATTCTGGGCAGAAATACCCGGCTCGGCTTCCAAAACTGGCGGAGCCAAGTCCGACTGGAGGAAAAATGCCTGCATATCTCATTGTCTCTGATAGAGGGACTTGC
Organism: Plecotus auritus; assembly: GCF_963455305.1. Taxonomy (NCBI): domain Eukaryota; kingdom Metazoa; phylum Chordata; class Mammalia; order Chiroptera; family Vespertilionidae; genus Plecotus; species Plecotus auritus. The sequence continues at coordinate 2,735,138 of NC_137781.1, forward strand.
CTGTCACCTAGATCTCAGGACACTCACGGGCACTGACCCCCGCGCTGCCGCTTTGGAGGGCGTGCAGGAAATGGGGCGGTGGGTTCTGGTCACCGCATCCCAGCTCACCTGCTCCTCTGGGAAAAGGTCCCCTCCTAATTGTCATGTCCCCTGAGGCACGTGGTCGCCCCCTTCTGCCCTGGTTTGTCGGGGCACTGAAAGTGAAACTGTCTGCCATGGGATCCTCACCAAATATTCTACCCAGAAATTAAAACAAACCAAAACAAAGAACCCTGCACAACAGCAGCAAGGCGGGGTTCTGCAGCTCCCCCGTCCCCAGCCCTGCAAAGGAAGGCCCCCGAAACTGCGGGGCAGATTCCCTCTAAGCTGGCCCAAGCACCCTGCCTGATATGTCTGTAGGGAGACCTTTCTAGCAACCACGGGGAAAGGTGTAGCTTCTGTGCCTATAGACTCATACACTACCAGTGTCTCATTACCAACGTCTATTGGCATACGGATAGTTTATTTTATCCTACGCGAGAATGAAAGGTGTAGAACAAATATGCCCTCTCCTTCAGGGGAGTGGCTGAGTATACTGCACACGTCTACGGATCTTTATACGCCTTACACGAGACTTCAAAGGACACTATCAGGGCATTACCCCGCTAAAACGATCCTTTGCTGTCTTCCTGAGTCCATTCAAGGAATAACAGGCCGTGCCGCTGTCCGTGGTGCTGAGGGCCCGGCGAAAGCCCTGCGTGCGCCACCAAAAATTCTACCCCGAATAAATACCCCACAACTTCGGCCAGGGAGGCCACGGCGGCAATCATTCCGTCCCCGCCCGGGCCGAAATCAGGACTCTGGCTTCTGCACCTCCTGCTGCCCCCGTCTTGTAAAGGGAGGCCCCAGAGACTGCTGGACTGGGGTTCCCGTGACGGTGACCCGCCCACCCTGCCTAAGGTGCGTGTCTGTCTGGCAAGCGGATGCTCTAACCACTAAGCGACACTGGCTACTGATTCCATCCACTTTCAAAAAGATGAGTTTTAGATCTAGACCATTGGCTCAGTGGATAGAGAGCTGGCTTGCGGACAAAAGGGTCGCGGGTTCGATTCAGGTCAAGGGCACACACTCGAGTTGCAGGGTCCTCCCCGGCCGAGGCCCCGGTCCCGGCCTCTGCACGGGGGGACCGATTGATGCGATATTTGATATTTATCTCCGTCTTTCCTTCTCTCAAAAAATCAGTGGAGCTCTGGGCGGTTTGGCTCAGTGGACAGAGCGTCGGCCTGCGGACTAAAGGGTCCCCAGTGCGACCCCTGGTTTGATTCTGGCCAAGGGCACGTGCCGGGTTGCAGGCTCCATCCCCAGGAGGGGGCATACAGGAGGCAGCCGATCAAGGATTCTCTCTCTCATCACTGAAATTTCTATCTCTCTCTCTCCCGCTTCCTTCCTCTCTGAAGTCAATAAAAGTGCACTTTAAACGATCAATGGAAAAATATCCTTGCGTGAGGATTCAAAGAATACGTAACCATATATGTATTGGAAACCATTCCCAGCAACCCTAACGGGATATAAACATTTCCTCCTACCCGACTTTTCATGGGCATTTACGTGGAATTGCCCCTGCCAGAAACTAGGGTTTGCATGTCAGTTTCCCTGGCCAAAAAGTCACTTTTATGAGGAGAAACTAGTGCTTATTCGATTGGAATTCTGAGAAGACAGCAGAGATTACAAGCCAGGCTTCGTAACTATGTGGCAAATAAACGCATGAAGGAAGAAGGGTCTTTCACAGAACCAGAAGGTGTACATCTTTAACACTCCAGGTTGGAAAACCCGGCTAGGGAAAAGGGGGTACAGTAAGAAGATTTGGGGGTGGGAGGTCAGGAATACAGCCAGCGAGAATGGGATCACACCCGGCCTGGAAATGAATTCGTGAAGACATTCGTGTACCAGTCAACACTGCTTCACACAAATCTCTTAGGAGAGCCGCTTTGTGTCTGTCCACCTTACTGATCTTAATTCTGGGAGAAAATACCAGGCTGGGCTTCCAAAACTGGCGGAGCCAAGTCCGACTGGAGGAAAAATGCCTGCATATCTCATTGTCTCTAATAGAGGGACTTGCCTGTCACCTAGATCTCAGGACACTCACGGGCACTGACCCCCGCGCTGCCTCTTTGGAGGGCGTGCAGGAAAGGGGGCGGTGGGTTCTGGTCACCGCCTCCCAGCTCACCTGCTCCTCTGGGAAAAGGTGCCCTCCTACTTGTCATGTCCCCTGAGGCACGTGGTCGCCCCCTCCTGCCCTGGTTTTTCGGGGCACTGGAAGTGAAACTGTCTGCCATGGGATCCTCACCAAATATTCTACCCAGAAATTAAAACAAACCAAAACAAAGAACCCTGCACAACAGCAGCAAGGCGGGGTTCTGCAGCTCCCCCGTCCCCAGCCCTGCAAAGGAAGGCCCCCGAAACTGCGGGGCAGATTCCCTCTAAGCTGGCCCAAGCACCCTGCCAGATATGTCTGTAGGGAGACCTTTCTAGCAACCACGGGTAAAAGGTGTAGCTGCTTCTGTGCCTATACACTCATACACTACCAGTGTCTCATTACCAACGTCTATTGGCATAAGGATAGTTTCTTTTATCCTACGCGAGAATGAAACGTGTAGAACAAATATGCCCTCTCCTTCAGGGGAGTGGCTGATTATACTGCACACGTCTACGGATCTTTATACGCCTTACACGAGACTTCAAAGGACACTATCAGGGCATTACCCCGCTAAAACGATCCTTTGCTGTCTTCCTGAGTCCATTCAAGGAATAACAGGCCGTGCCGCTGTCCGTGGTGCTGAGGCCCCGGCGAAAACCCTGTGTACACCACCAAAAATTCTACCTGGAATAAATACCCCACAACTTCGTCCAGGGATGCCACGGCGGCAATCATTCCGTCCCCGCCCGGGCCGGAATCACGAGTCTGGCTTCTGCACCTCCTGCTGCCCCCGTCTTGTAAAGAGAGGCCCCAGAGACTGCTGGACTGGGGTTCCCGTGAAGGTGACCCGCCCACCCTGCCTAAGGTGCGTGTCTGTCTGGCAAGCGGATGCTCTAACCACTAACCGACACTGGCTACTGATTCCATCCACTTTCAAAAAGATGAGTTTTAGATCTAGACCATTGGCTCAGTGGATAGAGAGCTGGCTTGCGGACGAAAGGGTCGCGGGTTCGATTCAGGTCAAGGGCACACACTCGAGTTGCAGGGTCCTCCCCGGCCGAGGCCCCGGTCCCGGCCTCTACACAGGGGGACCAATTGATGCGATATTTGATATTTATCTCCGTCTTTCCTTCTCTCAAAAAATCAGTGGAGCTCTGGGCGGTTTGTCTCAGTGGACAGAGCGTCGGCCTGCGGACTAAAGGGTCCCCAGTGCGACCCCTGGTTTGATTCTGGCCAAGGGCACGTGCCGGGTTGCAGGCTCCATCCCCAGTAGGGGGCATACAGGAGGCAGCCGGTCAAGGATTCTCTCTCTCATCACTGAAATTTCTATCTCTCTCTCTCTCCCGCTTCCTTCCTCTCTGAAGTCAATAAAAGTACACCTTAAAAGATCAATGGAAAAATATCCTTGCGTGAGTATTCAAAGAATACGTAACCATATATGTATTCGAAACCATTCCCAGCCACCCTAACGGGATATAAACATTTCCTCCTACCCGCACTTTTCATGGGCATTTACGTGCAATTGCCCCTGCGAGAAACTAGGGTTTGCATGTCAGTTTCCCTAGCCAAAAAGTCACTTTTATGAGGAGAAACTAGTGCTTATTCGATTGCGAATTCCCAGAAGACAGCAGAGATTACAAGCCAGGCTTGGTAACTACGTGGCGAATAAACGCATGAAGGAAGAAGGGTCTTTCACAGAACCAGAAGGTGTACATCCCATGTCATCTCATTAACACTCCAGGTTGAAAAGCTCAGCTAGAAAAAAGATTTGGGGGAGGGAGGTCACCAGTACAGCCAGAGAGTATGGGCTCACACCCGGCCTGGAAATGAATTCGTGAAGACATCCGTGCACCAGTCAACATTGCCTGACACAAACCTCTTAGGAGAGCCGCTTTGTGTATGTCCACCTTACTGATCTTAATTCTGGGCGGAAATACCCGGCTCGGCTTCCAAAACTGGCGGAGCCAAGTCCGACTGGAGGACAAAATGCCTGCATATCTCATTGTCTCTGATAGAGGGACTTGCCTGTCACCTAGATCTCAGGACACTCACGGGCACTGACCCCCGCGCTGCCGCATTGGAGGGCGTGCAGGAAAGGGGGCGGTGGGTTCTGGTCACCACCTCCCAGCTCACCTGCTCCTCTGGGAAAAGGTCCCTTCCTACTTGTCATGTCCCCTGAGGCACGTGGTCGCTCCCTCCTGCCCTGGTTTTTCGGGGCACTGGAAGTGAAACTGTCTGCCATGGGATCCTCACCAAATATTCTACCCAGAAATTAAAACAAACCAAAACAAAGAACCCTGCACAACAGCAGCAAGGCGGGGTTCTGCAGCTCCCCCGTCCCCAGCCCTGCAAAGGAAGGCTCCCGAAACTGCGGGGCAGATTCCCTCTAAGCTGGCCCAAGCACCCTGCCTGATATGTCTGTAGGGAAACGTTTCTAGCAACCACGGGGAAAGGTGTAGCTTCTGTGCCTATAGACTCATACACTACCAGTGTCTCATTACCAACGTCTATTGGCATAAGGATAGTTTATTTTATCCTATGCGAGAATGAAACGTGTAGAACAAATATGCCCTCTCCTTCAGGGGAGTGGCTGATTATACTGCACACGTCTACGGATCTTTATACGCCTTACACGAGACTTCAAAGGACACTATCAGGGCATTACCCCGCTAAAACGATCCTTTGCTGTCTTCCTGAGTCCATTCAAGGAATAACAGGCCGTGCCGCTGTCCGTGGTGCTGAGGCCCCGGCGAAAGCCCTGCGTACGCCACCAAAAATTCTACCCCGAATAAATACCCCACAACTTCGGCCAGGGAGGCCACGGCGGCAATCATTCCGTCCCCGCCCGGGCCGAAATCAGGACTCTGGCTTCGGCACCTCCTGCTGCCCCCGTCTTGTAAAGGGAGGCCCCAGAGACTGCTGGACTGGGGTTCCCGTGACGGTGACCCGCCCACCCTGCCTAAGGTGCGTGTCTGTCTGGCAAGCGGATGCTCTAACCACTAAGCGACACTGGCTACTGATTCCATCCACTTTCAAAAAGATGAGTTTTAGATCTAGACCATTGGCTCAGTGGATAGAGAGCTGGCTTGCGGACAAAAGGGTCGCGGGTTCGATTCAGGTCAAGGGCACACACTCGAGTTGCAGGGTCCTCCCCGGCCGAGGCCCCGGTCCCGGCCTCTGCACGGGGGGACCGATTGATGCGATATTTGATATTTATCTCCGTCTTTCCTTCTCTCAAAAAATCAGTGGAGCTCTGGGCGGTTTGGCTCAGTGGACAGAGCGTCGGCCTGCGGATTAAAGGGTCCCCAGTGCGACCCCTGGTTTGATTCTGGCCAAGGGCACGTGCCGGGTTGCAGGCTCCATCCCCAGGAGGGGGCATACAGGAGGCAGCCGATCAAGGATTCTCTCTCTCATCACTGAAATTTCTATCTCTCTCTCTCCCGCTTCCTTCCTCTCTGAAGTCAATAAAAGTGCACTTTAAACGATCAATGGAAAAATATCCTTGCGTGAGGATTCAAAGAATACGTAACCATATATGTATTGGAAACCATTCCCAGCAACCCTAACGGGATATAAACATTTCCTCCTACCCGACTTTTCATGGGCATTTACGTGGAATTGCCCCTGCCAGAAACTAGGGTTTGCATGTCAGTTTCCCTGACCAAAAAGTCACTTTTATGAGGAGAAACTAGTGCTTATTTGATTGGAATTCCGAGAAGACAGCAGAGATTACAAGCCAGGCTTCGTAACTATGTGGCAAATAAACGCATGAAGGAAGAAGGGTCTTTCACAGAACCAGAAGGTGTACATCTTTAACACTCCAGGTTGGAAAACCCGGCTAGGGAAAAGGGGGTACAGTAAGAAGATTTGGGGGTGGGAGGTCAGGAATACAGCCAGCGAGAATGGGATCACACCCGGCCTGGAAATGAATTCGTGAAGACATTCGTGTACCAGTCAACATTGCTTCACACAAATCTCTTAGGAGAGCCGCTTTGTGTCTGTCCACCTTACTGATCTTAATTCTGGGAGGAAATACCAGGCTGGGCTTCCAAAACTGGCGGAGCCAAGTCCGACTGGAGGAAAAATGCCTGCATATCTCATTGTCTCTAATAGAGGGACTTGCCTGTCACCTAGATCTCAGGACACTCACGGGCACTGACCCCCGCGCTGCCTCTTTGGAGGGCGTGCAGGAAAGGGGGCGGTTGGGTTCTGGTCACCGCCTCCCAGCTCACCTGCTCCTCTGGGAAAAGGTCCCCTCCTACTTGTCATGTCCCCTGAGGCACGTGGTCGCCCCCTCCTGCCCTGGTTTTTCGGGGCACTGGAAGTGAAACTGTCTGCCATGGGATCCTCACCAAATATTCTACCCAGAAATTAAAACAAACCAAAACAAAGAACCGTGCACAACAGCAGCAAGGCGGGGTTCTGCAGCTCCCCCGTCCCCAGCCCTGCAAAGGAAGGCCCCCGAAACTGCAGGGCAGTTTCCCTCTAAGCTGGCCCAAGCACCCTGCCAGATATGTCTGTAGGGAGACCTTTCTAGCAACCACGGGTAAAAGGTGTAGCTGCTTCTGTGCCTATACACTCATACACTACCAGTGTCTCATTACCAACGTCTATTGGCATACGGATAGTTTCTTTTATCCTACGCGAGAATGAAACGTGTAGAACAAATATGCCCTCTCCTTCAGGGGAGTGGCTGATTATACTGCACACGTCTACGGATCTTTATACGCCTTACACGAGACTTCAAAGGACACTATCAGGGCATTACCCCGCTAAAACGATCCTCTGCTGTCCTCCTGTGGCCATTCAAGGGATAACACGCCGTGCCGCTGTCCGTGGTGCTGAGGCCCCTGCGAAATCCCTGCGTACACACCAAAAATTCTACCCCGAATAAATACCCCACAACTTCGGCCAGGGAGGCCACGGTGGCAATCATTCCGTCCCCGCCCGGGCCGAAGTCACGGCTCTGACTTCTGCACCTCCTGCTGCCCCCGTCTTGTAAAGGGAGGCCCCAGAGACTGCTGGACTGGGGTTCCCGTGAAGGTGACCCGCCCACCCTGCCTAAGGTGCGTGTCTGTCTGGCAAGCGGATGCTCTAACCACTAAGCGACACCGGCTACTGATTCAATCCACTTTCAAAAAGATGAGTTTTAGATCTAGACCATTGGCTCAGTGGATAGAGAGCTGGCTTGCGGACAAAAGGGTCACGGGTTCGATTCAAGCCAAGGGCACAGACTCGAGTTGCAGGGTCCTCCCCGACCGAGGCCCCGGTCCCGGCCTCTGCACGGGGGACCGATTGATGCGATATTTGATATTTATCTCCGTCTTTCCTTCTCTCAAAAAATCAGTGGAGCTCTGGGCGGTTTGGCTCAGTGGACAGAGCGTCGGCCTGGGGAATAAAGGGTCCCCAGTGCGACCCCTGGTTTGATTCTGGCCAAGGGCACGTGCCGGGTTGCAGGCTCCATCCCCAGTAGGGGGCATACAAGAGGAAGCTGGTCAAGGATTCTCTCTCTCATCACTGAAATTTCTATCTCCCTCTCTCCCGCTTCCTTCCTCTCTGAAGTCAATAAAAGTACACTTTAAAAGATCAATGGAATAATATCCTTGCGTGAGGATTCAAAGAATACGTAACCATATATGTATTTGAAACCATTCCCAGCCACCCTAACGGGATATAAACATTTCCTCCTACCCGCACTTTTCATGGGCATTTACGTGGAATTGCCCCTGCGAGAAACTAGGGTTTGCATGTCAGTTTCCCTAGCCAAAAAGTCACTTTTATGAGGAGAAACTAGTGCTTATTCGATTGCGAATTCCCAGAAGACAGCAGAGATTACAAGCCAGGCTTGGTAACTACGTGGCTAATAAACGCATGAAGGAAGAAGGGTCTTTCACAGAACCAGAAGGTGTACATCCCATGTCATCTCATTAACACTCCAGGTTGGAAAGCTCAGCTAGAAAAAAGATTTGGGGGAGGGAGGTCACCAGTACAGCCAGAGAGTATGGGCTCACACCCGGCCTGGAAATGAATTCGTGAAGACATCCGTGCACCAGTCAACATTGCCTGACACAAACCTCTTAGGAGAGCCGCTTTGTGTCTGTCCACCTTACTGATCTTAATTCTGGGCGGAAATACCCGGCTGGGCTTCCAAAACTGGCGGAGCCAAGTCCGACTGGAGGACAAAATGCCTGCATATCTCATTGTCTCTGATAGAGGGACTTGCCTGTCACCTAGATCTCAGGACACTCACGGGCACTGACCCCCGCGCTGCCGCTTTGGAGGGCGTGCAGGAAAGGGGGCGGTGGGTTCTGGTCACCACCTCCCAGCTCACCTGCTCCTCTGGGAAAAGGTCCCTTCCTACTTGTCATGTCCCCTGAGGCACGTGGTCGCCCCCTCCTGCCCTGGTTTTTCGGGGCACTGGAAGTGAAACTGTCTGCCATGGGATCCTCACCAAATATTCTACCCAGAAATTAAAACAAACCAAAACAAAGAACCCTGCACAACAGCAGCAAGGCGGGGTTCTGCAGCTCCCCCGTCCCCAGCCCTGCAAAGGAAGGCCCCCGAAACTGCGGGGCAGATTCCCTCTAAGCTGGCCCAAGCACCCTGCCTGATATGTCTGTAGGGAAACGTTTCTAGCAACCACGGGGAAAGGTGTAGCTTCTGTGCCTATAGACTCATACACTACCAGTGTCTCATTACCAACGTCTATTGGCATACGGATAGTTTATTTTATCCTATGCGAGAATGAAACGTGTAGAACAAATATGCCCTCTCCTTCAGGGGAGTGGCTGATTATACTGCACACGTCTACGGATCTTTATACGCCTTACACGAGACTTCAAAGGACACTATCAGGGCATTACCCCGCTAAAACGATCCTTTGCTGTCTTCCTGAGTCCATTCAAGGAATAACAGGCCGTGCCGCTGTCCGTGGTGCTGAGGGCCCGGCGAAAGCCCTGCGTACGCCACCAAAAATTCTACCTCGAATAAATACCCCACAACTTCGGCCAGGGAGGCCACGGCGGCAATCATTCCGTCCCCGCCCGGGCCGAAATCAGGACTCTGGCTTCGGCACCTCCTGCTGCCCCCGTCTTGTAAAGGGAGGCCCCAGAGACTGCTGGACTGGGGTTCCCGTGACGGTGACCCGCCCACCCTGCCTAAGGTGCGTGTCTGTCTGGCAAGCGGATGCTCTAACCACTAAGCGACACTGGCTACTGATTCCATCCACTTTCAAAAAGATGAGTTTTAGATCTAGACCATTGGCTCAGTGGATAGAGAGCTGGCTTGCGGACAAAAGGGTCGCGGGTTCGATTCAGGTCAAGGGCACACACTCGAGTTGCAGGGTTCTCCCCGGCCGAGGCCCCGGTCCCGGCCTCTGCACGGGGGGACCGATTGATGCGATATTTGATATTTATCTCCGTCTTTCCTTCTCTCAAAAAATCAGTGGAGCTCTGGGCGGTTTGGCTCAGTGGACAGAGCGTCGGCCTGCGGACTAAAGGGTCCCCAGTGCGACCCCTGGTTTGATTCTGGCCAAGGGCACGTGCCGGGTTGCAGGCTCCATCCCCAGGAGGGGGCATACAGGAGGCAGCCGATCAAGGATTCTCTCTCTCATCACTGAAATTTCTATCTCTCTCTCTCCTGCTTCCTTCCTCTCTGAAGTCAATAAAAGTGCACTTTAAACGATCAATGGAAAAATATCCTTGCGTGAGGATTCAAAGAATACGTAACCATATATGTATTGGAAACCATTCCCAGCAACCCTAACGGGATATAAACATTTCCTCCTACCCGACTTTTCATGGGCATTTACGTGGAATTGCCCCTGCCAGAAACTAGGGTTTGCATGTCAGTTTCCCTGGCCAAAAAGTCACTTTTATGAGGAGAAACTAGTGCTTATTCGATTGGAATTCCGAGAAGACAGCAGAGATTACAAGCCAGGCTTCGTAACTATGTGGCAAATAAACGCATGAAGGAAGAAGGGTCTTTCACAGAACCAGAAGGTGTACATCTTTAACACTCCAGGTTGGAAAACCCGGCTAGGGAAAAGGGGGTACAGTAAGAAGATTTGGGGGTGGGTGGTCAGGAATACAGCCAGCGAGAATGGGATCACACCCGGCCTGGAAATGAATTCGTGAAGACATTCGTGTACCAGTCAACATTGCTTCACACAAATCTCTTAGGAGAGCCGCTTTGTGTCTGTCCACCTTACTGATCTTAATTCTGGGAGGAAATACCAGGCTGGGCTTCCAAAACTGGCGGAGCCAAGTCCGACTGGAGGAAAAATGCCTGCATATCTCATTGTCTCTAATAGAGGGACTTGCCTGTCACCTAGATCTCAGGACACTCACGGGCACTGACCCCCGCGCTGCCTCTTTGGAGGGCGTGCAGGAAAGGGGGCGGTTGGGTTCTGGTCACCGCCTCCCAGCTCACCTGCTCCTCTGGGAAAAGGTCCCCTCCTACTTGTCATGTCCCCTGAGGCACGTGGTCGCCCCCTCCTGCCCTGGTTTTTCGGGGCACTGGAAGTGAAACTGTCTGCCATGGGATCCTCACCAAATATTCTACCCAGAAATTAAAACAAACCAAAACAAAGAACCGTGCACAACAGCAGCAAGGCGGGGTTCTGCAGCTCCCCCGTCCCCAGCCCTGCAAAGGAAGGCCCCCGAAACTGCAGGGCAGTTTCCCTCTAAGCTGGCCCAAGCACCCTGCCAGATATGTCTGTAGGGAGACCTTTCTAGCAACCACGGGTAAAAGGTGTAGCTGCTTCTGTGCCTATACACTCATACACTACCAGTGTCTCATTACCAACGTCTATTGGCATACGGATAGTTTCTTTTATCCTACGCGAGAATGAAACGTGTAGAACAAATATGCCCTCTCCTTCAGGGGAGTGGCTGATTATACTGCACACGTCTACGGATCTTTATACGCCTTACACGAGACTTCAAAGGACACTATCAGGGCATTACCCCGCTAAAACGATCCTCTGCTGTCCTCCTGTGGCCATTCAAGGGATAACACGCCGTGCCGCTGTCCGTGGTGCTGAGGCCCCTGCGAAATCCCTGCGTACACACCAAAAATTCTACCCCGAATAAATACCCCACAACTTCGGCCAGGGAGGCCACGGTGGCAATCATTCCGTCCCCGCCCGGGCCGAAGTCACGGCTCTGACTTCTGCACCTCCTGCTGCCCCCGTCTTGTAAAGGGAGGCCCCAGAGACTGCTGGACTGGGGTTCCCGTGAAGGTGACCCGCCCACCCTGCCTAAGGTGCGTGTCTGTCTGGCAAGCGGATGCTCTAACCACTAAGCGACACCGGCTACTGATTCAATCCACTTTCAAAAAGATGAGTTTTAGATCTAGACCATTGGCTCAGTGGATAGAGAGCTGGCTTGCGGACAAAAGGGTCACGGGTTCGATTCAAGCCAAGGGCACAGACTCGAGTTGCAGGGTCCTCCCCGACCGAGGCCCCGGTCCCGGCCTCTGCACGGGGGACCAATTGATGCGATATTTGATATTTATCTCCGTCTTTCCTTCTCTCAAAAAATCAGTGGAGCTCTGGGCGGTTTGGCTCAGTGGACAGAGCGTCGGCCTGGGGAATAAAGGGTCCCCAGTGCGACCCCTGGTTTGATTCTGGCCAAGGGCACGTGCCGGGTTGCAGGCTCCATCCCCAGTAGGGGGCATACAAGAGGAAGCTGGTCAAGGATTCTCTCTCTCATCACTGAAATTTCTATCTCCCTCTCTCCCGCTTCCTTCCTCTCTGAAGTCAATAAAAGTACACTTTAAAAGATCAATGGAATAATATCCTTGCGTGAGGATTCAAAGAATACGTAACCATATATGTATTTGAAACCATTCCCAGCCACCCTAACGGGATATAAACATTTCCTCCTACCCGCACTTTTCATGGGCATTTACGTGGAATTGCCCCTGCGAGAAACTAGGGTTTGCATGTCAGTTTCCCTAGCCAAAAAGTCACTTTTATGAGGAGAAACTAGTGCTTATTCGATTGCGAATTCCCAGAAGACAGCAGAGATTACAAGCCAGGCTTGGTAACTACGTGGCGAATAAACGCATGAAGGAAGAAGGGTCTTTCACAGAACCAGAAGGTGTACATCCCATGTCATCTCATTAACACTCCAGGTTGGAAAGCTCAGCTAGAAAAAAGATTTGGGGGAGGGAGGTCACCAGTACAGCCAGAGAGTATGGGCTCACACCCGGCCTGGAAATGAATTCGTGAAGACATCCGTGCACCAGTCAACATTGCCTCACACAAACCTCTTAGGAGAGCCGCTTTGTGTCTTTCCACCCGACCGATCTTAATTCCGGGCGGAAATACCCGGCTCGGCTTCCCAAACTGGCGGAGCCAATTCCGACTGGAGGAAAAATGCATGCATATCTCATTGTCTCTGATAGAGGGACTTGCCTGTCACCTAGATCTCAGGACACTCACGGGCACTGACCCCCGCGCTGCCGCATTGGAGGGCGTGCAGGAAAGGGGGCGGTGGGTATGGTCACCGCCTCCCAGCTCACCTGCTCCTCTGGGAAAAGGTCCCTTCCTACTTGTCATGTCCCCTGAGGCACGTGGTCGCCCCCTCCTGCCCTGGTTTTTCGGGGCACTGGAAGTGAAACTGTCTGCCATGGGATCCTCACCAAATATTCTACCCAGAAATTAAAACAAACCAAAACAAAGAACCCTGCACAACAGCAGCAAGGCGGGGTTCTGCAGCTCCCCTGTCCCCAGCCCTGCAAAGGAAGGCCCCCGAAACTGCGGGGCAGATTCCCTCTAAGCTGGCCCAAGCACCCTGCCTGATATGTCTGTAGGGAAACGTTTCTAGCAACCACGGGGAAAGGTGTAGCTTCTGTGCCTATAGACTCATGCACTACCAGTGTCTCATTACCAACGTCTATTGGTATACGGATAGTTTATTTTATCCTATGCGAGAATGAAACGTGTAGAACAAATATGCCCTCTCCTTCAGGGGAGTGGCTGATTATACTGCACACGTCTACGGATCTTTATACGCCTTACACGAGACTTCAAAGGACACTATCAGGGCATTACCCCGCTAAAACGATCCTTTGCTGTCTTCCTGAGTCCATTCAAGGAATAACAGGCCGTGCCGCTGTCCGTGGTGCTGAGGGCCCGGCGAAAGCCCTGCGTACGCCACCAAAAATTCTACCCCGAATAAATACCCCACAACTTCGGCCAGGGAGGCCACGGCGGCAATCATTCCGTCCCCGCCCGGGCCGAAATCACGACTCTGGCTTCTGCACCTCCTGCTGCCCCCGTCTTGTAAAGGGAGGCCCCAGAGACTGCTGGACTGTGGTTCCCGAGACGGTGACCCGCCCACCCTGCCTAAGGTGCGTGTCTGTCTGGCAAGCGGATGCTCTAACCACTAAGCAACACTGGCTACTGATTCCATCCACTTTCAAAAAGATGAGTTTTAGATCTAGACCATTGGCTCAGTGGATAGAGAGCTGGTTTGCGGAAAAAAGGGTCGCGGGTTCGATTCAGGTCAAGGGCACACACTCGAGTTGCAGGGTCCTCCCCGGCCGAGGCCCCGGTCCCGGCCTCTGCACGGGGGGACCGATTGATGCGATATTTGATATTTATCTCCGTCTTTCCTTCTCTCAAAAAATCAGTGGAGCTCTGGGCGGTTTGGCTCAGTGGATAGAGCGTCGGCCTGCGGACTAAAGGGTCCCCAGTGCGACCCCTGGTTTGATTCTGGCCAAGGGCACGTGCCGGGTTGCAGGCTCCATCCCCAGGAGGGGGCATACAGGAGGCAGCCGATCAAGGATTCTCTCTCTCATCACTGAAATTTCTATCTCTCTCTCTCCCGCTTCCTTCCTCTCTGAAGTCAATAAAAGTGCACTTTAAACGATCAATGGAAAAATATCCTTGCGTGAGGATTCAAAGAATACGTAACCATATATGTATTGGAAACCATTCCCAGCAACCCTAACGGGATATAAACATTTCCTCCTACCCGCACTTTTCATGGGCATTTACGTGAAATTGCCCCTGCGAGAAACTAGGGTTTGCATGTCAGTTTCCCTGGCCAAAAAGTCACTTTTATGAGGAGAAACTAGTGCTTATTCGATTGGAATTCCGAGAAGACAGCAGAGATTACAAGCCAGGCTTCGTAACTATGTGGCAAATAAACGCATGAAGGAAGAAGGGTCTTTCACAGAACCAGAAGTTGTACATCTTTAACACTCCAGATTGGAAAACCCGGCTAGGGAAAAGGGGGTACAGTAAGAAGATTTGGGGGTGGGAGGTCAGGAATACAGCCAGCGAGAATGGGATCACACCCGGCCTGGAAATGAATTCGTGAAGACATTCGTGTACCAGTCAACATTGCTTCACACAAATCTCTTAGGAGAGCCTCTTTGTGTCTGTCCACCTTACTGATCTTAATTCTGGGAGGAAATACCAGGCTGGGCTTCCAAAACTGGCGGAGCCAAGTCCGACTGGAGGAAAAATGCCTGCATATCTCATTGTCTCTGATAGAGGGACTTGCCTGTCACCTAGATCTCAGGACACTCACGGGCACTGACCCCCGCGCTGCCTCTTTGGAGGGCGTGCAGGAAAGGGGGCGGTGGGTTCTGGTCACCACCTCCCAGCTCACCTGCTCCTCTGGGAAAAGGTCCCTTCCTACTTGTCATGTCCCCTGAGGCACGTGGTCGCCCCCTCCTGCCCTGGTTTTTCGGGGCACTGGAAGTGAAACTGTCTGCCATGGGATCCTCACCAAATATTCTACCCAGAAATTAAAACAAACCAAAACAAAGAACCCTGCACAACAGCAGCAAGGCGGGGTTCTGCAGCTCCCCCGTCCCCAGCCCTGCAAAGGAAGGCCCCCGAAACTGCGGGGCAGATTCCCTCTAAGCTGGCCCAAGCACCCTGCCTGATATGTCTGTAGGGAAACGTTTCTAGCAACCACGGGGAAAGGTGTAGCTTCTGTGCCTATAGACTCATACACTACCAGTGTCTCATTACCAACGTCTATTGGCATACGGATAGTTTATTTTATCCTATGCGAGAATGAAACGTGTAGAACAAATATGCCCTCTCCTTCAGGGGAGTGGCTGATTATACTGCACACGTCTACGGATCTTTATACGCCTTACACGAGACTTCAAAGGACACTATCAGGGCATTACCCCGCTAAAACGATCTTCTGCTGTCCTCCTGTGGCCATTCAAGGGATAACACGCCGTGCCGCTGTCCGTGGTGCTGAGGCCCCGGCGAAAGCCCTGCGTACACACCAAAAATTCTACCCCGAATAAATACCCCACAACTTCGGCCAGGGAGGCCACGGTGGCAATCATTCCGTCCCCGCCCGGGCCGAAGTCACGGCTCTGACTTCTGCACCTCCTGCTGCCCCAGTCTTGTAAAGGCAGGCCCCAGAGACTGCTGGAATGGGGTTCCCTTGAAGGTGACCCGCCCACCCTGCCTAAGGTGCGTGTCTGTCTGGCAAGCGGATGCTCTAACCACTAAGCGACACCGGCTACTGATTCAATCCACTTTCAAAAAGATGAGTTTTAGATCTAGACCATTGGCTCAGTGGATAGAGAGCTGGCTTGCGGACAAAAGGGTCGCGGGTTCGATTCAGGTCAAGGGCACACACTCGAGTTGCAGGGTCCTCCCCGGCCGAGGCCCCGGTCCCGGCCTCTGCACGGGGGGACCAATTGATGCGATATTTGATTTTTATCTCCGTCTTTCCTTCTCTCAAAAAATCAGTGGAGCTCTGGGCGGTTTGGCTCAGTGGATAGAGCGTCGGCCTGCGGAATAAAGGGTCCCCAGTGCGATCCCTGGATTGATTCTGGCCAAGGGCACGTGCCGGGTTGCAAGCTCCATCCCCAGTAGGGGGCATACAGGATGCAGGCGGTCAAGGATTCCCTCTCTCATCACTGAAATTTCTATCTCTCTCTCTCCTGCTTCCTTCCTCTCTGAAGTCAATAAAAGTGCACTTTAAAATATCAATGGAAAAATATCCTTGCGTGAGGATTCAAAGAATACGTAACCATATATGTATTCGAAACCATTCCCAGCCACCCTAACGGGATATAAACATTTCCTCCTACCCGCACTTTTCATGGGCATTTATGTGGAATTGCCCCTGCGAGAAACTAGGGTTTGCATGTCAGTTTCCCTGGCCAAAAAGTGACTTTTATGAGGAGAAACTAGTGCTTATTCGATTGCGAATTCCCAGAAGACAGCAGAGATTACAAGCCAGGCGTGGTAACTACGTGGCGAATAAACGGATGAAGGAAGAAGGGTCTTTCACAGAACCAGAAGGTGTACATCCCATGTCATCTCTTTAACACTCCAGGTCGGAAAGCTCAGCTAGAAAAAAGATTTGGGGGAGGGAGGTCACCAGTACAGCCAGAGAGTATGGGCTCACACCCGGCCTGGAAATGAATTCGTGAAGACATTGGTGCACCAGTCAACATTGCCTCACACAAACCTCTTAGGAGAGCCGCTTTGTGTCTTTCCACCCGACCGATCTTAATTCCGGGCGGAAATACCCGGCTCGGCTTCCCAAACTGGCGGAGCCAATTCCGACTGGAGGAAAAATGCATGCATATCTCATTGTCTCTGATAGAGGGACTTGCCTGTCACCTAGATCTCAGGACACTCACGGGCACTGACCCCCGCGCTGCCGCATTGGAGGGCGTGCAGGAAAGGGGGCGGTAGGTATGGTCACCGCCTCCCAGCTCACCTGCTCCTCTGGGAAAAGGTCCCCTCCTACTTGTCATGTCCCCTGAGGCACGTGGTCGCCCCCTCCTGCCCTGGTTTTTCGGGGCACTGGAAGTGAAACTGTCTGCCATGGGATCCTCACCAAATATTCTACCCAGAAATTAAAACAAACCAAAACAAAGAACCCTGCACAACAGCAGCAAGGCGGGGTTCTGCAGCTCCCCCGTCCCCAGCCCTGCAAAGGAAGGCACCCGAAACTGCGGGGCAGATTCTGTCTAAGCTGGCCCAAGCACCCTGCCTGATATGTCTGTAGGGAGACGTTTCTAGCAACCACGGGAAAGGTGTAGCTGCTTCTGTGCCTATAGTCTCATACACTACCAGTGTCTCATTACCAACGTCTATTGGCATACGGATAGTTTATTTTATCCTATGCGAGAATGAAACGTGTAGAACAAATATGCCCTCTCCTTCAGGGGAGTGGCTGATTATACTGCACACGTCTACGGATCTTTATACGCCTTACACGAGACTTCAAAGGACACTATCAGGGCATTACCCCGCTAAAACTATCCTTTGCTGTCTTCCTGAGTCCATTCAAGAAATAACACGCCGTGCCGCTGTCCGTGGTGCTGAGGCCCCGGCGAAAGCCCTGCGTACACCACCAAATATTCTACCCCGAATAAATACCCCACAACTTCGGCCAGGGAGGCCACGGCGGCAATCATTCCGTCCCCGCCCGGGCCGAAATCACGACTCTGGCTTCTGCACCTCCTGCTGCCCCCGTCTTGTAAAGGGAGGCCCCAGAGACTGCTGGACTGGGGTTCCCGTTACGGTGACCCGCCCACCCTGCCTAAGGTGCGTGTCTGTCTGGCAAGCGGATGCTCTAACCACTAAGAAACACTGGCTACTGATTCCATCCACTTTCAAAAAGATGAGTTTTAGATCTAGACCATTGGCTCAGTGGATAGAGAGCTGGCTTGCGGACAAAAGGGTCACGGGTTCGATTCAGGTCAAGGGCACACACTCGAGTTGCAGGGTCCTCCCCGACCGAGGCCCCGGTCCCGGCCTCTGCACGGGGGACCGATTGATGCGATATTTGATATTTATCTCCGTCTTTCCTTCTCTCAAAAAATCAGTGGAGCTCTGGGCGGTTTGGCTCAGTGGACAGAGCGTCGGCCTGCGGAATAAAGGGTCCCCAGTGCGACCCCTGGTTTGATTCTGGCCAAGGGCACGTGCCGGGTTGCAGGCTCCATCCCCAGTAGGGGGCATACAGGAGGAAGCCGGTCAAGAATTCTCTCTCTCATCACTGAAATTTCTATCTCCCTCTCTCCCGCTTCCTTCCTCTCTGAAGTCAATAAAAGTACACTTTAAAAGATCAATGGAATAATATCCTTGCGTGAGGATTCAAAGAATACGTAACCATATATGTATTCGAAACCATTCCCAGCCACCCTAACGGGATATAAACATTTCCTCCTACCCGCACTTTTCATGGGCATTTACGTGGAATTGCCCCTGCGAGAAACTAGGGTTTGCATGTCAGTTTCCCTAGCCAAAAAGTCACTTTTATGAGGAGAAACTAGTGCTTATTCGATTGCGAATTCCCAGAAGACAGCAGAGATTACAAGCCAGGCTTGGTAACTACGTGGCGAATAAACGCATGAAGGAAGAAGGGTCTTTCACAGAACCAGAAGGTGTACATCCCATGTAATCTCATTAACACTCCAGGTTGGAAAGCTCAGCTAGAAAAAAGATTTGGGGGAGGGAGGTCACCAGTACAGCCAGAGAGTATGGGCTCACACCCGGCCTGGAAATGAATTCGTGAAGACATCCGTGCACCAGTCAACATTGCCTGACACAAACCTCTTAGGAGAGCCGCTTTGTGTCTGTCCACCTTACTGATCTTAATTCTGGGCGGAAATACCCGGCTCGGCTTCCAAAACTGGCGGAGCCAAGTCCGACTGGAGGACAAAATGCCTGCATATCTCATTGTCTCTGATAGAGGGACTTGCCTGTCACCTAGATCTCAGGACACTCACGGGCACTGACCCCCGCGCTGCCGCTTTGGAGGGCGTGCAGGAAAGTGGGCGGTGGGTTCTGGTCACCGCCTCCCAGCTCACCTGCTCCTCTGGGAAAAGGTCCCCTCCTACTTGTCATGTCCCCTGAGGCACGTGGTCGCCCCCTCCTGCCCTGGTTTTTCGGGGCACTGGAAGTGAAACTGTCTGCCATGGGATCCTCACCAAATATTCTACCCAGAAATTAAAACAAACCAAAACAAAGAACCCTGCACAACAGCAGCAAGGCGGGGTTCTGCAGCTCCCCCGTCCCCAGCCCTGCAAAGGAAGGCCCCCGAAACTGCGGGGCAGATTCCCTCTAAGCTGGCCCAAGCACCCTGCCTGATATGTCTGTAGGGAAACGTTTCTAGCAACCACGGGGAAAGGTGTAGCTTCTGTGGCTATAGACTCATACACTACCAGTGTCTCATTACCAACGTCTATTGGCATACGGATAGTTTATTTTATCCTATGCGAGAATGAAACGTGTAGAACAAATATGCCCTCTCCTTCAGGGGAGTGGCTGATTATACTGCACACGTCTACGGATCTTTATACGCCTTACACGAGACTTCAAAGGACACTATCAGGGCATTACCCCGCTAAAACGATCCTTTGCTGTCTTCCTGAGTCCATTCAAGGAATAACAGACCGTGCCGCTGTCCGTGGTGCTGAGGGCCCGGCGAAAGCCCTGCGTACGCCACCAAAAATTCTACCCCGAATAAATACCCCACAACTTCGGCCAGGGAGGCCACGGTGGCAATCATTCCGTCCCCGCCCGGGCCGAAGTCACGGCTCTGACTTCTGCACCTCCTGCTGCCCCCGTCTTGTAAAGGGAGGCCCCAGAGACTGCTGGACTGGGGTTCCCGTGACGGTGACCCGCCCACAATGCCTAAGGTGCGTGTCTGTCTGGCAAGCGGATGCTCTAACCACTAAGCGACACCGGCTACTGATTCAATCCACTTTCAAAAAGATGAGTTTTAGATCTAGACCATTGGCTCAGTGGATAGAGAGCTGGCTTGCGGACAAAAGGGTCGCGGGTTCGATTCAGGTCAAGGGCACACACTCGAGTTGCAGGGTCCTCCCCGGCCGAGGCCCCGGTCCCGGCCTCTGCACGGGGGGACCAATTGATGCGATATTTGATTTTTATCTCCGTCTTTCCTTCTCTCAAAAAATCAGTGGAGTTCTGGGCGGTATGGCTCAGTGGATAGAGCGTCGGCCTGCGGACTAAAGGGTCCCCAGTGCGATCCCTGGATTGATTCTGGCCAAGGGCACGTGCCGGGTTGCAAGCTCCATCCCCAGTAGGGGGCATACAGGAGGCAGCCGGTCAAGGATTCCCTCTCTCATCACTGAAATTTCTATCTCTCTCTCTCCTGCTTCCTTCCTCTCTGAAGTCAATAAAAGTGCACTTTAAAATATCAATGGAAAAATATCCTTGCGTGAGGATTCAAAGAATACGTAACCATATATGTATTCGAAACCATTCCCAGCCCCCCTAACGGGATATAAACATTTCCTCCTACCCGCACTTTTCATGGGCATTTATGTGGAATTGCCCCTGCGAGAAACTAGGGTTTGCATGTCAGTATCCCTGGCCAAAAAGTCACTTTTATGAGGAGAAACTAGTGCTTATTCGATTGCGAATTCCCAGAAGACAGCAGAGATTACAAGCCAGGCGTGGTAACTACGTGGCGAATAAACGGATGAAGGAAGAAGGGTCTTTCACAGAACCAGAAGGTGTACATCCCATGTCATCTCTTTAACACTCCAGGTCGGAAAGCTCAGCTAGAAAAAAGATTTGGGGGAGGGAGGTCACCAGTACAGCCAGAGAGTATGGGCTCACACCCGGCCTGGAAATGAATTCGTGAAGACATTGGTGCACCAGTCAACATTGCCTCACACAAACCTCTTAGGAGAGCCGCTTTGTGTCTTTCCACCTGACCGATCTTAATTCCGGGCGGAAATACCCGGCTCGGCTTCCCAAACTGGCGGAGCCAATTCCGACTGGAGGAAAAATGCATGCATATCTCATTGTCTCTGATAGAGGGACTTGCCTGTCACCTAGATCTCAGGACACTCACGGGCACTGACCCCCGCGCTGCCGCATTGGAGGGCGTGCAGGAAAGGGGGCGGTAGGTATGGTCACCGCCTCCCAGCTCACCTGCTCCGCTGGGAAAAGGTCCCTTCCTACTTGTCATGTCCCCTGAGGCACGTGGTCGCCCCCTCCTGCCCTGGTTTTTCGGGGCACTGGAAGTGAAACTGTCTGCCATGGGATCCTCACCAAATATTCTACCCAGAAATTAAAACAAACCAAAACAAAGAACCCTGCACAACAGCAGCAAGGCGGGGTTCTGCAGCTCCCCCGTCCCCAGCCCTGCAAAGGAAGGCACCCGAAACTGCGGGGCAGATTCCCTCTAAGCTGGCCCAAGCACCCTGCCTGATATGTCTGTAGGGAGACGTTTCTAGCAACCACGGGGAAAGGTGTAGCTGCTTCTGTGCCTATAGACTCATACACTACCAGTGTCTCATTACCAACGTCTATTGGCATACGGATAGTTTATTTTATCCTACGCGAGAATGAAACGTGTAGAACAAATATGCCCTCTCCTTCAGGGGAGTGGCTGATTATACTGCACACGTCTACGGATCTTTATACGCCTTACACGAGACTTCAAAGGACACTATCAGGGCATTACCCCGCTAAAACGATCCTTTGTTGTCTTCCTGAGTCCATTCAAGGAATAACAGGCCGTGCCGCTGTCCGTGGTGCTGAGGCCACGGCGAAAGCCCTGTTTACACCACCAAATATTCTACCCCGAATAAATACCCCACAACTTCGGCCAGGGAGGCCACGGCGGCAATCATTCCGTCCCCGCCCGGGCCGAAATCACGACTCTGGCTTCTGCACCTCCTGCTGCCCCCGTCTTGTAAAGGGAGGCCCCAGAGACTGCTGGACTGGGGTTCCCGTTACGGTGACCCGCCCACCCTGCCTAAGGTGCGTGTCTGTCTGGCAAGCGGATGCGCTAACCACTAAGCAACACTGGCTACTGATTCCATCCACTTTCAAAAAGATGAGTTTTAGATCTAGACCATTGGCTCAGTGGATACAGAGCTGGCTTGCGGACAAAAGGGTCACGGGTTCGATTCAGGTCAAGGGCACACACTCGAGTTGCAGGGTCCTCCCCGACCGAGGCCCCGGTCCCGGCCTCTGCACGGGGGACCAATTGATGCGATATTTGATATTTATCTCCGTCTTTCCTTCTCTCAAAAAATCAGTGGAGCTCTGGGCGGTTTGGCTCAGTGGACAGAGCGTCGGCCTGCGGAATAAAGGGTCCCCAGTGCGACCCCTGGTTTGATTCTGGCCAAGGGAACGTGCCGGTTTGCAGGCTCCATCCCCAGGAGGGGGCATACAGGAGGAAGCCGGTCAAGGATTCTCTCTCTCATCACTGAAATTTCTATCTCTCTCTCTCCTGCTTCCTTCCTCTCTGAAGTCAATAAAAGTACACTTTAAAAGATCAATGGAATAATATCCTTGCGTGAGGATTCAAAGAATACGTAACCATATATGTATTCGAAACCATTCCCAGCCACCCTAACGGGATATAAACATTTCCTCCTACCCGCACTTTTCATGGGCATTTATGTGGAATTGCCCCTGCGAGAAACTAGGGTTTGCATGTCAGTTTCCCTGGCCAAAAAGTCACTTTTATGAGGAGAAACTAGTGCTTATTTGATTGCGAATTCCCAGAAGACAGCAGAGATTACAAGCCAGGCGTGGTAACTACGTGGCGAATAAACGGATGAAGGAAGAAGAGTCTTTCACAGAACCAGAAGGTGTACATCCCATGTCATCTCTTTAACACTCCAGGTCGGAAAGCTCAGCTAGAAAAAAGATTTGGGGGAGGGAGGTCACCAGTACAGCCAGAGAGTATGGGCTCACACCCGGCCTGGAAATGAATTCGTGAAGACATTGGTGCACCAGTCAACATTGCCTCACACAAACCTCTTAGGAGAGCCGCTTTGTGTCTGTCCACCTTACTGATCTTAATTCTGGGCGGAAATACCCGGCTCGGCTTCCAAAACTGGCGGAGCCAAGTCCGACTGGAGGACAAAATGCCTGCATATCTCATTGTATCTGATAGAGGGACTTGCCTGTCACCTAGATCTCAGGACACTCACGGGCACTGACCCCCGCGCTGCCGCTTTGGAGGGCGTGCAGGAAAGGGGGCGGTGGGTTCTGGTCACCACCTCCCAGCTCACCTGCTCCTCTGGGAAAAGGTCCCTTCCTACTTGTCATGTCCCCTGAGGCACGTGGTCGCCCCCTCCTGCTCTGGTTTTTCGGGGCACTGGAAGTGAAACTGTCTGCCATGCGATCCTCACCAAATATTCTACCCAGAAATTAAAACAAACCAAAACAAAGAACCCTGCACAACAGCAGCAAGGCGGGGTTCTGCAGCTCCCCCGTCCCCAGCCCTGCAAAGGAAGGCCCCCGAAACTGCGGGGCAGATTCCCTCTAAGCTGGCCCAAGCACCCTGCCTGATATGTCTGTAGGGAAACGTTTCTAGCAACCACGGGGAAAGGTGTAGCTTCTGTGGCTATAGACTCATACACTACCAGTGTCTCATTACCAACGTCTATTGGCATACGGATAGTTTATTTTATCCTATGCGAGAATGAAACGTGTAGAACAAATATGCCCTCTCCTTCAGGGGAGTGGCTGATTATACTGCACACGTCTACGGATCTTTATACGCCTTACACGAGACTTCAAAGGACACTATCAGGGCATTACCCCGCTAAAACGATCCTTTGCTGTCTTCCTGAGTCCATTCAAGGAATAACAGGCCGTGCCGCTGTCCGTGGTGCTGAGGGCCCGGCGAAAGCCCTGCGTACGCCACCAAAAATTCTACCCCGAATAAATACCCCACAACTTCGGCCAGGGAGGCCACGGCGGCAATCATTCTGTCCCCGCCCGGGCCGAAATCAGGACTCTGGCTTCTGCACCTCCTGCTGCCCCCGTCTTGTAAAGGGAGGCCCCAGAGACTGCTGGACTGTGGTTCCCGAGACGGTGACCCGCCCACCCTGCCTAAGGTGCGTGTCTGTCTGGCAAGCGGATGCTCTAACCACTAAGCGACACTGGCTACTGATTCCATCCACTTTCAAAAAGATGAGTTTTAGATCTAGACCATTGGCTCAGTGGATAGAGAGCTGGTTTGCGGAAAAAAGGGTCGCGGGTTCGATTCAGGTCAAGGGCACACACTCGAGTTGCAGGGTCCTCCCCGGCCGAGGCCCCGGTCCCGGGCTCTGCACGGGGGGACCGATTGATGCGATATTTGATATTTATCTCCGTCTTTCCTTCTCTCAAAAAATCAGTGGAGCTCTGGGCGGTTTGGCTCAGTGGATAGAGCGTCGGCCTGCGGACTAAAGGGTCCCCAGTGCGACCCCTGGTTTGATTCTGGCCAAGGGCACGTGCCGGGTTGCAGGCTCCATCCCCAGGAGGGGGCATACAGGAGGCAGCCGGTCAAGGATTCCCTCTCTCATCACTGAAATTTCTATCTCTCTCTCTCCTGCTTCCTTCCTCTCTGAAGTCAATAAAAGTGCACTTTAAAATATCAATGGAAAAATATCCTTGCGTGAGGATTCAAAGAATACGTAACCATATATGTATTCGAAACCATTCCCAGCCACCCTAACGGGATATAAACATTTCCTCCTACCCGCACTTTTCATGGGCATTTACGTGGAATTGCCCCTGCGAGAAACTAGGGTTTGCATGTCAGTTTCCCTAGCCAAAAAGTCACTTTTATGAGGAGAAACTAGTGCTTATTCGATTGCGAATTCCCAGAAGACAGCAGAGATTTCAAGCCAGGCTTGGTAACTACGTGGCGAATAAACGCATGAAGGAAGAAGGGTCTTTCACAGAACCAGAAGGTGTACATCCCATGTCATCTCATTAACACTCCAGGTCGGAAAGCTCAGCTAGAAAAAAGATTTGGGGGAGGGAGGTCACCAGTACAGCCAGAGAGAATGGGCTCACACCCGGCCTGGAAATGAATTCGTGAAGACATTGGTGCACCAGTCAACATTGCCTCACACAAATCTCTTAGGAGAGCCGCTTTGTGTCTGTCCACCTTACTGATCTTAATTCTGGGAGGAAATACCAGGCTGGGCTTCCAAAACTGGCGGAGCCAAGTCCGACTGGAGGAAAAATGCCTGCATATCTCATTGTCTCTAATAGAGGGACTTGCCTGTCACCTAGATCTCAGGACACTCACGGGCACTGACCCCCGCGCTGCCTCTTTGGAGGGCGTGCAGGAAAGGGGGCGGTGGGTTCTGGTCACCGCCTCCCAGCTCACCTGCTCCTCTGGGAAAAGGTCCCCTCCTACTTGTCATGTCCCCTGAGGCACGTGGTCGCCCCCTCCTGCCCTGGTTTTTCGGGGCACTGGAAGTGAAACTGTCTGCCATGGGATCCTCACCAAATATTCTACCCAGAAATTAAAACAAACCAAAACAAAGAACCCTGCACAACAGCAGCAAGGCGGGGTTCTGCAGCTCCCCCGTCCCCAGCCCTGCAAAGGAAGGCCCCCGAAACTGCGGGGCAGATTCCCTCTAAGCTGGCCCAAGCACCCTGCCTGATATGTCTGTAGGGAAACGTTTCTAGCAACCACGGGGAAAGGTGTAGCTTCTGTGCCTATAGACTCATACACTACCAGTGTCTCATTACCAACGTCTATTGGCATAAGGATAGTTTATTTTATCCTATGCGAGAATGAAACGTGTAGAACAAATATGCCCTCTCCTTCAGGGGAGTGGCTGATTATACTGCACACGTCTACGGATCTTTATACGCCTTACACGAGACTTCAAAGGACACTATCAGGGCATTACCCCGCTAAAACGATCCTTTGCTGTCTTCCTGAGTCCATTCAAGGAATAACAGGCCGTGCCGCTGTCCGTGGTGCTGAGGGCCCGCGAAAGCCCTGCGTACGCCACCAAAAATTCTACCCCGAATAAATACCCCACAACTTCGGCCAGGGAGGCCACGGCGGCAATCATTCCGTCCCCGCCCGGGCCGAAATCAGGACTCTGGCTTCTGCACCTCCTGCTGCCCCCGTCTTGTAAAGGGAGGCCCCAGAGACTGCTGGACTGGGGTTCCCGTGACGGTGACCCGCCCACCCTGCCTAAGGTGCGTGTCTGTCTGGCAAGCGGATGCTCTAACCACTAAGCGACACTGGCTACTGATTCCATCCACTTTCAAAAAGATGAGTTTTAGATCTAGACCATTGGCTCAGTGGATAGAGAGCTGGCTTGCGGACAAAAGGGTCGCGGGTTCGATTCAGGTCAAGGGCACACACTCGAGTTGCAGGGTCCTCCCCGGCCGAGGCCCCGGTCCCGGCCTCTGCACGGGGGGACCGATTGATGCGATATTTGATATTTATCTCCGTCTTTCCTTCTCTCAAAAAATCAGTGGAGCTCTGGGCGGTTTGGCTCAGTGGACAGAGCGTCGGCCTGCGGACTAAAGGGTCCCCAGTGCGACCCCTGGTTTGATTCTGGCCAAGGGCACGTGCCGGGTTGCAGGCTCCATCCCAAGGAGGGGGCATACAGGAGGCAGCCGATCAAGGATTCTCTCTCTCATCACTGAAATTTCTATCTCTCTCTCTCCCGCTTCCTTCCTCTCTGAAGTCAATAAAAGTGCACTTTAAACGATCAATGGAAAAATATCCTTGCGTGAGGATTCAAAGAATACGTAACCATATATGTATTGGAAACCATTCCCAGCAACCCTAACGGGATATAAACATTTCCTCCTACCCGACTTTTCATGGGCATTTACGTGGAATTGCCCCTGCCAGAAACTAGGGTTTGCATGTCAGTTTCCCTGGCCAAAAAGTCACTTTTATGAGGAGAAACTAGTGCTTATTCGATTGGAATTCCGAGAAGACAGCAGAGATTACAAGCCAGGCTTCGTAACTATGTGGCAAATAAACGCATGAAGGAAGAAGGGTCTTTCACAGAACCAGAAGGTGTACATCTTTAACACTCCAGGTTGGAAAACCCGGCTAGGGAAAAGGGGGTACAGTAAGAAGATTTGGGGGTGGGAGGTCAGGAATACAGCCAGCGAGAATGGGATCACACCCGGCCTGGAAATGAATTCGTGAAGACATTCGTGTACCAGTCAACATTGCTTCACACAAATCTCTTAGGAGAGCCGCTTTGTGTCTGTCCACCTTACTGATCTTAATTCTGGGAGGAAATACCAGGCTGGGCTTCCAAAACTGGCGGAGCCAAGTCCGACTGGAGGAAAAATGCCTGCATATCTCATTGTCTCTAATAGAGGGACTTGCCTGTCACCTAGATCTCAGGACACTCACGGGCACTGACCCCCGCGCTGCCTCTTTGGAGGGCGTGCAGGAAAGGGGGCGGTGGGTTCTGGTCACCGCCTCCCAGCTCACCTGCTCCTCTGGGAAAAGGTCCCCTCCTACTTGTCATGTCCCCTGAGGCACGTGGTCGCCCCCTCCTGCCCTGGTTTTTCGGGGCACTGGAAGTGAAACTGTCTGCCATGGGATCCTCACCAAATATTCTACCCAGAAATTAAAACAAACCAAAACAAAGAACCCTGCACAACAGCAGCAAGGCGGGGTTCTGCAGCTCCCCCGTCCCCAGCCCTGCAAAGGAAGGCCCCCGAAACTGCGGGGCAGTTTCCCTCTAAGCTGGCCCAAGCACCCTGCCAGATATGTCTGTAGGGAGACCTTTCTAGCAA
This sequence comes from Plecotus auritus, assembly GCF_963455305.1. Lineage (NCBI taxonomy): Eukaryota > Metazoa > Chordata > Mammalia > Chiroptera > Vespertilionidae > Plecotus > Plecotus auritus. Next base: position 2,762,827 of record NC_137781.1, read on the forward strand.
CCACGGGTAAAAGGTGTAGCTGCTTCTGTGCCTATACACTCATACACTACCAGTGTCTCATTACCAACGTCTATTGGCATACGGATAGTTTCTTTTATCCTACGCGAGAATGAAACGTGTAGAACAAATATGCCCTCTCCTTCAGGGGAGTGGCTGATTATACTGCACACGTCTACGGATCTTTATACGCCTTACACGAGACTTCAAAGGACACTATCAGGGCATTACCCCGCTAAAACGATCCTCTGCTGTCCTCCTGTGGCCATTCAAGGGATAACACGCCGTGCCGCTGTCCGTGGTGCTGAGGCCCCGGCGAAAGCCCTGCGTACGCCACCAAAAATTCTACCCCGAATAAATACCCCACAACTTCGGCCAGGGAGGCCACGGTGGCAATCATTCCGTCCCCGCCCGGGCCGAAGTCACGGCTCTGACTTCTGCACCTCCTGCTGCCCCCGTCTTGTAAAGGGAGGCCCCAGAGACTGCTGGACTGGGGTTCCCGTGAAGGTGACCCGCCCACCCTGCCTAAGGTGCGTGTCTGTCTGGCAAGCGGATGCTCTAACCACTAAGCGACACCGGCTACTGATTCAATCCACTTTCAAAAAGATGAGTTTTAGATCTAGACCATTGGCTCAGTGGATAGAGAGCTGGCTTGCGGACAAAAGGGTCACGGGTTCGATTCAGGCCAAGGGCACACACTCGAGTTGCAGGGTCCTCCCCGACCGAGGCCCCGGTCCCGGCCTCTGCACGGGGGACCAATTGATGCAATATTTGATATTTATCTCCGTCTTTCCTTCTCTCAAAAAATCAGTGGAGCTCTGGGCGGTTTGGCTCAGTGGACAGAGCGTCGGCCTGCGGACTAAAGGGTCCCCAGTGCGACCCCTGGTTTGATTCTGGCCAAGGGCACGTGCCGGGTTGCAGGCTCCATCCCCAGTAGGGGGCATACAAGAGGAAGCTGGTCAAGGATTCTCTCTCTCATCACTGAAATTTCTATCTCCCTCTCTCCCGCTTCCTTCCTCTCTGAAGTCAATAAAAGTACACTTTAAAAGATCAATGGAATAATATCCTTGCGTGAGGATTCAAAGAATACGTAACCATATATATATTCGAAACCATTCCCAGCCACCCTAACGGGATATAAACATTTCCTCCTACCCGCACTTTTCATGGGCATTTACGTGGAATTGCCCCTGCGAGAAACTAGGGTTTGCATGTCAGTTTCCCTAGCCAAAAAGTCACTTTTATGAGGAGAAACTAGTGCTTATTCGATTGCGAATTCCCAGAAGACAGCAGAGATTACAAGCTAGGCTTGGTAACTACGTGGCGAATAAACGCATGAAGGAAGAAGGGTCTTTCACAGAACCAGAAGGTGTACATCCCATGTCATCTCATTAACACTCCAGGTTGGAAAGCTCAGCTAGAAAAAAGATTTGGGGGAGGGAGGTCACCAGTACAGCCAGAGAGTATGGGCTCACACCCGGCCTGGAAATGAATTCGTGAAGACATCCGTGCACCAGTCAACATTGCCTGACACAAACCTCTTAGGAGAGCCGCTTTGTGTCTGTCCACCTTACTGATCTTAATTCTGGGCGGAAATACCCGGCTCGGCTTCCAAAACTGGCGGAGCCAAGTCCGACTGGAGGACAAAATGCCTGCATATCTCATTGTCTCTGATAGAGGGACTTGCCTGTCACCTAGATCTCAGGACACTCACGGGCACTGATCCCCGCGCTGCCGCTTTGGAGGGCGTGCAGGAAAGGGGGCGGTGGGTTCTGGTCACCACCTCCCAGCTCACCTGCTCCTCTGGGAAAAGGTCCCTTCCTACTTGTCATGTCCCCTGAGGCACGTGGTCGCCCCCTCCTGCCCTGGTTTTTCGGGGCACTGGAAGTGAAACTGTCTGCCATGGGATCCTCACCAAATATTCTACCCAGAAATTAAAACAAACCAAAACAAAGAACCCTGCACAACAGCAGCAAGGCGGGGTTCTGCAGCTCCCCCGTCCCCAGCCCTGCAAAGGAAGGCCCCCGAAACTGCGGGGCAGATTCCCTCTAAGCTGGCCCAAGCACCCTGCCTGATATGTCTGTAGGGAAACGTTTCTAGCAACCACGGGGAAAGGTGTAGCTTCTGTGCCTATAGACTCATACACTACCAGTGTCTCATTACCAACGTCTATTGGCATACGGATAGTTTATTTTATCCTATGCGAGAATGAAACGTGTAGAACAAATATGCCCTCTCCTTCAGGGGAGTGGCTGATTATACTGCACACGTCTACGGATCTTTATACGCCTTACACGAGACTTCAAAGGACACTATCAGGGCATTACCCCGCTAAAACGATCCTTTGCTGTCTTCCTGAGTCCATTCAAGGAATAACAGGCCGTGCCGCTGTCCGTGGTGCTGAGGGCCCGGCGAAAGCCCTGCGTACGCCACCAAAAATTCTACCCCGAATAAATACCCCACAACTTCGGCCAGGGAGGCCACGGCGGCAATCATTCTGTCCCCGCCCGGGCCGAAATCAGGACTCTGGCTTCTGCACCTCCTGCTGCCCCCGTCTTGTAAAGGGAGGCCCCAGAGACTGCTGGACTGTGGTTCCCGAGACGGTGACCCGCCCACCCTGCCTAAGGTGCGTGTCTGTCTGGCAAGCGGATGCTCTAACCACTAAGCGACACTGGCTACTGATTCCATCCACTTTCAAAAAGATGAGTTTTAGATCTAGACCATTGGCTCAGTGGATAGAGAGCTGGTTTGCGGAAAAAAGGGTCGCGGGTTCGATTCAGGTCAAGGGCACACACTCGAGTTGCAGGGTCCTCCCCGGCCGAGGCCCCGGTCCCGGCCTCTGCACGGGGGGACCGATTGATGCGATATTTGATATTTATCTCCGTCTTTCCTTCTCTCAAAAAATCAGTGGAGCTCTGGGCGGTTTGGCTCAGTGGATAGAGCGTCGGCCTGCGGACTAAAGGGTCCCCAGTGCGACCCCTGGTTTGATTCTGGCCAAGGGCACGTGCCGGGTTGCAGGCTCCATCCCCAGGAGGGGGCATACAGGAGGCAGCCGGTCAAGGATTCCCTCTCTCATCACTGAAATTTCTATCTCTCTCTCTCCTGCTTCCTTCCTCTCTGAAGTCAATAAAAGTGCACTTTAAAATATCAATGGAAAAATATCCTTGCGTGAGGATTCAAAGAATACGTAACCATATATGTATTCGAAACCATTCCCAGCCACCCTAACGGGATATAAACATTTCCTCCTACTCGCACTTTTCATGGGCATTTACGTGGAATTGCCCCTGCGAGAAACTAGGGTTTGCATGTCAGTTTCCCTAGCCAAAAAGTCACTTTTATGAGGAGAAACTAGTGCTTATTCGATTGCGAATTCCCAGAAGACAGCAGAGATTTCAAGCCAGGCTTGGTAACTACGTGGCGAATAAACGCATGAAGGAAGAAGGGTCTTTCACAGAACCAGAAGGTGTACATCCCATGTCATCTCATTAACACTCCAGGTCGGAAAGCTCAGCTAGAAAAAAGATTTGGGGGAGGGAGGTCACCAGTACAGCCAGAGAGAATGGGCTCACACCCGGCCTGGAAATGAATTCGTGAAGACATTGGTGCACCAGTCAACATTGCCTCACACAAACCTCTTAGGAGAGCCGCTTTGTGTCTTTCCACCTGACCGATCTTAATTCCGGGCGGAAATACCCGGCTCGGCTTCCCAAACTGGCGGAGCCAATTCCGACTGGAGGAAAAATGCATGCATATCTCATTGTCTCTGATAGAGGGACTTGCCTGTCACCTAGATCTCAGGACACTCACGGGCACTGACCCCCGCGCTGCCGCATTGGAGGGCGTGCAGGAAAGGGGGCGGTGGGTTCTGGTCACCGCCTCCCAGCTCACCTGCTCCTCTGGGAAAAGGTCCCTTCCTACTTGTCATGTCCCCTGAGGCACGTGGTCGCCCCCTCCTGCCCTGGTTTTTCGGGGCACTGGAAGTGAAACTGTCTGCCATGGGATCCTCACCAAATATTCTACCCAGAAATTAAAACAAACCAAAACAAAGAACCCTGCACAACAGCAGCAAGGCGGGGTTCTGCAGCTCCCCCGTCCCCAGCCCTGCAAAGGAAGGCACCCGAAACTGCGGGGCAGATTCCGTCTAAGCTGGCCCAAGCACCCTGCCTGATATGTCTGTAGGGAGACGTTTCTAGCAACCACGGGGAAAGGTGTAGCTGCTTCTGTGCCTATAGACTCATACACTACCAGTGTCTCATTACCAACGTCTATTGGCATACGGATAGTTTATTTTATCCTACGCGAGAATGAAACGTGTAGAACAAATATGCCCTCTCCTTCAGGGGAGTGGCTGATTATACTGCACACGTCTACGGATCTTTATACGCCTTACACGAGACTTCAAAGGACACTATCAGGGCATTACCCCGCTAAAATGATCCTTTGCTGTCTTCCTGAGTCAATTCAAGGAATAACAGGCCGTGCCGCTGTCCGTGGTGCTGAGGCCACGGCGAAAGCCCTGCTTACACCACCAAATATTCTACCCCGAATAAATACCCCACAACTTCGGCCAGGGAGGCCACGGCGGCAATCATTCCGTCCCCGCCAGGGCCGAAATCACGACTCTGGCTTCTGCACCTCCTGCTGCCCCCGTCTTGTAAAGGGAGGCCCCAGAGACTGCTGGACTGTGGTTCCCGAGACGGTGACCCGCCCACCCTGCCTAAGGTGCGTGTCTGTCTGGCAAGCGGATGCGCTAACCACTAAGCGACACTGGCTACTGATTCCATCCACTTTCAAAAAGATGAGTTTTAGATCTAGACCATTGGCTCAGTGGATACAGAGCTGGCTTGCGGACAAAAGGGTCACGGGTTCGATTCAGGTCAAGGGCACACACTCGAGTTGCAGGGTCCTCCCCGACCGAGGCCCCGGTCCCGGCCTCTGCACGGGGGACCAATTGATGCGATATTTGATATTTATCTCCGTCTTTCCTTCTCTCAAAAAATCAGTGGAGCTCTGGGCGGTTTGGCTCAGTGGACAGAGCGTCGGCCTGCGGAATAAAGGGTCTCCAGTGCGACCCCTGGTTTGATTCTGGCCAAGGGAACGTGCCGGTTTGCAGGCTCCATCCCCAGTAGGGGGCATACAGGAGGAAGCCGGTCAAGGATTCTCTCTCTCATCACTGAAATTTCTATCTCTCTCTCTCCTGCTTCCTTCCTCTCTGAAGTCAATAAAAGTACACTTTAAAAGATCAATGGAATAATATCCTTGCGTGAGGATTTAAAGAATACGTAACCATATATGTATTCGAAACCATTCCCAGCCACCCTAACGGGATATAAACATTTCCTCCTACCCGCACTTTTCATGGGCATTTATGTGGAATTGCCCCTGCGAGAAACTAGGGTTTGCATGTCAGTTTCCCTGGCCAAAAAGTCACTTTTATTAGGAGAAACTAGTGCTTATTTGATTGCGAATTCCCAAAATACAGCAGAGATTACAAGCCAGGCGTGGTAACTACGTGGCGAATAAACGGATGAAGGAAGAAGGGTCTTTCACAGAACCAGAAGGTGTACATCCCATGTCATCTCTTTAACACTCCAGGTCGGAAAGCTCAGCTAGAAAAAAGATTTGGGGGAGGGAGGTCACCAGTACAGCCAGAGAGTATGGGCTCACACCCGGCCTGGAAATGAATTCGTGAAGACATTGGTGCACCAGTCAACATTGCCTCACACAAACCTCTTAGGAGAGCCGCTTTGTGTCTGTCCACCTTACTGATCTTAATTCTGGGCGGAAATACCCGGCTCGGCTTCCAAAACTGGCGGAGCCAAGTCCGACTGGAGGACAAAATGCCTGCATATCTCATTGTATCTGATAGAGGGACTTGCCTGTCACCTAGATCTCAGGACACTCACGGGCACTGACCCCCGCGCTGCCGCTTTGGAGGGCGTGCAGGAAAGGGGGCGGTGGGTTCTGGTCACCACCTCCCAGCTCACCTGCTCCTCTGGGAAAAGGTCCCTTCCTACTTGTCATGTCCCCTGAGGCACGTGGTCGCCCCCTCCTGCCCTGGTTTTTCGGGGCACTGGAAGTGAAACTGTCTGCCATGGGATCCTCACCAAATATTCTACCCAGAAATTAAAACAAACCAAAACAAAGAACCCTGCACAACAGCAGCAAGGCGGGGTTCTGCAGCTCCCCCGTCCCCAGCCCTGCAAAGGAAGGCCCCCGAAACTGCGGGGCAGATTCCCTCTAAGCTGGCCCAAGCACCCTGCCTGATATGTCTGTAGGGAAACGTTTCTAGCAACCACGGGGAAAGGTGTAGCTTCTGTGCCTATAGACTCATACACTACCAGTGTCTCATTACCAACGTCTATTGGCATACGGATAGTTTATTTTATCCTATGCGAGAATGAAACGTGTAGAACAAATATGCCCTCTCCTTCAGGGGAGTGGCTGATTATACTGCACACGTCTACGGATCTTTATACGCCTTACACGAGACTTCAAAGGACACTATCAGGGCATTACCCCGCTAAAACGATCCTCTGCTGTCCTCCTGTGGCCATTCAAGGGATAACACGCCGTGCCGCTGTCCGTGGTGCTGAGGCCCCGGCGAAAGCCCTGCGTACACACCAAAAATTCTACCCCGAATAAATACCCCACAACTTTGGCCAGGGAGGCCACGGTGGCAATCATTCCGTCCCCGCCCGGGCCGAAGTCACGGCTCTGACTTCTGCACCTCCTGCTGCCCCCGTCTTGTAAAGGGAGGCCCCAGAGACTGCTGGACTGGGGTTCCCGTGAAGGTGACCCGCCCACCCTGCCTAAGGTGCGTGTCTGTCTGGCAAGCGGATGCTCTAACCACTAAGCGACACCGGCTACTGATTCAATCCACTTTCAAAAAGATGAGTTTTAGATCTAGACCATTGGCTCAGTGGATAGAGAGCTGGCTTGCGGACAAAAGGGTCGCGGGTTCGATTCAGGTCAAGGGCACACACTCGAGTTGCAGGGTCCTCCCCGGCCGAGGCCCCGGTCCCGGCCTCTGCACGGGGGGACCAATTGATGCGATATTTGATTTTTATCTCCGTCTTTCCTTCTCTCAAAAAATCAGTGGAGCTCTGGGCGGTTTGGCTCAGTGGATAGAGCGTCGGCCTGCGGACTAAAGGGTCCCCAGTGCGATCCCTGGATTGATTCTGGCCAAGGGCACGTGCCGGGTTGCAAGCTCCATCCCCAGTAGGGGGCATACAGGAGGCAGCCGGTCAAGGATTCCCTCTCTCATCACTGAAATTTCTATCTCTCTCTCTCCTGCTTCCTTCCTCTCTGAAGTCAATAAAAGTGCACTTTAAAATATTAATGGAAAAATATCCTTGCGTGAGGATTCAAAGAATACGTAACCATATATGTATTCGAAACCATTCCCAGCCACCCTAACGGGATATAAACATTTCCTCCTACCCGCACTTTTCATGGGCATTTATGTGGAATTGCCCCTGCGAGAAACTAGGGTTTGCATGTCAGTTTCCCTGGCCAAAAAGTCACTTTTATGAGGAGAAACTAGTGCTTATTCGATTGCGAATTCCCAGAAGACAGCAGAGATTACAAGCCAGGCGTGGTAACTACGTGGCGAATAAACGGATGAAGGAAGAAGGGTCTTTCACAGAACCAGAAGGTGTACATCCCATGTCATCTCTTTAACACTCCAGGTCGGAAAGCTCAGCTAGAAAAACGATTTGGGGGAGGGAGGTCACCAGTACAGCCAGAGAGTATGGGCTCACACCCGGCCTGGAAATGAATTCGTGAAGACATTGGTGCACCAGTCAACATTGCCTCACACAAACCTCTTAGGAGAGCCGCTTTGTGTCTTTCCACCTGACCGATCTTAATTCCGGGCGGAAATACCCGGCTCGGCTTCCCAAACTGGCGGAGCCAAGTCCGACTGGAGGAAAAATGCCTGCATATCTCATTGTCTCTGATAGAGGGACTTGCCTGTCACCTAGATCTCAGGACACTCACGGACACTGACCCCCGCGCTACCGCTTTGGAGGGCGTGCAGGAAAGGGGGCGGTGGGTTCTGGTCACCGCCTCCCAGCTCACCTGCTCCTCTGGGAAAAGGTCCCCTCCTACTTGTCATGTCCCCTGAGGCACGTGGTCGCCCCCTCCTGCCCTGGTTTTTCGGGGCACTGGAAGTGAAACTGTCTGCCATGGGATCCTCACCAATTATTCTACCCAGAAATTAAAACAAACCAAAACAAAGAACCCTGCACAACAGCAGCAAGGCGGGGTTCTGCAGCTCCCCCGTCCCCAGCCCTGCAAAGGAAGGCTCCCGAAACTGCGGGGCAGATTCCCTCTAAGCTGGCCCAAGCACCCTGCCTGATATGTCTGTAGGGAGACGTTTCTAGCAATCACGGGGAAAGGTGTAGCTGCATCTGTGGCTATAGACTCATACACTACCAGTGTCTCATTACCAACGTCTATTGGCATACGGATAGTTTATTTTATCCTACGCGAGAATGAAACGTGTAGAACAAATATGCCCTCTCCTTCAGGGGAGTGGCTGATTATACTGCACACGTCTACGGATCTTTATACGCCTTACACGAGACTTCAAAGGACACTATCAGGGCATTACCCCGCTAAAACGATCCTTTGCTGTCTTCCTGAGTCCATTCAAGGAATAACAGGCCGTGCCGCTGTCCGTGGTGCTGAGGCCCCGGCGAAAGCCCTGCGTACACCACCAAATATTCTACCCCGAATAAATACCCCACAACTTCGGCCAGGGAGGCCACGACGGCAATCATTCCGTCACCGCCCGGGCCGAAATCACGACTCTGGCTTCTGCACCTCCTGCTGCCCCCGTCTTGTAAAGGGAGGCCCCAGAGACTGCTGGACTGGGGTTCCCGTGACGGTGACCCGCCCACCCTGCCTAAGGTGCGTGTCTGTCTGGCAAGCGGATGCTCTAACCACTAAGCGACACTGGCTACTGATTCCATCCACTTTCAAAAAGATGAGTTTTAGATCTAGACCATTGGCTCAGTGGATAGAGAGCTGGCTTGCGGACAAAAGGGTCACGGGTTCGATTCAGGTCAAGGGCACACACTCGAGTTGCAGGTTCCTCCCAGACCGAGGCCCTGGTCCCGGCCTCTGCACGGGGGGACCAATTGATGTGATATTTGATATTTATCTCCGTCTTTCCTTCTCTCAAAAAATCAGTGGAGCTCTGGGCGGTTTGGCTCAGTGGACAGAGCGTCGGCCTGCGGAATAAAGGGTCCCCAGTGCGACCCCTGGTTTGATTCTGGCCAAGGGCACGTGCCGGGTTGCAGGCTCCATCCCCAGTAGGGGGCATACAGGAGGCAGCCGATCAAGGATTCTCTCTCTCATCACTGAAATTTCTATCTCTCTCTCTCCCGCTTCCTTCCTCTCTGAAGTCAATAAAAGTACACTTTAAAAGATCAATGGAATAGTATCCTTGCGTGAGGATTCAAAGAATACGTAACCATATATGTATTTGAAACCATTCCCAGCCACCCTAACGGGATATAAACATTTCCTCCTACCCGCACTTTTCATGGGCATTTATGTGGAATTGCCCCTGCGAGAAACTAGGGTTTGCATGTCAGTTTCCCTGGCCAAAAAGTCACTTTTATTAGGAGAAACTAGTGCTTATTTGATTGCGAATTCCCAGAAGACAGCAGAGATTACAAGCCAGGCGTGTTAACTACGTGGCGAATAAACGGATGAAGGAAGAAGGGTCTTTCACAGAACCAGAAGGTGTACATCCCATGTCATCTCTTTAACACTCCAGGTCGGAAAGCTCAGCTAGAAAAAAGATTTGGGGGAGGGAGGTCACCAGTACAGCCAGAGAGTATGGGCTCACACCCGGCCTGGAAATGAATTCGTGAAGACATTGGTGCACCAGTCAACATTGCCTCACACAAACCTCTTAGGAGAGCCGCTTTGTGTCTTTCCACCTGACCGATCTTAATTCCGGGCGGAAATACCTGGCTCGGGTACCCAAACTGGCGGAGCCAAGTCCGACTGGAGGAAAAATGCATGCATATCTCATTGTCTCTGATAGAGGGACTTGCCTGTCACCTAGATCTCAGGACACTCACGGGCAATGACCCCCGCGCTGCCGCTTTGGAGGGCGTGCAGGAAAGGGGGCGGTGGGTTCTGGTCACCGCCTCCCAGCTCACCTGCTCCTCTGGGAAAAGGTCCCCTCCTACTTGTCATGTCCCCTGAGGCACGTGGTCGCCCCCTCCTGCCCTGGTTTGTCGGGGCACTGGAAGTGAAACTGTCTGCCATGGGATCCTCACCAAATATTCTACCCAGAAATTAAAACAAACCAAAACAAAGAACCCTGCACAACAGCAGCCAGGCGGGGTTCTGCAGCTCCCCCGTCCCCAGCCCTGCAAAGGAAGGCTCCCGAAACTGCGGGGCAGATTCCCTCTAAGCTCGCCCAAGCACCCTGCCTGATATGTCTGTAGGGAGACGTTTCTAGCAACCACGGAGAAAGGTGTAGCTGCTTCTGTGGCTATAGACTCATACACTACCAGTGTCTCATTACCAACGTCTATTGGCATACGGATAGTTTATTTTATCCTACACGAGAATGAAACGTGTAGAACAAATATGCCCTCTCCTTCAGGGGAGTGGCTGATTATACTGCACACGTCTACGGATCTTTATACGCCTTACACGAGACTTCAAAGGACACTATCAGGGCATTACCCCGCTAAAACGATCCTTTGCTGTCTTCCTGAGTCCATTCAAGGAATAACAGGCCGTGCCGCTGTCCGTGGTGCTGAGGCCCCGGCAAAAGCCCTGCGTACACCACCAAAAATTCTACCCCGAATAAATACCCCACAACTTCGGCCAGGGAGGCCACGGCGGCAATCATTCCGTCCCCGCCCGGGCCGAAATCACGACTCTGGCTTCTGCACCTCCTGCTGCCCCCGTCTTGTAAAGGGAGGCCCCAGAGACTGCTGGACTGGGGTTCCCGTGACGGTGACCCGCCCACCTTGCCTAAGGTGCGTGTCTGTCTGGCAAGCGGATGCTCTAACCACTAAGCGACACTGGCTACTGATTCCATCCACTTTCAAAAAGATGAGTTTTAGATCTAGACCATTGGCTCAGTGGATAGAGATCTGGCTTGCGGACAAAAGGGTCACGGGTTCGATTCAGGTCAAGGGCACACACTCGAGTTGCACGGTCCTCCCCGACCGAGGCCCCGGTCCCCGCCTCTGCATGGGGGGACCAATTGATGTGATATTTGATATTTATCTCCGTCTTTCCTTCTCTCAAAAAATCAGTGGAGCTCTGGGCGGTTTGGCTCAGTGGACAGAGCGTCGGCCTGCGGACTAAAGGGTCCCCAGTGCGACCCCTGGTTTGATTCTGGCCAAGGGCACGTGCCGGGTTGCAGGCTCCATCCCCAGTAGGGGGCATACAGGAGGCAGCCGGTCAAGGATTCTCTCTCTCATCACTGAAATTTCTATCTCTCTCTCTCCCGCTTCCTTCCTCTCTGAAGTCAATAAAAGTACACTTTAAAAGAAAATTGAATAATACCCTTGCGTGAGGATTCAAAGAATATGTAACCATATATGTATTCGAAACCATTGCCAGCCACGCTAACGGGATATAAACATTTCCTCCTACTCGCACTTTTCATGGGCATTTACGTGGAATTGCCCCTGCGAGAAACTAGGGTTTGCATGTCAGTTTCCCTAGCCAAAAAGTCACTTTTATGAGGAGAAACTAGTACTTATTCGATTGCGAATTCCCAGAAGACAGCAGAGATTTCAAGCCAGGCTTGGTAACTACGTGGCGAATAAACGCATGAAGGAAGAAGGGTCTTTCACAGAACCAGAAGGTGTACATCCCATGTCATCTCATTAACACTCCAGGTTGGAAAGCTCAGCTAGAAAAAAGATTTGGGGGAGGGAGGTCACCAGTACAGCCAGAGAGTATGGGCTCACACCCGGCCTGGAAATGAATTCGTGAAGACATCCGTGCACCAGTCAACATTGCCTGACACAAAACTCTTAGGAGAGCCGCTTTGTGTCTGTCCACCTTACTGATCTTAATTCTGGGCGGAAATACCCGGCTCGGCTTCCAAAACTGGCGGAGCCAAGGCCGACTGGAGGACAAAATGCCTGCATATCTCATTGTCTCTGATAGAGGGACTTGCCTGTCACCTAGATCTCAGGACACTCACGGGCACTGACCCCCGCACTGCCGCTTTGGAGGGCGTGCAGGAAAGGGGGCGGTGGGTTCTGGTCACCACCTCCCAGCTCACCTGCTCCTCTGGGAAAAGGTCCCTTCCTACTTGTCATGTCCCCTGAGGCACGTGGTCGCCCCCTCCTGCCCTGGTTTTTCGGGGCACTGGAAGTGAAACTGTCTGCCATGGGATCCTCACCAAATATTCTACCCAGAAATTAAAACAAACCAAAACAAAGAACCCTGCACAACAGCAGCAAGGCGGGGTTCTGCAGCTCCCCCGTCCCCAGCCCTGCAAAGGAAGGCCCCCGAAACTGCGGGGCAGATTCCCTCTAAGCTGGCCCAAGCACCCTGCCTGATATGTCTGTAGGGAAACGTTTCTAGCAACCACGGGGAAAGGTGTAGCTTCTGTGCCTATAGACTCATACACTACCAGTGTCTCATTACCAACGTCTATTGGCATACGGATAGTTTATTTTATCCTATGCGAGAATGAAACGTGTAGAACAAATATGCCCTCTCCTTCAGGGGAGTGGCTGATTATACTGCACACGTCTACGGATCTTTATACGCCTTACACGAGACTTCAAAGGACACTATCAGGGCATTACCCCGCTAAAACGATCCTTTGCTGTCTTCCTGAGTCCATTCAAGGAATAACAGGCCGTGCCGCTGTCCGTGGTGCTGAGGGCCCGCGAAAGCCCTGCGTACGCCACCAAAAATTCTACCCCGAATAAATACCCCACAACTTCGGCCAGGGAGGCCACGGCGGCAATCATTCCGTCCCCGCCCGGGCCGAAATCACGACTCTGGTTTCTGCACCTCCTGCTGCCCCCGTCTTGTAAAGGGAGGCCCCAGAGACTGCTGGACGGGTTCCCGTGACGGTGACCCGCCCACCCTGCCTAAGGTGCGTGTCTGTCTGGCAAGCGGATGCTCTAACCACTAAGCAACACTGGCTACTGATTCCATCCACTTTCAAAAAGATGAGTTTTAGATCTAGACCTTTTGCTCAGTGGATAGAGAGCTGGCTTGCGGACAAAAGGGTCGCGGGTTCGATTCAGGTCAAGGGCACACACTCGAGTTGCAGGGTCCTCCCCGGCCGAGGCCCCGGTCCCGGCCTCTGCACGGGGGGACCGATTGATGCGATATTTGATATTTATCTCCGTCTTTCCTTCTCTCAAAAAATCAGTGGAGCTCTGGGCGGTTTGGCTCAGTGGACAGAGCGTCGGCCTGCGGACTAAAGGGTCCCCAGTGCGACCCCTGGTTTGATTCTGGCCAAGGGCACGTGCCGGGTTGCGGGCTCCATCCCCAGGAGGGGGCATACAGGAGGCAGCCGATCAAGGATTCTCTCTCTCATCACTGAAATTTCTATCTCTCTCTCTCCCGCTTCCTTCCTCTCTGAAGTCAATAAAAGTGCACTTTAAACGATCAATGGAAAAATATCCTTGCGTGAGGATTCAAAGAATACGTAACCATATATGTATTGGAAAACATTCCCAGCAACCCTAACGGGATATAAACATTTCCTCCTACCCGACTTTTCATGGGCATTTACGTGGAATTGCCTTTGCCAGAAACTAGGGTTTGCATGTCAGTTTCCCTGGCCAAAAAGTCACTTTTATGAGGAGAAACTAGTGCTTATTCGATTGGAATTCCGAGAAGACAGCAGAGATTACAAGCCAGGCTTCGTAACTATGTGGCAAATAAACGCATGAAGGAAGAAGGGTCTTTCACAGAACCAGAAGGTGTACATCTTTAACACTCCAGGTTGGAAAACCCGGCTAGGGAAAAGGGGGTACAGTAAGAAGATTTGGGGGTGGGAGGTCAGGAATACAGCCAGCGAGAATGGGAACACACCCGGCCTGGAAATGAATTCGTGAAGACATTCGTGTACCAGTCAACATTGCTTCACACAAATCTCTTAGGAGAGCCGCTTTGTGTCTGTCCACCTTACTGATCTTAATTCTGGGAGGAAATACCAGGCTGGGCTTCCAAAACTGGCGGAGCCAAGTCCGACTGGAGGAAAAATGCCTGCATATCTCATTGTCTCTAATAGAGGGACTTGCCTGTCACCTAGATCTCAGGACACTCACGGGCACTGACCCCCGCGCTGCCTCTTTGGAGGGCGTGCAGGAAAGGGGGCGGTGGGTTCTGGTCACCGCCTCCCAGCTCACCTGCTCCTCTGGGAAAAGGTCCCCTCCTACTTGTCATGTCCCCTGAGGCACATGGTCGCCCCCTCCTGCCCTGGTTTTTCGGGGCACTGGAAGTGAAACTGTCTGCCATGGGATCCTCACCAAATATTCTACCCAGAAATTAAAACAAACCAAAACAAAGAACCCTGCACAACAGCAGCAAGGCGGGGTTCTGCAGCTCCCCCGTCCCCAGCCCTGCAAAGGAAGGCCCCCGAAACTGCGGGGCAGTTTCCCTCTAAGCTGGCCCAAGCACCCTGCCAGATATGTCTGTAGGGAGACCTTTCTAGCAACCACGGGTAAAAGGTGTAGCTGCTTCTGTGCCTATACACTCATACACTACCAGTGTCTCATTACCAACGTCTATTGGCATACGGATAGTTTCTTTTATCCTACGCGAGAATGAAACGTGTAGAACAAATATGCCCTCTCCTTCAGGGGAGTGGCTGATTATACTGCACACGTCTACGGATCTTTATACGCCTTACACGAGACTTCAAAGGACACTATCAGGGCATTACCCCGCTAAAACGATCCTTTGCTGTCTTCCTGAGTCCATTCAAGGAATAACAGGCCGTGTCGCTGTCCGTGGTGCTGAGGCTCCGGCGAAAACCCTGTGTACACCACCAAAAATTCTACCCGGAATAAATACCCCACAACTTCGTCCAGGGATGCCACGGCGGCAATCATTCCGTCCCCGCCCGGGCCGGAATCACGAGTCTGGCTTCTGCACCTCCTGCTGCCCCCGTCTTGTAAAGAGAGGCCCCAGAGACTGCTGGACTGGGGTTCCCGTGAAGGTGACCCGCCCACCCTGCCTAAGGTGCGTGTCTGTCTGGCAAGCGGATGCTCTAACCACTAACCGACACTGGCTACTGATTCCATCCACTTTCAAAAAGATGAGTTTTAGATCTAGACCATTTGCTCAGTGGATAGAGAGCTGGCTTGCGGACAAAAGGGTCGCGGGTTCGATTCAGGTCAAGGGCACACACTCGAGTTGCAGGGTCCTCCCCGGCCGAGGCCCCGGTCCCGGCCTCTGCACGGGGGGACCGATTGATGCGATATTTGATATTTATCTCCATCTTTCCTTCTCTCAAAAAATCAGTGGAGCTCTGGGCGGTTTGGCTCAGTGGACAGAGCGTCGGCCTGCGGACTAAAGGGTCCCCAGTGCGACCCCTGGTTTGATTCTGGCCAAGGGCACGTGCCGGGTTGCGGGCTCCATCCCCAGGAGGGGGCATACAGGAGGCAGCCGATCAAGGATTCTCTCTCTCATCACTGAAATTTCTATCTCTCTCTCTCCCGCTTCCTTCCTCTCTGAAGTCAATAAAAGTGCACTTTAAACGATCAATGGAAAAATATCCTTGCGTGAGGATTCAAAGAATACGTAACCATATATGTATTGGAAACCATTCCCAGCAACCCTAACGGGATATAAACATTTCCTCCTACCCGACTTTTCATGGGCATTTACGTGGAATTGCCCCTGCCAGAAACTAGGGTTTGCATGTCAGTTTCCCTGGCCAAAAAGTCACTTTTATGAGGAGAAACTAGTGCTTATTCGATTGGAATTCCGAGAAGACAGCAGAGATTACAAGCCAGGCTTCGTAACTATGTGGCAAATAAACGCATGAAGGAAGAAGGGTCTTTCACAGAACCAGAAGGTGTACATCTTTAACACTCCAGGTTGGAAAACCCGGCTAGGGAAAAGGGGGTACAGTAAGAAGATTTGGGGGTGGGAGGTCAGGAATACAGCCAGCGAGAATGGGATCACACCCGGCCTGGAAATGAATTCGTGAAGACATTCGTGTACCAGTCAACATTGCTTCACACAAATCTCTTAGGAGAGCCGCTTTGTGTTTGTCCACCTTACTGATCTTAATTCTGGGAGGAAATACCAGGCTGGGCTTCCAAAACTGGCGGAGCCAAGTCCGACTGGAGGAAAAATGCCTGCATATCTCATTGTCTCTAATAGAGGGACTTGCCTGTCACCTAGATCTCAGGACACTCACGGGCACTGACCCCCGCGCTGCCTCTTTGGAGGGCGTGCAGGAAAGGGGGCGGTGGGTTCTGGTCACCGCCTCCCAGCTCACCTGCTCCTCTGGGAAAAGGTCCCCTCCTACTTGTCATGTCCCCTGAGGCACGTGGTCGCCCCCTCCTGCCCTGGTTTTTCGGGGCACTGGAAGTGAAACTGTCTGCCATGGGATCCTCACCAAATATTCTACCCAGAAATTAAAACAAACCAAAACAAAGAACCCTGCACAACAGCAGCAAGGCGGGGTTCTGCAGCTCCCCCGTCCCCAGCCCTGCAAAGGAAGGCCCCCGAAACTGCGGGGCAGTTTCCCTCTAAGCTGGCCCAAGCACCCTGCCAGATATGTCTGTAGGGAGACCTTTCTAGCAACCACGGGTAAAAGGTGTAGCTGCTTCTGTGCCTATACACTCATACACTACCAGTGTCTCATTACCAACGTCTATTGGCATACGGATAGTTTCTTTTATCCTACGCGAGAATGAAACGTGTAGAACAAATATGCCCTCTCCTTCAGGGGAGTGGCTGATTATACTGCACACGTCTACGGATCTTTATACGCCTTACACGAGACTTCAAAGGACACTATCAGGGCATTACCCCGCTAAAACGATCCTTTGCTGTCTTCCTGAGTCCATTCAAGGAATAACAGGCCGTGTCGCTGTCCGTGGTGCTGAGGCCCCGGCGAAAACCCTGTGTACACCACCAAAAATTCTACCCGGAATAAATACCCCACAACTTCGTCCAGGGATGCCACGGCGGCAATCATTCCGTCCCCGCCCGGGCCGGAATCACGAGTCTGGCTTCTGCACCTCCTGCTGCCCCCGTCTTGTAAAGAGAGGCCCCAGAGACTGCTGGACTGGGGTTCCCGTGAAGGTGACCCGCCCACCCTGCCTAAGGTGCGTGTCTGTCTGGCAAGCGGATGCTCTAACCACTAACCGACACTGGCTACTGATTCCATCCACTTTCAAAAAGATGAGTTTTAGATCTAGACCATTTGCTCAGTGGATAGAGAGCTGGCTTGCGGACAAAAGGGTCGCGGGTTCGATTCAGGTCAAGGGCACACACTCGAGTTGCAGGGTCCTCCCCGGCCGAGGCCCCGGTCCCGGCCTCTGCACGGGGGGACCGATTGATGCGATATTTGATATTTATCTCCGTCTTTCCTTCTCTCAAAAAATCAGTGGAGCTCTGGGCGGTTTGGCTCAGTGGACAGAGCGTCGGCCTGCGGACTAAAGGGTCCCCAGTGCGACCCCTGGTTTGATTCTGGCCAAGGGCACGTGCCGGGTTGCGGGCTCCATCCCCAGGAGGGGGCATACAGGAGGCAGCCGATCAAGGATTCTCTCTCTCATCACTGAAATTTCTATCTCTCTCTCTCCCGCTTCCTTCCTCTCTGAAGTCAATAAAAGTGCACTTTAAACGATCAATGGAAAAATATCCTTGCGTGAGGATTCAAAGAATACGTAACCATATATGTATTGGAAACCATTCCCAGCAACCCTAACGGGATATAAACATTTCCTCCTACCCGACTTTTCATGGGCATTTACGTGGAATTGCCCCTGCCAGAAACTAGGGTTTGCATGTCAGTTTCCCTGGCCAAAAAGTCACTTTTATGAGGAGAAACTAGTGCTTATTCGATTGGAATTCCGAGAAGACAGCAGAGATTACAAGCCAGGCTTCGTAACTATGTGGCAAATAAACGCATGAAGGAAGAAGGGTCTTTCACAGAACCAGAAGGTGTACATCTTTAACACTCCAGGTTGGAAAACCCGGCTAGGGAAAAGGGGGTACAGTAAGAAGATTTGGGGGTGGGAGGTCAGGAATACAGCCAGCGAGAATGGGATCACACCCGGCCTGGAAATGAATTCGTGAAGACATTCGTGTACCAGTCAACATTGCTTCACACAAATCTCTTAGGAGAGCCGCTTTGTGTCTGTCCACCTTACTGATCTTAATTCTGGGAGGAAATACCAGGCTGGGCTTCCAAAACTGGCGGAGCCAAGTCCGACTGGAGGAAAAATGCCTGCATATCTCATTGTCTCTAATAGAGGGACTTGCCTGTCACCTAGATCTCAGGACACTCACGGGCACTGACCCCCGCGCTGCCTCTTTGGAGGGCGTGCAGGAAAGGGGGCGGTGGGTTCTGGTCACCGCCTCCCAGCTCACCTGCTCCTCTGGGAAAAGGTCCCCTCCTACTTGTCATGTCCCCTGAGGCACGTGGTCGCCCCCTCCTGCCCTGGTTTTTCGGGGCACTGGAAGTGAAACTGTCTGCCATGGGATCCTCACCAAATATTCTACCCAGAAATTAAAACAAACCAAAACAAAGAACCCTGCACAACAGCAGCAAGGCGGGGTTCTGCAGCTCCCCCGTCCCCAGCCCTGCAAAGGAAGGCCCCCGAAACTGCGGGGCAGTTTCCCTCTAAGCTGGCCCAAGCACCCTGCCAGATATGTCTGTAGGGAGACCTTTCTAGCAACCACGGGTAAAAGGTGTAGCTGCTTCTGTGCCTATACACTCATACACTACCAGTGTCTCATTACCAACGTCTATTGGCATACGGATAGTTTCTTTTATCCTACGCGAGAATGAAACGTGTAGAACAAATATGCCCTCTCCTTCAGGGGAGTGGCTGATTATACTGCACACGTCTACGGATCTTTATACGCCTTACACGAGACTTCAAAGGACACTATCAGGGCATTACCCCGCTAAAACGATCCTTTGCTGTCTTCCTGAGTCCATTCAAGGAATAACAGGCCGTGTCGCTGTCCGTGGTGCTGAGGCCCCGGCGAAAACCCTGTGTACACCACCAAAAATTCTACCCGGAATAAATACCCCACAACTTCGTCCAGGGATGCCACGGCGGCAATCATTCCGTCCCCGCCCGGGCCGGAATCACGAGTCTGGCTTCTGCACCTCCTGCTGCCCCCGTCTTGTAAAGAGAGGCCCCAGAGACTGCTGGACTGGGGTTCCCGTGAAGGTGACCCGCCCACCCTGCCTAAGGTGCGTGTCTGTCTGGCAAGCGGATGCTCTAACCACTAAGCGACACTGGCTACTGATTCCATCCACTTTCAAAAAGATGAGTTTTAGATCTAGACCATTTGCTCAGTGGATAGAGAGCTGGCTTGCGGACAAAAGGGTCGCGGGTTCGATTCAGGTCAAGGGCACACACTCGAGTTGCAGGGTCCTCCCCGGCCGAGGCCCCGGTCCCGGCCTCTGCACGGGGGGACCGATTGATGCGATATTTGATATTTATCTCCGTCTTTCCTTCTCTCAAAAAATCAGTGGAGCTCTGGGCGGTTTGGCTCAGTGGACAGAGCGTCGGCCTGCGGACTAAAGGGTCCCCAGTGCGACCCCTGGTTTGATTCTGGCCAAGGGCACGTGCCGGGTTGCAGGCTCCATCCCCAGGAGGGGGCATACAGGAGGCAGCCGATCAAGGATTCTCTCTCTCATCACTGAAATTTCTATCTCTCTCTCTCCCGCTTCCTTCCTCTCTGAAGTCAATAAAAGTGCACTTTAAACGATCAATGGAAAAATATCCTTGCGTGAGGATTCAAAGAATACGTAACCATATATGTATTGGAAACCATTCCCAGCAACCCTAACGGGATATAAACATTTCCTCCTACCCGACTTTTCATGGGCATTTACGTGGAATTGCCCCTGCCAGAAACTAGGGTTTGCATGTCAGTTTCCCTGGCCAAAAAGTCACTTTTATGAGGAGAAACTAGTGCTTATTCGATTGGAATTCCGAGAAGACAGCAGAGATTACAAGCCAGGCTTCGTAACTATGTGGCAAATAAACGCATGAAGGAAGAAGGGTCTTTCACAGAACCAGAAGGTGTACATCTTTAACACTCCAGGTTGGAAAACCCGGCTAGGGAAAAGGGGGTACAGTAAGAAGATTTGGGGGTGGGAGGTCAGGAATACAGCCAGCGAGAATGGGATCACACCCGGCCTGGAAATGAATTCGTGAAGACATTCGTGTACCAGTCAACATTGCTTCACACAAATCTCTTAGGAGAGCCGCTTTGTGTCTGTCCACCTTACTGATCTTAATTCTGGGAGGAAATACCAGGCTGGGCTTCCAAAACTGGCGGAGCCAAGTCCGACTGGAGGAAAAATGCCTGCATATCTCATTGTCTCTAATAGAGGGACTTGCCTGTCACCTAGATCTCAGGACACTCACGGGCACTGACCCCCGCGCTGCCTCTTTGGAGGGCGTGCAGGAAAGGGGGCGGTGGGTTCTGGTCACCGCCTCCCAGCTCACCTGCTCCTCTGGGAAAAGGTCCCCTCCTACTTGTCATGTCCCCTGAGGCACATGGTCGCCCCCTCCTGCCCTGGTTTTTCGGGGCACTGGAAGTGAAACTGTCTGCCATGGGATCCTCACCAAATATTCTACCCAGAAATTAAAACAAACCAAAACAAAGAACCCTGCACAACAGCAGCAAGGCGGGGTTCTGCAGCTCCCCCGTCCCCAGCCCTGCAAAGGAAGGCCCCCGAAACTGCGGGGCAGTTTCCCTCTAAGCTGGCCCAAGCACCCTGCCAGATATGTCTGTAGGGAGACCTTTCTAGCAACCACGGGTAAAAGGTGTAGCTGCTTCTGTGCCTATACACTCATACACTACCAGTGTCTCATTACCAACGTCTATTGGCATACGGATAGTTTCTTTTATCCTACGCGAGAATGAAACGTGTAGAACAAATATGCCCTCTCCTTCAGGGGAGTGGCTGATTATACTGCACACGTCTACGGATCTTTATACGCCTTACACGAGACTTCAAAGGACACTATCAGGGCATTACCCCGCTAAAACGATCCTCTGCTGTCCTCCTGTGGCCATTCAAGGGATAACACGCCGTGCCGCTGTCCGTGGTGCTGAGGCCCCGGCGAAAGCCCTGCGTACACACCAAAAATTCTACCCGGAATAAATACCCCACAACTTCGGCCAGGGAGGCCACGGCGGCAATCATTCCGTCCCCGCCCGGGCCGAAGTCAGGGCTCTGACTTCTGCACCTCCTGCTGCCCCCGTCTTGTAAAGAGAGGCCCCAGAGACTGCTGGACTGTGGTTCCCGAGACGGTGACCGGCCCACCCTGCCTAAGGTGCGTGTCTGTCTGGCAAGCGGATGCTCTAACCACTAAGCGACACTGGCTACTGATTCCATCCACTTTCAAAAAGATGAGTTTTAGATCTAGACCATTTGCTCAGTGGATAGAGAGCTGGCTTGCGGACAAAAGGGTCGCGGGTTCGATTCAGGTCAAGGGCACACACTCGAGTTGCAGGGTCCTCCCCGGCCGAGGCCCCGGTCCCGGCCTCTGCACGGGGGGACCGATTGATGCGATATTTGATATTTATCTCCGTCTTTCCTTCTCTCAAAAAATCAGTGGAGCTCTGGGCGGTTTGGCTCAGTGGACAGAGCGTCGGCCTGCGGACTAAAGGGTCCCCAGTGCGACCCCTGGTTTGATTCTGGCCAAGGGCACGTGCCGGGTTGCAGGCTGCATCCCCAGTAGGGGGCATACAAGAGGAAGCTGGTCAAGGATTCTCTCTCTCATCACTGAAATTTCTATCTCCCTCTCTCCCGCTTCCTTCCTCTCTGAAGTCAATAAAAGTACACTTTAAAAGATCAATGGAATAATATCCTTGCGTGAGGATTCAAAGAATACGTAACCATATATGTATTCGAAACCATTCCCAGCCACGCTAACGGGATATAAACATTTCCTCCTACTCGCACTTTTCATGGGCATTTACGTGGAATTGCCCCTGCGAGAAACTAGGGTTTGCATGTCAGTTTCCCTAGCCAAAAAGTCACTTTTATGAGGAGAAACTAGTGCTTATTCGATTGCGAATTCCCAGAAGACAGCAGAGATTTCAAGCCAGGCTTGGTAACTACGTGGCGAATAAACGCATGAAGGAAGAAGGGTCTTTCACAGAACCAGAAGGTGTACATCCCATGTCATCTCATTAACACTCCAGGTTGGAAAGCTCAGCTAGAAAAAAGATTTGGGGGAGGGAGGTCACCAGTACAGCCAGAGAGTATGGGCTCACACCCGGCCTGGAAATGAATTCGTGAAGACATCCGTGCACCAGTCAACATTGCCTGACACAAAACTCTTAGGAGAGCCGCTTTGTGTCTGTCCACCTTACTGATCTTAATTCTGGGCGGAAATACCCGGCTCGGCTTCCAAAACTGGCGGAGCCAAGGCCGACTGGAGGACAAAATGCCTGCATATCTCATTGTCTCTGATAGAGGGACTTGCCTGTCACCTAGATCTCAGGACACTCACGGGCACTGACCCCCGCACTGCCGCTTTGGAGGGCGTGCAGGAAAGGGGGCGGTGGGTTCTGGTCACCACCTCCCAGCTCACCTGCTCCTCTGGGAAAAGGTCCCTTCCTACTTGTCATGTCCCCTGAGGCACGTGGTCGCCCCCTCCTGCCCTGGTTTTTCGGGGCACTGGAAGTGAAACTGTCTGCCATGGGATCCTCACCAAATATTCTACCCAGAAATTAAAACAAACCAAAACAAAGAACCCTGCACAACAGCAGCAAGGCGGGGTTCTGCAGCTCCCCCGTCCCCAGCCCTGCAAAGGAAGGCCCCCGAAACTGCGGGGCAGATTCCCTCTAAGCTGGCCCAAGCACCCTGCCTGATATGTCTGTAGGGAAACGTTTCTAGCAACCACGGGGAAAGGTGTAGCTTCTGTGCCTATAGACTCATACACTACCAGTGTCTCATTACCAACGTCTATTGGCATACGGATAGTTTATTTTATCCTATGCGAGAATGAAACGTGTAGAACAAATATGCCCTCTCCTTCAGGGGAGTGGCTGATTATACTGCACACGTCTACGGATCTTTATACGCCTTACACGAGACTTCAAAGGACACTATCAGGGCATTACCCCGCTAAAACGATCCTTTGCTGTCTTCCTGAGTCCATTCAAGGAATAACAGGCCGTGCCGCTGTCCGTGGTGCTGAGGGCCCGCTAAAGCCCTGCGTACGCCACCAAAAATTCTACCCCGAATAAATACCCCACAACTTCGGCCAGGGAGGCCACGGCGGCAATCATTCCGTCCCCGCCCGGGCCGAAATCACGACTCTGGTTTCTGCACCTCCTGCTGCCCCCGTCTTGTAAAGGGAGGCCCCAGAGACTGCTGGACGGGTTCCCGTGACGGTGACCCGCCCACCCTGCCTAAGGTGCGTGTCTGTCTGGCAAGCGGATGCTCTAACCACTAAGCGACACTGGCTACTGATTCCATCCACTTTCAAAAAGATGAGTTTTAGATCTAGACCTTTTGCTCAGTGGATAGAGAGCTGGCTTGCGGACAAAAGGGTCGCGGGTTCGATTCAGGTCAAGGGCACACACTCGAGTTGCAGGGTCCTCCCCGGCCGAGGCCCCGGTCCCGGCCTCTGCACGGGGGGACCGATTGATGCGATATTTGATATTTATCTCCGTCTTTCCTTCTCTCAAAAAATCAGTGGAGCTCTGGGCGGTTTGGCTCAGTGGACAGAGCGTCGGCCTGCGGACTAAAGGGTCCCCAGTGCGACCCCTGGTTTGATTCTGGCCAAGGGCACGTGCCGGGTTGCGGGCTCCATCCCCAGGAGGGGGCATACAGGAGGCAGCCGATCAAGGATTCTCTCTCTCATCACTGAAATTTCTATCTCTCTCTCTCCCGCTTCCTTCCTCTCTGAAGTCAATAAAAGTGCACTTTAAACGATCAATGGAAAAATATCCTTGCGTGAGGATTCAAAGAATACGTAACCATATATGTATTGGAAAACATTCCCAGCAACCCTAACGGGATATAAACATTTCCTCCTACCCGACTTTTCATGGGCATTTACGTGGAATTGCCTTTGCCAGAAACTAGGGTTTGCATGTCAGTTTCCCTGGCCAAAAAGTCACTTTTATGAGGAGAAACTAGTGCTTATTCGATTGGAATTCCGAGAAGACAGCAGAGATTACAAGCCAGGCTTCGTAACTATGTGGCAAATAAACGCATGAAGGAAGAAGGGTCTTTCACAGAACCAGAAGGTGTACATCTTTAACACTCCAGGTTGGAAAACCCGGCTAGGGAAAAGGGGGTACAGTAAGAAGATTTGGGGGTGGGAGGTCAGGAATACAGCCAGCGAGAATGGGATCACACCCGGCCTGGAAATGAATTCGTGAAGACATTCGTGTACCAGTCAACATTGCTTCACACAAATCTCTTAGGAGAGCCGCTTTGTGTCTGTCCACCTTACTGATCTTAATTCTGGGAGGAAATACCAGGCTGCGCTTCCAAAACTGGCGGAGCCAAGTCCGACTGGAGGAAAAATGCCTGCATATCTCATTGTCTCTAATAGAGGGACTTGCCTGTCACCTAGATCTCAGGACACTCACGGGCACTGACCCCCGCGCTGCCTCTTTGGAGGGCGTGCAGGAAAGGGGGCGGTGGGTTCTGGTCACCGCCTCCCAGCTCACCTGCTCCTCTGGGAAAAGGTCCCCTCCTACTTGTCATGTCCCCTGAGGCACATGGTCGCCCCCTCCTGCCCTGGTTTTTCGGGGCACTGGAAGTGAAACTGTCTGCCATGGGATCCTCACCAAATATTCTACCCAGAAATTAAAACAAACCAAAACAAAGAACCCTGCACAACAGCAGCAAGGCGGGGTTCTGCAGCTCCCCCGTCCCCAGCCCTGCAAAGGAAGGCCCCCGAAACTGCGGGGCAGTTTCCCTCTAAGCTGGCCCAAGCACCCTGCCAGATATGTCTGTAGGGAGACCTTTCTAGCAACCACGGGTAAAAGGTGTAGCTGCTTCTGTGCCTATACACTCATACACTACCAGTGTCTCATTACCAACGTCTATTGGCATACGGATAGTTTCTTTTATCCTACGCGAGAATGAAACGTGTAGAACAAATATGCCCTCTCCTTCAGGGGAGTGGCTGATTATACTGCACACGTCTACGGATCTTTATACGCCTTACACGAGACTTCAAAGGACACTATCAGGGCATTACCCCGCTAAAACGATCCTTTGCTGTCTTCCTGAGTCCATTCAAGGAATAACAGGCCGTGTCGCTGTCCGTGGTGCTGAGGCTCCGGCGAAAACCCTGTGTACACCACCAAAAATTCTACCCGGAATAAATACCCCACAACTTCGTCCAGGGATGCCACGGCGGCAATCATTCCGTCCCCGCCCGGGCCGGAATCACGAGTCTGGCTTCTGCACCTCCTGCTGCCCCCGTCTTGTAAAGAGAGGCCCCAGAGACTGCTGGACTGGGGTTCCCGTGAAGGTGACCCGCCCACCCTGCCTAAGGTGCGTGTCTGTCTGGCAAGCGGATGCTCTAACCACTAAGCGACACTGGCTACTGATTCCATCCACTTTCAAAAAGATGAGTTTTAGATCTAGACCATTTGCTCAGTGGATAGAGAGCTGGCTTGCGGACAAAAGGGTCGCGGGTTCGATTCAGGTCAAGGGCACACACTCGAGTTGCAGGGTCCTCCCCGGCCGAGGCCCCGGTCCCGGCCTCTGCACGGGGGGACCGATTGATGCGATATTTGATATTTATCTCCGTCTTTCCTTCTCTCAAAAAATCAGTGGAGCTCTGGGCGGTTTGGCTCAGTGGACAGAGCGTCGGCCTGCGGACTAAAGGGTCCCCAGTGCGACCCCTGGTTTGATTCTGGCCAAGGGCACGTGCCGGGTTGCGGGCTCCATCCCCAGGAGGGGGCATACAGGAGGCAGCCGATCAAGGATTCTCTCTCTCATCACTGAAATTTCTATCTCTCTCTCTCCCGCTTCCTTCCTCTCTGAAGTCAATAAAAGTGCACTTTAAACGATCAATGGAAAAATATCCTTGCGTGAGGATTCAAAGAATACGTAACCATATATGTATTGGAAACCATTCCCAGCAACCCTAACGGGATATAAACATTTCCTCCTACCCGACTTTTCATGGGCATTTACGTGGAATTGCCCCTGCCAGAAACTAGGGTTTGCATGTCAGTTTCCCTGGCCAAAAAGTCACTTTTATGAGGAGAAACTAGTGCTTATTCGATTGGAATTCCGAGAAGACAGCAGAGATTACAAGCCAGGCTTCGTAACTATGTGGCAAATAAACGCATGAAGGAAGAAGGGTCTTTCACAGAACCAGAAGGTGTACATCTTTAACACTCCAGGTTGGAAAACCCGGCTAGGGAAAAGGGGGTACAGTAAGAAGATTTGGGGGTGGGAGGTCAGGAATACAGCCAGCGAGAATGGGATCACACCCGGCCTGGAAATGAATTCGTGAAGACATTCGTGTACCAGTCAACATTGCTTCACACAAATCTCTTAGGAGAGCCGCTTTGTGTTTGTCCACCTTACTGATCTTAATTCTGGGAGGAAATACCAGGCTGGGCTTCCAAAACTGGCGGAGCCAAGTCCGACTGGAGGAAAAATGCCTGCATATCTCATTGTCTCTAATAGAGGGACTTGCCTGTCACCTAGATCTCAGGACACTCACGGGCACTGACCCCCGCGCTGCCTCTTTGGAGGGCGTGCAGGAAAGGGGGCGGTGGGTTCTGGTCACCGCCTCCCAGCTCACCTGCTCCTCTGGGAAAAGGTCCCCTCCTACTTGTCATGTCCCCTGAGGCACGTGGTCGCCCCCTCCTGCCCTGGTTTTTCGGGGCACTGGAAGTGAAACTGTCTGCCATGGGATCCTCACCAAATATTCTACCCAGAAATTAAAACAAACCAAAACAAAGAACCCTGCACAACAGCAGCAAGGCGGGGTTCTGCAGCTCCCCCGTCCCCAGCCCTGCAAAGGAAGGCCCCCGAAACTGCGGGGCAGTTTCCCTCTAAGCTGGCCCAAGCACCCTGCCAGATATGTCTGTAGGGAGACCTTTCTAGCAACCACGGGTAAAAGGTGTAGCTGCTTCTGTGCCTATACACTCATACACTACCAGTGTCTCATTACCAACGTCTATTGGCATACGGATAGTTTCTTTTATCCTACGCGAGAATGAAACGTGTAGAACAAATATGCCCTCTCCTTCAGGGGAGTGGCTGATTATACTGCACACGTCTACGGATCTTTATACGCCTTACACGAGACTTCAAAGGACACTATCAGGGCATTACCCCGCTAAAACGATCCTTTGCTGTCTTCCTGAGTCCATTCAAGGAATAACAGGCCGTGTCGCTGTCCGTGGTGCTGAGGCCCCGGCGAAAACCCTGTGTACACCACCAAAAATTCTACCCGGAATAAATACCCCACAACTTCGTCCAGGGATGCCACGGCGGCAATCATTCCGTCCCCGCCCGGGCCGGAATCACGAGTCTGGCTTCTGCACCTCCTGCTGCCCCCGTCTTGTAAAGAGAGGCCCCAGAGACTGCTGGACTGGGGTTCCCGTGAAGGTGACCCGCCCACCCTGCCTAAGGTGCGTGTCTGTCTGGCAAGCGGATGCTCTAACCACTAAGCGACACTGGCTACTGATTCCATCCACTTTCAAAAAGATGAGTTTTAGATCTAGACCATTTGCTCAGTGGATAGAGAGCTGGCTTGCGGACAAAAGGGTCGCGGGTTCGATTCAGGTCAAGGGCACACACTCGAGTTGCAGGGTCCTCCCCGGCCGAGGCCCCGGTCCCGGCCTCTGCACGGGGGGACCGATTGATGCGATATTTGATATTTATCTCCGTCTTTCCTTCTCTCAAAAAATCAGTGGAGCTCTGGGCGGTTTGGCTCAGTGGACAGAGCGTCGGCCTGCGGACTAAAGGGTCCCCAGTGCGACCCCTGGTTTGATTCTGGCCAAGGGCACGTGCCGGGTTGCAGGCTCCATCCCCAGGAGGGGGCATACAGGAGGCAGCCGATCAAGGATTCTCTCTCTCATCACTGAAATTTCTATCTCTCTCTCTCCCGCTTCCTTCCTCTCTGAAGTCAATAAAAGTGCACTTTAAACGATCAATGGAAAAATATCCTTGCGTGAGGATTCAAAGAATACGTAACCATATATGTATTGGAAACCATTCCCAGCAACCCTAACGGGATATAAACATTTCCTCCTACCCGACTTTTCATGGGCATTTACGTGGAATTGCCCCTGCCAGAAACTAGGGTTTGCATGTCAGTTTCCCTGGCCAAAAAGTCACTTTTATGAGGAGAAACTAGTGCTTATTCGATTGGAATTCCGAGAAGACAGCAGAGATTACAAGCCAGGCTTCGTAACTATGTGGCAAATAAACGCATGAAGGAAGAAGGGTCTTTCACAGAACCAGAAGGTGTACATCTTTAACACTCCAGGTTGGAAAACCCGGCTAGGGAAAAGGGGGTACAGTAAGAAGATTTGGGGGTGGGAGGTCAGGAATACAGCCAGCGAGAATGGGATCACACCCGGCCTGGAAATGAATTCGTGAAGACATTCGTGTACCAGTCAACATTGCTTCACACAAATCTCTTAGGAGAGCCGCTTTGTGTCTGTCCACCTTACTGATCTTAATTCTGGGAGGAAATACCAGGCTGCGCTTCCAAAACTGGCGGAGCCAAGTCCGACTGGAGGAAAAATGCCTGCATATCTCATTGTCTCTAATAGAGGGACTTGCCTGTCACCTAGATCTCAGGACACTCACGGGCACTGACCCCCGCGCTGCCTCTTTGGAGGGCGTGCAGGAAAGGGGGCGGTGGGTTCTGGTCACCGCCTCCCAGCTCACCTGCTCCTCTGGGAAAAGGTCCCCTCCTACTTGTCATGTCCCCTGAGGCACATGGTCGCCCCCTCCTGCCCTGGTTTTTCGGGGCACTGGAAGTGAAACTGTCTGCCATGGGATCCTCACCAAATATTCTACCCAGAAATTAAAACAAACCAAAACAAAGAACCCTGCACAACAGCAGCAAGGCGGGGTTCTGCAGCTCCCCCGTCCCCAGCCCTGCAAAGGAAGGCCCCCGAAACTGCGGGGCAGTTTCCCTCTAAGCTGGCCCAAGCACCCTGCCAGATATGTCTGTAGGGAGACCTTTCTAGCAACCACGGGTAAAAGGTGTAGCTGCTTCTGTGCCTATACACTCATACACTACCAGTGTCTCATTACCAACGTCTATTGGCATACGGATAGTTTCTTTTATCCTACGCGAGAATGAAACGTGTAGAACAAATATGCCCTCTCCTTCAGGGGAGTGGCTGATTATACTGCACACGTCTACGGATCTTTATACGCCTTACACGAGACTTCAAAGGACACTATCAGGGCATTACCCCGCTAAAACGATCCTTTGCTGTCTTCCTGAGTCCATTCAAGGAATAACAGGCCGTGTCGCTGTCCGTGGTGCTGAGGCTCCGGCGAAAACCCTGTGTACACCACCAAAAATTCTACCCGGAATAAATACCCCACAACTTCGTCCAGGGATGCCACGGCGGCAATCATTCCGTCCCCGCCCGGGCCGGAATCACGAGTCTGGCTTCTGCACCTCCTGCTGCCCCCGTCTTGTAAAGAGAGGCCCCAGAGACTGCTGGACTGGGGTTCCCGTGAAGGTGACCCGCCCACCCTGCCTAAGGTGCGTGTCTGTCTGGCAAGCGGATGCTCTAACCACTAAGCGACACTGGCTACTGATTCCATCCACTTTCAAAAAGATGAGTTTTAGATCTAGACCATTTGCTCAGTGGATAGAGAGCTGGCTTGCGGACAAAAGGGTCGCGGGTTCGATTCAGGTCAAGGGCACACACTCGAGTTGCAGGGTCCTCCCCGGCCGAGGCCCCGGTCCCGGCCTCTGCACGGGGGGACCGATTGATGCGATATTTGATATTTATCTCCGTCTTTCCTTCTCTCAAAAAATCAGTGGAGCTCTGGGCGGTTTGGCTCAGTGGACAGAGCGTCGGCCTGCGGACTAAAGGGTCCCCAGTGCGACCCCTGGTTTGATTCTGGCCAAGGGCACGTGCCGGGTTGCGGGCTCCATCCCCAGGAGGGGGCATACAGGAGGCAGCCGATCAAGGATTCTCTCTCTCATCACTGAAATTTCTATCTCTCTCTCTCCCGCTTCCTTCCTCTCTGAAGTCAATAAAAGTGCACTTTAAACGATCAATGGAAAAATATCCTTGCGTGAGGATTCAAAGAATACGTAACCATATATGTATTGGAAACCATTCCCAGCAACCCTAACGGGATATAAACATTTCCTCCTACCCGACTTTTCATGGGCATTTACGTGGAATTGCCCCTGCCAGAAACTAGGGTTTGCATGTCAGTTTCCCTGGCCAAAAAGTCACTTTTATGAGGAGAAACTAGTGCTTATTCGATTGGAATTCCGAGAAGACAGCAGAGATTACAAGCCAGGCTTCGTAACTATGTGGCAAATAAACGCATGAAGGAAGAAGGGTCTTTCACAGAACCAGAAGGTGTACATCTTTAACACTCCAGGTTGGAAAACCCGGCTAGGGAAAAGGGGGTACAGTAAGAAGATTTGGGGGTGGGAGGTCAGGAATACAGCCAGCGAGAATGGGATCACACCCGGCCTGGAAATGAATTCGTGAAGACATTCGTGTACCAGTCAACATTGCTTCACACAAATCTCTTAGGAGAGCCGCTTTGTGTTTGTCCACCTTACTGATCTTAATTCTGGGAGGAAATACCAGGCTGGGCTTCCAAAACTGGCGGAGCCAAGTCCGACTGGAGGAAAAATGCCTGCATATCTCATTGTCTCTAATAGAGGGACTTGCCTGTCACCTAGATCTCAGGACACTCACGGGCACTGACCCCCGCGCTGCCTCTTTGGAGGGCGTGCAGGAAAGGGGGCGGTGGGTTCTGGTCACCGCCTCCCAGCTCACCTGCTCCTCTGGGAAAAGGTCCCCTCCTACTTGTCATGTCCCCTGAGGCACGTGGTCGCCCCCTCCTGCCCTGGTTTTTCGGGGCACTGGAAGTGAAACTGTCTGCCATGGGATCCTCACCAAATATTCTACCCAGAAATTAAAACAAACCAAAACAAAGAACCCTGCACAACAGCAGCAAGGCGGGGTTCTGCAGCTCCCCCGTCCCCAGCCCTGCAAAGGAAGGCCCCCGAAACTGCGGGGCAGTTTCCCTCTAAGCTGGCCCAAGCACCCTGCCAGATATGTCTGTAGGGAGACCTTTCTAGCAACCACGGGTAAAAGGTGTAGCTGCTTCTGTGCCTATACACTCATACACTACCAGTGTCTCATTACCAACGTCTATTGGCATACGGATAGTTTCTTTTATCCTACGCGAGAATGAAACGTGTAGAACAAATATGCCCTCTCCTTCAGGGGAGTGGCTGATTATACTGCACACGTCTACGGATCTTTATACGCCTTACACGAGACTTCAAAGGACACTATCAGGGCATTACCCCGCTAAAACGATCCTTTGCTGTCTTCCTGAGTCCATTCAAGGAATAACAGGCCGTGTCGCTGTCCGTGGTGCTGAGGCCCCGGCGAAAACCCTGTGTACACCACCAAAAATTCTACCCGGAATAAATACCCCACAACTTCGTCCAGGGATGCCACGGCGGCAATCATTCCGTCCCCGCCCGGGCCGGAATCACGAGTCTGGCTTCTGCACCTCCTGCTGCCCCCGTCTTGTAAAGAGAGGCCCCAGAGACTGCTGGACTGGGGTTCCCGTGAAGGTGACCCGCCCACCCTGCCTAAGGTGCGTGTCTGTCTGGCAAGCGGATGCTCTAACCACTAAGCGACACTGGCTACTGATTCCATCCACTTTCAAAAAGATGAGTTTTAGATCTAGACCATTTGCTCAGTGGATAGAGAGCTGGCTTGCGGACAAAAGGGTCGCGGGTTCGATTCAGGTCAAGGGCACACACTCGAGTTGCAGGGTCCTCCCCGGCCGAGGCCCCGGTCCCGGCCTCTGCACGGGGGGACCGATTGATGCGATATTTGATATTTATCTCCGTCTTTCCTTCTCTCAAAAAATCAGTGGAGCTCTGGGCGGTTTGGCTCAGTGGACAGAGCGTCGGCCTGCGGACTAAAGGGTCCCCAGTGCGACCCCTGGTTTGATTCTGGCCAAGGGCACGTGCCGGGTTGCAGGCTCCATCCCCAGGAGGGGGCATACAGGAGGCAGCCGATCAAGGATTCTCTCTCTCATCACTGAAATTTCTATCTCTCTCTCTCCCGCTTCCTTCCTCTCTGAAGTCAATAAAAGTGCACTTTAAACGATCAATGGAAAAATATCCTTGCGTGAGGATTCAAAGAATACGTAACCATATATGTATTGGAAACCATTCCCAGCAACCCTAACGGGATATAAACATTTCCTCCTACCCGACTTTTCATGGGCATTTACGTGGAATTGCCCCTGCCAGAAACTAGGGTTTGCATGTCAGTTTCCCTGGCCAAAAAGTCACTTTTATGAGGAGAAACTAGTGCTTATTCGATTGGAATTCCGAGAAGACAGCAGAGATTACAAGCCAGGCTTCGTAACTATGTGGCAAATAAACGCATGAAGGAAGAAGGGTCTTTCACAGAACCAGAAGGTGTACATCTTTAACACTCCAGGTTGGAAAACCCGGCTAGGGAAAAGGGGGTACAGTAAGAAGATTTGGGGGTGGGAGGTCAGGAATACAGCCAGCGAGAATGGGATCACACCCGGCCTGGAAATGAATTCGTGAAGACATTCGTGTACCAGTCAACATTGCTTCACACAAATCTCTTAGGAGAGCCGCTTTGTGTCTGTCCACCTTACTGATCTTAATTCTGGGAGGAAATACCAGGCTGCGCTTCCAAAACTGGCGGAGCCAAGTCCGACTGGAGGAAAAATGCCTGCATATCTCATTGTCTCTAATAGAGGGACTTGCCTGTCACCTAGATCTCAGGACACTCACGGGCACTGACCCCCGCGCTGCCTCTTTGGAGGGCGTGCAGGAAAGGGGGCGGTGGGTTCTGGTCACCGCCTCCCAGCTCACCTGCTCCTCTGGGAAAAGGTCCCCTCCTACTTGTCATGTCCCCTGAGGCACATGGTCGCCCCCTCCTGCCCTGGTTTTTCGGGGCACTGGAAGTGAAACTGTCTGCCATGGGATCCTCACCAAATATTCTACCCAGAAATTAAAACAAACCAAAACAAAGAACCCTGCACAACAGCAGCAAGGCGGGGTTCTGCAGCTCCCCCGTCCCCAGCCCTGCAAAGGAAGGCCCCCGAAACTGCGGGGCAGTTTCCCTCTAAGCTGGCCCAAGCACCCTGCCAGATATGTCTGTAGGGAGACCTTTCTAGCAACCACGGGTAAAAGGTGTAGCTGCTTCTGTGCCTATACACTCATACACTACCAGTGTCTCATTACCAACGTCTATTGGCATACGGATAGTTTCTTTTATCCTACGCGAGAATGAAACGTGTAGAACAAATATGCCCTCTCCTTCAGGGGAGTGGCTGATTATACTGCACACGTCTACGGATCTTTATACGCCTTACACGAGACTTCAAAGGACACTATCAGGGCATTACCCCGCTAAAACGATCCTCTGCTGTCCTCCTGTGGCCATTCAAGGGATAACATGCCGTGCCGCTGTCCGTGGTGCTGAGGCCCCGGCGAAAGCCCTGCGTACACACCAAAAATTCTACCCGGAATAAATACCCCACAACTTCGGCCAGGGAGGCCACGGCGGCAATCATTCCGTCCCCGCCCGGGCCGAAGTCACGGCTCTGACTTCTGCACCTCCTGCTGCCCCCGTCTTGTAAAGAGAGGCCCCAGAGACTGCTGGACTGTGGTTCCCGAGACGGTGACCCGCCCACCCTGCCTAAGGTGCGTGTCTGTCTGGCAAGCGGATGCTCTAACCACTAAGCGACACTGGCTACTGATTCCATCCACTTTCAAAAAGATGAGTTTTAGATCTAGACCATTTGCTCAGTGGATAGAGAGCTGGCTTGCGGACAAAAGGGTCGCGGGTTCGATTCAGGTCAAGGGCACACACTCGAGTTGCAGGGTCCTCCCCGGCCGAGGCCCCGGTCCCGGCCTCTGCACGGGGGGACCGATTGATGCGATATTTGATATTTATCTCCGTCTTTCCTTCTCTCAAAAAATCAGTGGAGCTCTGGGCGGTTTGGCTCAGTGGACAGAGCGTCGGCCTGCGGACTAAAGGGTCCCCAGTGCGACCCCTGGTTTGATTCTGGCCAAGGGCACGTGCCGGGTTGCAGGCTCCATCCCCAGTAGGGGGCATACAAGAGGAAGCTGGTCAAGGATTCTCTCTCTCATCACTGAAATTTCTATCTCTCTCTCTCTCCCGCTTCCTTCCTCCCTGAAGTCAATAAAAGTACACCTTAAAAGATCAATGGAAAAATATCCTTGCGTGAGTATTCAAAGAATACGTAACCATATATGTATTCGAAACCATTCCCAGCCACCCTAACGGGATATAAACATTTCCTCCTACCCGCACTTTTCATGGGCATTTACGTGCAATTGCCCCTGCGAGAAACTAGGGTTTGCATGTCAGTTTCCCTAGCCAAAAAGTCACTTTTATGAGGAGAAACTAGTGCTTATTCGATTGCGAATTCCCAGAAGACAGCAGAGATTTCAAGCCAGGCTTGGTAACTACGTGGCGAATAAACGCATGAAGGAAGAAGGGTCTTTCACAGAACCAGAAGGTGTACATCCCATGTCATCTCATTAACACTCCAGGTTGGAAAGCTCAGCTAGAAAAAAGATTTGGGGGAGGGAGGTCACCAGTACAGCCAGAGAGTATGGGCTCACACCCGGCCTGGAAATGAATTCGTGAAGACATCCGTGCACCAGTCAACATTGCCTGACACAAACCTCTTAGGAGAGCCGCTTTGTGTCTGTCCACCTTACTGATCTTAATTCTGGGCGGAAATACCCGGCTCGGATTCCAAAACTGGCGGAGCCAAGGCCGACTGGAGGACAAAATGCCTGCATATCTCATTGTCTCTGATAGAGGGACTTGCCTGTCACCTAGATCTCAGGACACTCACGGGCACTGACCCCCGCGCTGCCGCTTTGGAGGGCGTGCAGGAAAGGGGGCGGTGGGTTCTGGTCACCACCTCCCAGCTCACCTGCTCCTCTGGGAAAAGGTCCCTTCCTACTTGTCATGTCCCCTGAGGCACGTGGTCGCCCCC
This sequence comes from Plecotus auritus, assembly GCF_963455305.1. NCBI lineage: Eukaryota > Metazoa > Chordata > Mammalia > Chiroptera > Vespertilionidae > Plecotus > Plecotus auritus. The sequence continues at coordinate 2,798,276 of NC_137781.1, forward strand.
TCCTGCCCTGGTTTTTCGGGGCACTGGAAGTGAAACTGTCTGCCATGGGATCCTCACCAAATATTCTACCCAGAAATTAAAACAAACCAAAACAAAGAACCCTGCACAACAGCAGCAAGGCGGGGTTCTGCAGCTCCCCCGTCCCCAGCCCTGCAAAGGAAGGCCCCCGAAACTGCGGGGCAGATTCCCTCTAAGCTGGCCCAAGCACCCTGCCTGATATGTCTGTAGGGAAACGTTTCTAGCAACCACGGGGAAAGGTGTAGCTTCTGTGCCTATAGACTCATACACTACCAGTGTCTCATTACCAACGTCTATTGGCATACGGATAGTTTATTTTATCCTATGCGAGAATGAAACGTGTAGAACAAATATGCCCTCTCCTTCAGGGGAGTGGCTGATTATACTGCACACGTCTACGGATCTTTATACGCCTTACACGAGACTTCAAAGGACACTATCAGGGCATTACCCCGCTAAAACGATCCTTTGCTGTCTTCCTGAGTCCATTCAAGGAATAACAGGCCGTGTCGCTGTCCGTGGTGCTGAGGGCCCGGCGAAAGCCCTGCGTACGCCACCAAAAATTCTACCCCGAATAAATACCCCACAACTTCGGCCAGGGAGGCCACGGCGGCAATCATTCCGTCCCCGCCTGGGCCGAAATCACGACTCTGGCTTCTGCACCTCCTGCTGCCCCCGTCTTGTAAAGGGAGGCCCCAGAGACTGCTGGACTGGGGTTCCCGTGACGGTGACCCGCCCACCCTGCCTAAGGTGCGTGTCTGTCTGGCAAGCGGATGCTCTAACCACTAAGCGACACTGGCTACTGATTCCATCCACTTTCAAAAAGATGAGTTTTAGATCTAGACCATTTGCTCAGTGGATAGAGAGCTGGCTTGCGGACAAAAGGGTCGCGGGTTCGATTCAGGTCAAGGGCACACACTCGAGTTGCAGGGTCCTCCCCGGCCGAGGCCCCGGTCCCGGCCTCTGCACGGGGGGACCGATTGATGCGATATTTGATATTTATCTCCGTCTTTCCTTCTCTCAAAAAATCAGTGGAGCTCTGGGCGGTTTGGCTCAGTGGACAGAGCGTCGGCCTGCGGACTAAAGGGTCCCCAGTGCGACCCCTGGTTTGATTCTGGCCAAGGGCACGTGCCGGGTTGCAGGCTCCATCCCCAGGAGGGGGCATACAGGAGGCAGCCGATCAAGGATTCTCTCTCTCATCACTGAAATTTCTATCTCTCTCTCTCCCGCTTCCTTCCTCTCTGAAGTCAATAAAAGTGCACTTTAAACGATCAATGGAAAAATATCCTTGCGTGAGGATTCAAAGAATACGTAACCATATATGTATTGGAAACCATTCCCAGCAACCCTAACGGGATATAAACATTTCCTCCTACCCGACTTTTCATGGGCATTTACGTGGAATTGCCCCTGCCAGAAACTAGGGTTTGCATGTCAGTTTCCCTGGCCAAAAAGTCACTTTTATGAGGAGAAACTAGTGCTTATTCGATTGGAATTCCGAGAAGACAGCAGAGATTACAAGCCAGGCTTCGTAACTATGTGGCAAATAAACGCATGAAGGAAGAAGGGTCTTTCACAGAACCAGAAGGTGTACATCTTTAACACTCCAGGTTGGAAAACCCGGCTAGGGAAAAGGGGGTACAGTAAGAAGATTTGGGGGTGGGAGGTCAGGAATACAGCCAGCGAGAATGGGATCACACCCGGCCTGGAAATGAATTCGTGAAGACATTCGTGTACCAGTCAACATTGCTTCACACAAATCTCTTAGGAGAGCCGCTTTGTGTCTGTCCACCTTACTGATCTTAATTCTGGGAGGAAATACCAGGCTGCGCTTCCAAAACTGGCGGAGCCAAGTCCGACTGGAGGAAAAATGCCTGCATATCTCATTGTCTCTAATAGAGGGACTTGCCTGTCACCTAGATCTCAGGACACTCACGGGCACTGACCCCCGCGCTGCCTCTTTGGAGGGCGTGCAGGAAAGGGGGCGGTGGGTTCTGGTCACCGCCTCCCAGCTCACCTGCTCCTCTGGGAAAAGGTCCCCTCCTACTTGTCATGTCCCCTGAGGCACGTGGTCGCCCCCTCCTGCCCTGGTTTTTCGGGGCACTGGAAGTGAAACTGTCTGCCATGGGATCCTCACCAAATATTCTACCCAGAAATTAAAACAAACCAAAACAAAGAACCCTGCACAACAGCAGCAAGGCGGGGTTCTGCAGCTCCCCCGTCCCCAGCCCTGCAAAGGAAGGCCCCCGAAACTGCGGGGCAGTTTCCCTCTAAGCTGGCCCAAGCACCCTGCCAGATATGTCTGTAGGGAGACCTTTCTAGCAACCACGGGTAAAAGGTGTAGCTGCTTCTGTGCCTATACACTCATACACTACCAGTGTCTCATTACCAACGTCTATTGGCATACGGATAGTTTCTTTTATCCTACGCGAGAATGAAACGTGTAGAACAAATATGCCCTCTCCTTCAGGGGAGTGGCTGATTATACTGCACACGTCTACGGATCTTTATACGCCTTACACGAGACTTCAAAGGACACTATCAGGGCATTACCCCGCTAAAACGATCCTTTGCTGTCTTCCTGAGTCCATTCAAGGAATAACAGGCCGTGTCGCTGTCCGTGGTGCTGAGGCCCCGGCGAAAACCCTGTGTACACCACCAAAAATTCTACCCGGAATAAATACCCCACAACTTCGTCCAGGGATGCCACGGCGGCAATCATTCCGTCCCCGCCCGGGCCGGAATCACGAGTCTGGCTTCTGCACCTCCTGCTGCCCCCGTCTTGTAAAGAGAGGCCCCAGAGACTGCTGGACTGGGGTTCCCGTGAAGGTGACCCGCCCACCCTGCCTAAGGTGCGTGTCTGTCTGGCAAGCGGATGCTCTAACCACTAACCGACACTGGCTACTGATTCCATCCACTTTCAAAAAGATGAGTTTTAGATCTAGACCATTTGCTCAGTGGATAGAGAGCTGGCTTGCGGACAAAAGGGTCGCGGGTTCGATTCAGGTCAAGGGCACACACTCGAGTTGCAGGGTCCTCCCCGGCCGAGGCCCCGGTCCCGGCCTCTGCACGGGGGGACCGATTGATGCGATATTTGATATTTATCTCCGTCTTTCCTTCTCTCAAAAAATCAGTGGAGCTCTGGGCGGTTTGGCTCAGTGGACAGAGCGTCGGCCTGCGGACTAAAGGGTCCCCAGTGCGACCCCTGGTTTGATTCTGGCCAAGGGCACGTGCCGGGTTGCAGGCTCCATCCCCAGGAGGGGGCATACAGGAGGCAGCCGATCAAGGATTCTCTCTCTCATCACTGAAATTTCTATCTCTCTCTCTCCCGCTTCCTTCCTCTCTGAAGTCAATAAAAGTGCACTTTAAACGATCAATGGAAAAATATCCTTGCGTGAGGATTCAAAGAATACGTAACCATATATGTATTGGAAACCATTCCCAGCAACCCTAACGGGATATAAACATTTCCTCCTTCCCGACTTTTCATGGGCATTTACGTGGAATTGCCCCTGCCAGAAACTAGGGTTTGCATGTCAGTTTCCCTGGCCAAAAAGTCACTTTTATGAGGAGAAACTAGTGCTTATTCGATTGGAATTCCGAGAAGACAGCAGAGATTACAAGCCAGGCTTCGTAACTATGTGGCAAATAAACGCATGAAGGAAGAAGGGTCTTTCACAGAACCAGAAGGTGTACATCTTTAACACTCCAGGTTGGAAAACCCGGCTAGGGAAAAGGGGGTACAGTAAGAAGATTTGGGGGTGGGAGGTCAGGAATACAGCCAGCGAGAATGGGATCACACCCGGCCTGGAAATGAATTCGTGAAGACATTCGTGTACCAGTCAACATTGCTTCACACAAATCTCTTAGGAGAGCCGCTTTGTGTCTGTCCACCTTACTGATCTTAATTCTGGGAGGAAATACCAGGCTGCGCTTCCAAAACTGGCGGAGCCAAGTCCGACTGGAGGAAAAATGCCTGCATATCTCATTGTCTCTAATAGAGGGACTTGCCTGTCACCTAGATCTCAGGACACTCACGGGCACTGACCCCCGCGCTGCCTCTTTGGAGGGCGTGCAGGAAAGGGGGCGGTGGGTTCTGGTCACCGCCTCCCAGCTCACCTGCTCCTCTGGGAAAAGGTCCCCTCCTACTTGTCATGTCCCCTGAGGCACGTGGTCGCCCCCTCCTGCCCTGGTTTTTCGGGGCACTGGAAGTGAAACTGTCTGCCATGGGATCCTCACCAAATATTCTACCCAGAAATTAAAACAAACCAAAACAAAGAACCCTGCACAACAGCAGCAAGGCGGGGTTCTGCAGCTCCCCCGTCCCCAGCCCTGCAAAGGAAGGCCCCCGAAACTGCGGGGCAGTTTCCCTCTAAGCTGGCCCAAGCACCCTGCCAGATATGTCTGTAGGGAGACCTTTCTAGCAACCACGGGTAAAAGGTGTAGCTGCTTCTGTGCCTATACACTCATACACTACCAGTGTCTCATTACCAACGTCTATTGGCATACGGATAGTTTCTTTTATCCTACGCGAGAATGAAACGTGTAGAACAAATATGCCCTCTCCTTCAGGGGAGTGGCTGATTATACTGCACACGTCTACGGATCTTTATACGCCTTACACGAGACTTCAAAGGACACTATCAGGGCATTACCCCGCTAAAACGATCCTTTGCTGTCTTCCTGAGTCCATTCAAGGAATAACAGGCCGTGTCGCTGTCCGTGGTGCTGAGGCCCCGGCGAAAACCCTGTGTACACCACCAAAAATTCTACCCGGAATAAATACCCCACAACTTCGTCCAGGGATGCCACGGCGGCAATCATTCCGTCCCCGCCCGGGCCGGAATCACGAGTCTGGCTTCTGCACCTCCTGCTGCCCCCGTCTTGTAAAGAGAGGCCCCAGAGACTGCTGGACTGGGGTTCCCGTGAAGGTGACCCGCCCACCCTGCCTAAGGTGCGTGTCTGTCTGGCAAGCGGATGCTCTAACCACTAAGCGACACTGGCTACTGATTCCATCCACTTTCAAAAAGATGAGTTTTAGATCTAGACCATTTGCTCAGTGGATAGAGAGCTGGCTTGCGGACAAAAGGGTCGCGGGTTCGATTCAGGTCAAGGGCACACACTCGAGTTGCAGGGTCCTCCCCGGCCGAGGCCCCGGTCCCGGCCTCTGCACGGGGGGACCGATTGATGCGATATTTGATATTTATCTCCGTCTTTCCTTCTCTCAAAAAATCAGTGGAGCTCTGGGCGGTTTGGCTCAGTGGACAGAGCGTCGGCCTGCGGACTAAAGGGTCCCCAGTGCGACCCCTGGTTTGATTCTGGCCAAGGGCACGTGCCGGGTTGCAGGCTCCATCCCCAGGAGGGGGCATACAGGAGGCAGCCGATCAAGGATTCTCTCTCTCATCACTGAAATTTCTATCTCTCTCTCTCCCGCTTCCTTCCTCTCTGAAGTCAATAAAAGTGCACTTTAAACGATCAATGGAAAAATATCCTTGCGTGAGGATTCAAAGAATACGTAACCATATATGTATTGGAAACCATTCCCAGCAACCCTAACGGGATATAAACATTTCCTCCTACCCGACTTTTCATGGGCATTTACGTGGAATTGCCCCTGCCAGAAACTAGGGTTTGCATGTCAGTTTCCCTGGCCAAAAAGTCACTTTTATGAGGAGAAACTAGTGCTTATTCGATTGGAATTCCGAGAAGACAGCAGAGATTACAAGCCAGGCTTCGTAACTATGTGGCAAATAAACGCATGAAGGAAGAAGGGTCTTTCACAGAACCAGAAGTTGTACATCTTTAACACTCCAGATTGGAAAACCCGGCTAGGGAAAAGGGGGTACAGTAAGAAGATTTGGGGGTGGGAGGTCAGGAATACAGCCAGCGAGAATGGGATCACACCCGGCCTGGAAATGAATTCGTGAAGACATTCGTGTACCAGTCAACATTGCTTCACACAAATCTCTTAGGAGAGCCGCTTTGTGTCTGTCCACCTTACTGATCTTAATTCTGGGAGGAAATACCAGGCTGCGCTTCCAAAACTGGCGGAGCCAAGTCCGACTGGAGGAAAAATGCCTGCATATCTCATTGTCTCTAATAGAGGGACTTGCCTGTCACCTAGATCTCAGGACACTCACGGGCACTGACCCCCGCGCTGCCTCTTTGGAGGGCGTGCAGGAAAGGGGGCGGTGGGTTCTGGTCACCGCCTCCCAGCTCACCTGCTCCTCTGGGAAAAGGTCCCCTCCTACTTGTCATGTCCCCTGAGGCACGTGGTCGCCCCCTCCTGCCCTGGTTTTTCGGGGCACTGGAAGTGAAACTGTCTGCCATGGGATCCTCACCAAATATTCTACCCAGAAATTAAAACAAACCAAAACAAAGAACCCTGCACAACAGCAGCAAGGCGGGGTTCTGCAGCTCCCCCGTCCCCAGCCCTGCAAAGGAAGGCCCCCGAAACTGCGGGGCAGTTTCCCTCTAAGCTGGCCCAAGCACCCTGCCAGATATGTCTGTAGGGAGACCTTTCTAGCAACCACGGGTAAAAGGTGTAGCTGCTTCTGTGCCTATACACTCATACACTACCAGTGTCTCATTACCAACGTCTATTGGCATACGGATAGTTTCTTTTATCCTACGCGAGAATGAAACGTGTAGAACAAATATGCCCTCTCCTTCAGGGGAGTGGCTGATTATACTGCACACGTCTACGGATCTTTATACGCCTTACACGAGACTTCAAAGGACACTATCAGGGCATTACCCCGCTAAAACGATCCTCTGCTGTCCTCCTGTGGCCATTCAAGGGATAACACGCCGTGCCGCTGTCCGTGGTGCTGAGGCCCCGGCGAAAGCCCTGCGTACACACCAAAAATTCTACCCCGAATAAATACCCCACAACTTCGGCCAGGGAGGCCACGGTGGCAATCATTCCGTCCCCGCCCGGGCCGAAGTCACGGCTCTGACTTCTGCACCTCCTGCTGCCCCCGTCTTGTAAAGGGAGGCCCCAGAGACTGCTGGACTGGGGTTCCCGTGAAGGTGACCCGCCCACCCTGCCTAAGGTGCGTGTCTGTCTGGCAAGCGGATGCTCTAACCACTAAGCGACACCGGCTACTGATTCAATCCACTTTCAAAAAGATGAGTTTTAGATCTAGACCATTGGCTCAGTGGATAGAGAGCTGGCTTGCGGACAAAAGGGTCACGGGTTCGATTCAGGCCAAGGGCACACACTCGAGTTGCAGGGTCCTCCCCGACCGAGGCCCCGGTCCCGGCCTCTGCACGGGGGACCAATTGATGCAATATTTGATATTTATCTCCGTCTTTCCTTCTCTCAAAAAATCAGTGGAGCTCTGGGCGGTTTGGCTCAGTGGACAGAGCGTCGGCCTGCGGACTAAAGGGTCCCCAGTGCGACCCCTGGTTTGATTCTGGCCAAGGGCACGTGCCGGGTTGCAGGCTCCATCCCCAGTAGGGGGCATACAAGAGGAAGCTGGTCAAGGATTCTCTCTCTCATCACTGAAATTTCTATCTCCCTCTCTCCCGCTTCCTTCCTCTCTGAAGTCAATAAAAGTACACTTTAAAAGATCAATGGAATAATATCCTTGCGTGAGGATTCAAAGAATACGTAACCATATATATATTCGAAACCATTCCCAGCCACCCTAACGGGATATAAACATTTCCTCCTACCCGCACTTTTCATGGGCATTTACGTGGAATTGCCCCTGCGAGAAACTAGGGTTTGCATGTCAGTTTCCCTAGCCAAAAAGTCACTTTTATGAGGAGAAACTAGTGCTTATTCGATTGCGAATTCCCAGAAGACAGCAGAGATTACAAGCCAGGCTTGGTAACTACGTGGCGAATAAACGCATGAAGGAAGAAGGGTCTTTCACAGAACCAGAAGGTGTACATCCCATGTCATCTCATTAACACTCCAGGTTGGAAAGCTCAGCTAGAAAAAAGATTTGGGGGAGGGAGGTCACCAGTACAGCCAGAGAGTATGGGCTCACACCCGGCCTGGAAATGAATTCGTGAAGACATCCGTGCACCAGTCAACATTGCCTGACACAAACCTCTTAGGAGAGCCGCTTTGTGTCTGTCCACCTTACTGATCTTAATTCTGGGCGGAAATACCCGGCTCGGCTTCCAAAACTGGCGGAGCCAAGTCCGACTGGAGGACAAAATGCCTGCATATCTCATTGTCTCTGATAGAGGGACTTGCCTGTCACCTAGATCTCAGGACACTCACGGGCACTGATCCCCGCGCTGCCGCTTTGGAGGGCGTGCAGGAAAGGGGGCGGTGGGTTCTGGTCACCACCTCCCAGCTCACCTGCTCCTCTGGGAAAAGGTCCCTTCCTACTTGTCATGTCCCCTGAGGCACGTGGTCGCCCCCTCCTGCCCTGGTTTTTCGGGGCACTGGAAGTGAAACTGTCTGCCATGGGATCCTCACCAAATATTCTACCCAGAAATTAAAACAAACCAAAACAAAGAACCCTGCACAACAGCAGCAAGGCGGGGTTCTGCAGCTCCCCCGTCCCCAGCCCTGCAAAGGAAGGCCCCCGAAACTGCGGGGCAGATTCCCTCTAAGCTGGCCCAAGCACCCTGCCTGATATGTCTGTAGGGAAACGTTTCTAGCAACCACGGGGAAAGGTGTAGCTTCTGTGCCTATAGACTCATACACTACCAGTGTCTCATTACCAACGTCTATTGGCATACGGATAGTTTATTTTATCCTATGCGAGAATGAAACGTGTAGAACAAATATGCCCTCTCCTTCAGGGGAGTGGCTGATTATACTGCACACGTCTACGGATCTTTATACGCCTTACACGAGACTTCAAAGGACACTATCAGGGCATTACCCCGCTAAAACGATCCTTTGCTGTCTTCCTGAGTCCATTCAAGGAATAACAGGCCGTGCCGCTGTCCGTGGTGCTGAGGGCCCGGCGAAAGCCCTGCGTACGCCACCAAAAATTCTACCCCGAATAAATACCCCACAACTTCGGCCAGGGAGGCCACGGCGGCAATCATTCTGTCCCCGCCCGGGCCGAAATCAGGACTCTGGCTTCTGCACCTCCTGCTGCCCCCGTCTTGTAAAGGGAGGCCCCAGAGACTGCTGGACTGTGGTTCCCGAGACGGTGACCCGCCCACCCTGCCTAAGGTGCGTGTCTGTCTGGCAAGCGGATGCTCTAACCACTAAGCGACACTGGCTACTGATTCCATCCACTTTCAAAAAGATGAGTTTTAGATCTAGACCATTGGCTCAGTGGATAGAGAGCTGGTTTGCGGAAAAAAGGGTCGCGGGTTCGATTCAGGTCAAGGGCACACACTCGAGTTGCAGGGTCCTCCCCGGCCGAGGCCCCGGTCCCGGGCTCTGCACGGGGGGACCGATTGATGCGATATTTGATATTTATCTCCGTCTTTCCTTCTCTCAAAAAATCAGTGGAGCTCTGGGCGGTTTGGCTCAGTGGATAGAGCGTCGGCCTGCGGACTAAAGGGTCCCCAGTGCGACCCCTGGTTTGATTCTGGCCAAGGGCACGTGCCGGGTTGCAGGCTCCATCCCCAGGAGGGGGCATACAGGAGGCAGCCGGTCAAGGATTCCCTCTCTCATCACTGAAATTTCTATCTCTCTCTCTCCTGCTTCCTTCCTCTCTGAAGTCAATAAAAGTGCACTTTAAAATATCAATGGAAAAATATCCTTGCGTGAGGATTCAAAGAATACGTAACCATATATGTATTCGAAACCATTCCCAGCCACCCTAACGGGATATAAACATTTCCTCCTACTCGCACTTTTCATGGGCATTTACGTGGAATTGCCCCTGCGAGAAACTAGGGTTTGCATGTCAGTTTCCCTAGCCAAAAAGTCACTTTTATGAGGAGAAACTAGTGCTTATTCGATTGCGAATTCCCAGAAGACAGCAGAGATTTCAAGCCAGGCTTGGTAACTACGTGGCGAATAAACGCATGAAGGAAGAAGGGTCTTTCACAGAACCAGAAGGTGTACATCCCATGTCATCTCATTAACACTCCAGGTCGGAAAGCTCAGCTAGAAAAAAGATTTGGGGGAGGGAGGTCACCAGTACAGCCAGAGAGAATGGGCTCACACCCGGCCTGGAAATGAATTCGTGAAGACATTGGTGCACCAGTCAACATTGCCTCACACAAACCTCTTAGGAGAGCCGCTTTGTGTCTTTCCACCTGACCGATCTTAATTCCGGGCGGAAATACCCGGCTCGGCTTCCCAAACTGGCGGAGCCAATTCCGACGGAGGAAAAATGCATGCATATCTCATTGTCTCTGATAGAGGGACTTGCCTGTCACCTAGATCTCAGGACACTCACGGGCACTGACCCCCGCGCTGCCGCATTGGAGGGCGTGCAGGAAAGGGGGCGGTGGGTTCTGGTCACCGCCTCCCAGCTCACCTGCTCCTCTGGGAAAAGGTCCCTTCCTACTTGTCATGTCCCCTGAGGCACGTGGTCGCCCCCTCCTGCCCTGGTTTTTCGGGGCACTGGAAGTGAAACTGTCTGCCATGGGATCCTCACCAAATATTCTACCCAGAAATTAAAACAAACCAAAACAAAGAACCCTGCACAACAGCAGCAAGGCGGGGTTCTGCAGCTCCCCCGTCCCCAGCCCTGCAAAGGAAGGCCCCCGAAACTGCGGGGCAGATTCCCTCTAAGCTGGCCCAAGCACCCTGCCTGATATGTCTGTAGGGAAACGTTTCTAGCAACCACGGGGAAAGGTGTAGCTTCTGTGCCTATAGACTCATACACTACCAGTGTCTCATTACCAACGTCTATTGGCATAAGGATAGTTTATTTTATCCTATGCGAGAATGAAACGTGTAGAACAAATATGCCCTCTCCTTCAGGGGAGTGGCTGATTATACTGCACACGTCTACGGATCTTTATACGCCTTACACGAGACTTCAAAGGACACTATCAGGGCATTACCCCGCTAAAACGATCCTTTGCTGTCTTCCTGAGTCCATTCAAGGAATAACAGGCCGTGCCGCTGTCCGTGGTGCTGAGGGCCCGCGAAAGCCCTGCGTACGCCACCAAAAATTCTACCCCGAATAAATACCCCACAACTTCGGCCAGGGAGGCCACGGCGGCAATCATTCCGTCCCCGCCTGGGCCGAAATCACGACTCTGGCTTCTGCACCTCCTGCTGCCCCCGTCTTGTAAAGGGAGGCCCCAGAGACTGCTGGACTGGGGTTCCCGTGACGGTGACCCGCCCACCCTGCCTAAGGTGCGTGTCTGTCTGGCAAGCGGATGCTCTAACCACTAAGCGACACTGGCTACTGATTCCATCCACTTTCAAAAAGATGAGTTTTAGATCTAGACCATTGGCTCAGTGGATAGAGAGCTGGCTTGCGGACAAAAGGGTCGCGGGTTCGATTCAGGTCAAGGGCACACACTCGAGTTGCAGGGTCCTCCCCGGCCGAGGCCCCGGTCCCGGCCTCTGCACGGGGGGACCGATTGATGCGATATTTGATATTTATCTCCGTCTTTCCTTCTCTCAAAAAATCAGTGGAGCTCTGGGCGGTTTGTCTCAGTGGACAGAGCGTCGGCCTGCGGACTAAAGGGTCCCCAGTGCGACCCCTGGTTTGATTCTGGCCAAGGGCACGTGCCGGGTTGCAGGCTCCATCCCCAGGAGGGGGCATACAGGAGGCAGCCGATCAAGGATTCTCTCTCTCATCACTGAAATTTCTATCTCTCTCTCTCCCGCTTCCTTCCTCTCTGAAGTCAATAAAAGTGCACTTTAAACGATCAATGGAAAAATATCCTTGCGTGAGGATTCAAAGAATACGTAACCATATATGTATTGGAAACCATTCCCAGCAACCCTAACGGGATATAAACATTTCCTCCTACCCGACTTTTCATGGGCATTTACGTGGAATTGCCCCTGCCAGAAACTAGGGTTTGCATGTCAGTTTCCCTGGCCAAAAAGTCACTTTTATGAGGAGAAACTAGTGCTTATTCGATTGGAATTCCGAGAAGACAGCAGAGATTACAAGCCAGGCTTCGTAACTATGTGGCAAATAAACGCATGAAGGAAGAAGGGTCTTTCACAGAACCAGAAGGTGTACATCTTTAACACTCCAGGTTGGAAAACCCGGCTAGGGAAAAGGGGGTACAGTAAGAAGATTTGGGGGTGGGAGGTCAGGAATACAGCCAGCGAGAATGGGATCACACCCGGCCTGGAAATGAATTCGTGAAGACATTCGTGTACCAGTCAACATTGCTTCACACAAATCTCTTAGGAGAGCCGCTTTGTGTCTGTCCACCTTACTGATCTTAATTCTGGGAGGAAATACCAGGCTGGGCTTCCAAAACTGGCGGAGCCAAGTCCGACTGGAGGAAAAATGCCTGCATATCTCATTGTCTCTAATAGAGGGACTTGCCTGTCACCTAGATCTCAGGACACTCACGGGCACTGACCCCCGCGCTGCCTCTTTGGAGGGCGTGCAGGAAAGGGGGCGGTGGGTTCTGGTCACCGCCTCCCAGCTCACCTGCTCCTCTGGGAAAAGGTCCCCTCCTACTTGTCATGTCCCCTGAGGCACGTGGTCGCCCCCTCCTGCCCTGGTTTTTCGGGGCACTGGAAGTGAAACTGTCTGCCATGGGATCCTCACCAAATATTCTACCCAGAAATTAAAACAAACCAAAACAAAGAACCCTGCACAACAGCAGCAAGGCGGGGTTCTGCAGCTCCCCCGTCCCCAGCCCTGCAAAGGAAGGCCCCCGAAACTGCGGGGCAGTTTCCCTCTAAGCTGGCCCAAGCACCCTGCCAGATATGTCTGTAGGGAGACCTTTCTAGCAACCACGGGTAAAAGGTGTAGCTGCTTCTGTGCCTATACACTCATACACTACCAGTGTCTCATTACCAACGTCTATTGGCATACGGATAGTTTCTTTTATCCTACGCGAGAATGAAACGTGTAGAACAAATATGCCCTCTCCTTCAGGGGAGTGGCTGATTATACTGCACACGTCTACGGATCTTTATACGCCTTACACGAGACTTCAAAGGACACTATCAGGGCATTACCCCGCTAAAACGATCCTCTGCTGTCCTCCTGTGGCCATTCAAGGGATAACACGCCGTGCCGCTGTCCGTGGTGCTGAGGCCCCGGCGAAAGCCCTGCGTACACACCAAAAATTCTACCCCGAATAAATACCCCACAACTTCGGCCAGGGAGGCCACGGTGGCAATCATTCCGTCCCCGCCCGGGCCGAAGTCACGGCTCTGACTTCTGCACCTCCTGCTGCCCCCGTCTTGTAAAGGGAGGCCCCAGAGACTGCTGGACTGGGGTTCCCGTGAAGGTGACCCGCCCACCCTGCCTAAGGTGCGTGTCTGTCTGGCAAGCGGATGCTCTAACCACTAAGCGACACCGGCTACTGATTCAATCCACTTTCAAAAAGATGAGTTTTAGATCTAGACCATTGGCTCAGTGGATAGAGAGCTGGCTTGCGGACAAAAGGGTCACGGGTTCGATTCAGGCCAAGGGCACACACTCGAGTTGCAGGGTCCTCCCCGACCGAGGCCCCGGTCCCGGCCTCTGCACGGGGGACCAATTGATGCAATATTTGATATTTATCTCCGTCTTTCCTTCTCTCAAAAAATCAGTGGAGCTCTGGGCGGTTTGGCTCAGTGGACAGAGCGTCGGCCTGCGGACTAAAGGGTCCCCAGTGCGACCCCTGGTTTGATTCTGGCCAAGGGCACGTGCCGGGTTGCAGGCTCCATCCCCAGTAGGGGGCATACAAGAGGAAGCTGGTCAAGGATTCTCTCTCTCATCACTGAAATTTCTATCTCCCTCTCTCCCGCTTCCTTCCTCTCTGAAGTCAATAAAAGTACACTTTAAAAGATCAATGGAATAATATCCTTGCGTGAGGATTCAAAGAATACGTAACCATATATATATTCGAAACCATTCCCAGCCACCCTAACGGGATATAAACATTTCCTCCTACCCGCACTTTTCATGGGCATTTACGTGGAATTGCCCCTGCGAGAAACTAGGGTTTGCATGTCAGTTTCCCTAGCCAAAAAGTCACTTTTATGAGGAGAAACTAGTGCTTATTCGATTGCGAATTCCCAGAAGACAGCAGAGATTACAAGCCAGGCTTGGTAACTACGTGGCGAATAAACGCATGAAGGAAGAAGGGTCTTTCACAGAACCAGAAGGTGTACATCCCATGTCATCTCATTAACACTCCAGGTTGGAAAGCTCAGCTAGAAAAAAGATTTGGGGGAGGGAGGTCACCAGTACAGCCAGAGAGTATGGGCTCACACCCGGCCTGGAAATGAATTCGTGAAGACATCCGTGCACCAGTCAACATTGCCTGACACAAACCTCTTAGGAGAGCCGCTTTGTGTCTGTCCACCTTACTGATCTTAATTCTGGGCGGAAATACCCGGCTCGGCTTCCAAAACTGGCGGAGCCAAGTCCGACTGGAGGACAAAATGCCTGCATATCTCATTGTCTCTGATAGAGGGACTTGCCTGTCACCTAGATCTCAGGACACTCACGGGCACTGATCCCCGCGCTGCCGCTTTGGAGGGCGTGCAGGAAAGGGGGCGGTGGGTTCTGGTCACCACCTCCCAGCTCACCTGCTCCTCTGGGAAAAGGTCCCTTCCTACTTGTCATGTCCCCTGAGGCACGTGGTCGCCCCCTCCTGCCCTGGTTTTTCGGGGCACTGGAAGTGAAACTGTCTGCCATGGGATCCTCACCAAATATTCTACCCAGAAATTAAAACAAACCAAAACAAAGAACCCTGCACAACAGCAGCAAGGCGGGGTTCTGCAGCTCCCCCGTCCCCAGCCCTGCAAAGGAAGGCCCCCGAAACTGCGGGGCAGATTCCCTCTAAGCTGGCCCAAGCACCCTGCCTGATATGTCTGTAGGGAAACGTTTCTAGCAACCACGGGGAAAGGTGTAGCTTCTGTGCCTATAGACTCATACACTACCAGTGTCTCATTACCAACGTCTATTGGCATACGGATAGTTTATTTTATCCTATGCGAGAATGAAACGTGTAGAACAAATATGCCCTCTCCTTCAGGGGAGTGGCTGATTATACTGCACACGTCTACGGATCTTTATACGCCTTACACGAGACTTCAAAGGACACTATCAGGGCATTACCCCGCTAAAACGATCCTTTGCTGTCTTCCTGAGTCCATTCAAGGAATAACAGGCCGTGCCGCTGTCCGTGGTGCTGAGGGCCCGGCGAAAGCCCTGCGTACGCCACCAAAAATTCTACCCCGAATAAATACCCCACAACTTCGGCCAGGGAGGCCACGGCGGCAATCATTCTGTCCCCGCCCGGGCCGAAATCAGGACTCTGGCTTCTGCACCTCCTGCTGCCCCCGTCTTGTAAAGGGAGGCCCCAGAGACTGCTGGACTGTGGTTCCCGAGACGGTGACCCGCCCACCCTGCCTAAGGTGCGTGTCTGTCTGGCAAGCGGATGCTCTAACCACTAAGCGACACTGGCTACTGATTCCATCCACTTTCAAAAAGATGAGTTTTAGATCTAGACCATTGGCTCAGTGGATAGAGAGCTGGTTTGCGGAAAAAAGGGTCGCGGGTTCGATTCAGGTCAAGGGCACACACTCGAGTTGCAGGGTCCTCCCCGGCCGAGGCCCCGGTCCCGGCCTCTGCACGGGGGGACCGATTGATGCGATATTTGATATTTATCTCCGTCTTTCCTTCTCTCAAAAAATCAGTGGAGCTCTGGGCGGTTTGGCTCAGTGGATAGAGCGTCGGCCTGCGGACTAAAGGGTCCCCAGTGCGACCCCTGGTTTGATTCTGGCCAAGGGCACGTGCCGGGTTGCAGGCTCCATCCCCAGGAGGGGGCATACAGGAGGCAGCCGGTCAAGGATTCCCTCTCTCATCACTGAAATTTCTATCTCTCTCTCTCCTGCTTCCTTCCTCTCTGAAGTCAATAAAAGTGCACTTTAAAATATCAATGGAAAAATATCCTTGCGTGAGGATTCAAAGAATACGTAACCATATATGTATTCGAAACCATTCCCAGCCACCCTAACGGGATATAAACATTTCCTCCTACTCGCACTTTTCATGGGCATTTACGTGGAATTGCCCCTGCGAGAAACTAGGGTTTGCATGTCAGTTTCCCTGGCCAAAAAGTCACTTTTATGAGGAGAAACTAGTGCTTATTCGATTGGAATTCCGAGAAGACAGCAGAGATTACAAGCCAGGCTTCGTAACTATGTGGCAAATAAACGCATGAAGGAAGAAGGGTCTTTCACAGAACCAGAAGGTGTACATCTTTAACACTCCAGGTTGGAAAACCCGGCTAGGGAAAAGGGGGTACAGTAAGAAGATTTGGGGGTGGGAGGTCAGGAATACAGCCAGCGAGAATGGGATCACACCCGGCCTGGAAATGAATTCGTGAAGACATTCGTGTACCAGTCAACATTGCTTCACACAAATCTCTTAGGAGAGCCGCTTTGTGTCTGTCCACCTTACTGATCTTAATTCTGGGAGGAAATACCAGGCTGGGCTTCCAAAACTGGCGGAGCCAAGTCCGACTGGAGGAAAAATGCCTGCATATCTCATTGTCTCTAATAGAGGGACTTGCCTGTCACCTAGATCTCAGGACACTCACGGGCACTGACCCCCGCGCTGCCTCTTTGGAGGGCGTGCAGGAAAGGGGGCGGTGGGTTCTGGTCACCGCCTCCCAGCTCACCTGCTCCTCTGGGAAAAGGTCCCCTCCTACTTGTCATGTCCCCTGAGGCACGTGGTCGCCCCCTCCTGCCCTGGTTTTTCGGGGCACTGGAAGTGAAACTGTCTGCCATGGGATCCTCACCAAATATTCTACCCAGAAATTAAAACAAACCAAAACAAAGAACCCTGCACAACAGCAGCAAGGCGGGGTTCTGCAGCTCCCCCGTCCCCAGCCCTGCAAAGGAAGGCCCCCGAAACTGCGGGGCAGTTTCCCTCTAAGCTGGCCCAAGCACCCTGCCAGATATGTCTGTAGGGAGACCTTTCTAGCAACCACGGGTAAAAGGTGTAGCTGCTTCTGTGCCTATACACTCATACACTACCAGTGTCTCATTACCAACGTCTATTGGCATACGGATAGTTTCTTTTATCCTACGCGAGAATGAAACGTGTAGAACAAATATGCCCTCTCCTTCAGGGGAGTGGCTGATTATACTGCACACGTCTACGGATCTTTATACGCCTTACACGAGACTTCAAAGGACACTATCAGGGCATTACCCCGCTAAAACGATCCTCTGCTGTCCTCCTGTGGCCATTCAAGGGATAACACGCCGTGCCGCTGTCCGTGGTGCTGAGGCCCCGGCGAAAGCCCTGCGTACACACCAAAAATTCTACCCCGAATAAATACCCCACAACTTCGGCCAGGGAGGCCACGGTGGCAATCATTCTGTCCCCGCCCGGGCCGAAGTCACGGCTCTGACTTCTGCACCTCCTGCTGCCCCCGTCTTGTAAAGGGAGGCCCCAGAGACTGCTGGACTGGGGTTCCCGTGAAGGTGACCCGCCCACCCTGCCTAAGGTGCGTGTCTGTCTGGCAAGCGGATGCTCTAACCACTAAGCGACACCGGCTACTGATTCAATCCACTTTCAAAAAGATGAGTTTTAGATCTAGACCATTGGCTCAGTGGATAGAGAGCTGGCTTGCGGACAAAAGGGTCACGGGTTCGATTCAGGCCAAGGGCACACACTCGAGTTGCAGGGTCCTCCCCGACCGAGGCCCCGGTCCCGGCCTCTGCACGGGGGACCAATTGATGCAATATTTGATATTTATCTCCGTCTTTCCTTCTCTCAAAAAATCAGTGGAGCTCTGGGCGGTTTGGCTCAGTGGACAGAGCGTCGGCCTGCGGACTAAAGGGTCCCCAGTGCGACCCCTGGTTTGATTCTGGCCAAGGGCACGTGCCGGGTTGCAGGCTCCATCCCCAGTAGGGGGCATACAAGAGGAAGCTGGTCAAGGATTCTCTCTCTCATCACTGAAATTTCTATCTCCCTCTCTCCCGCTTCCTTCCTCTCTGAAGTCAATAAAAGTACACTTTAAAAGATCAATGGAATAATATCCTTGCGTGAGGATTCAAAGAATACGTAACCATATATATATTCGAAACCATTCCCAGCCACCCTAACGGGATATAAACATTTCCTCCTACCCGCACTTTTCATGGGCATTTACGTGGAATTGCCCCTGCGAGAAACTAGGGTTTGCATGTCAGTTTCCCTAGCCAAAAAGTCACTTTTATGAGGAGAAACTAGTGCTTATTCGATTGCGAATTCCCAGAAGACAGCAGAGATTACAAGCCAGGCTTGGTAACTACGTGGCGAATAAACGCATGAAGGAAGAAGGGTCTTTCACAGAACCAGAAGGTGTACATCCCATGTCATCTCATTAACACTCCAGGTTGGAAAGCTCAGCTAGAAAAAAGATTTGGGGGAGGGAGGTCACCAGTACAGCCAGAGAGTATGGGCTCACACCCGGCCTGGAAATGAATTCGTGAAGACATCCGTGCACCAGTCAACATTGCCTGACACAAACCTCTTAGGAGAGCCGCTTTGTGTCTGTCCACCTTACTGATCTTAATTCTGGGCGGAAATACCCGGCTCGGCTTCCAAAACTGGCGGAGCCAAGTCCGACTGGAGGACAAAATGCCTGCATATCTCATTGTCTCTGATAGAGGGACTTGCCTGTCACCTAGATCTCAGGACACTCACGGGCACTGATCCCCGCGCTGCCGCTTTGGAGAGCGTGCAGGAAAGGGGGCGGTGGGTTCTGGTCACCACCTCCCAGCTCACCTGCTCCTCTGGGAAAAGGTCCCTTCCTACTTGTCATGTCCCCTGAGGCACGTGGTCGCCCCCTCCTGCCCTGGTTTTTCGGGGCACTGGAAGTGAAACTGTCTGCCATGGGATCCTCACCAAATATTCTACCCAGAAATTAAAACAAACCAAAACAAAGAACCCTGCACAACAGCAGCAAGGCGGGGTTCTGCAGCTCCCCCGTCCCCAGCCCTGCAAAGGAAGGCCCCCGAAACTGCGGGGCAGATTCCCTCTAAGCTGGCCCAAGCACCCTGCCTGATATGTCTGTAGGGAAACGTTTCTAGCAACCACGGGGAAAGGTGTAGCTTCTGTGCCTATAGACTCATACACTACCAGTGTCTCATTACCAACGTCTATTGGCATACGGATAGTTTATTTTATCCTATGCGAGAATGAAACGTGTAGAACAAATATGCCCTCTCCTTCAGGGGAGTGGCTGATTATACTGCACACGTCTACGGATCTTTATACGCCTTACACGAGACTTCAAAGGACACTATCAGGGCATTACCCCGCTAAAACGATCCTTTGCTGTCTTCCTGAGTCCATTCAAGGAATAACAGGCCGTGCCGCTGTCCGTGGTGCTGAGGGCCCGGCGAAAGCCCTGCGTACGCCACCAAAAATTCTACCCCGAATAAATACCCCACAACTTCGGCCAGGGAGGCCACGGCGGCAATCATTCTGTCCCCGCCCGGGCCGAAATCAGGACTCTGGCTTCTGCACCTCCTGCTGCCCCCGTCTTGTAAAGGGAGGCCCCAGAGACTGCTGGACTGTGGTTCCCGAGACGGTGACCCGCCCACCCTGCCTAAGGTGCGTGTCTGTCTGGCAAGCGGATGCTCTAACCACTAAGCGACACTGGCTACTGATTCCATCCACTTTCAAAAAGATGAGTTTTAGATCTAGACCATTGGCTCAGTGGATAGAGAGCTGGTTTGCGGAAAAAAGGGTCGCGGGTTCGATTCAGGTCAAGGGCACACACTCGAGTTGCAGGGTCCTCCCCGGCCGAGGCCCCGGTCCCGGGCTCTGCACGGGGGGACCGATTGATGCGATATTTGATATTTATCTCCGTCTTTCCTTCTCTCAAAAAATCAGTGGAGCTCTGGGCGGTTTGGCTCAGTGGATAGAGCGTCGGCCTGCGGACTAAAGGGTCCCCAGTGCGACCCCTGGTTTGATTCTGGCCAAGGGCACGTGCCGGGTTGCAGGCTCCATCCCCAGGAGGGGGCATACAGGAGGCAGCCGGTCAAGGATTCCCTCTCTCATCACTGAAATTTCTATCTCTCTCTCTCCTGCTTCCTTCCTCTCTGAAGTCAATAAAAGTGCACTTTAAAATATCAATGGAAAAATATCCTTGCGTGAGGATTCAAAGAATACGTAACCATATATGTATTCGAAACCATTCCCAGCCACCCTAACGGGATATAAACATTTCCTCCTACCCGCACTTTTCATGGGCATTTACGTGGAATTGCCCCTGCGAGAAACTAGGGTTTGCATGTCAGTTTCCCTAGCCAAAAAGTCACTTTTATGAGGAGAAACTAGTGCTTATTCGATTGCGAATTCCCAGAAGACAGCAGAGATTTCAAGCCAGGCTTGGTAACTACGTGGCGAATAAACGCATGAAGGAAGAAGGGTCTTTCACAGAACCAGAAGGTGTACATCCCATGTCATCTCATTAACACTCCAGGTCGGAAAGCTCAGCTAGAAAAAAGATTTGGGGGAGGGAGGTCACCAGTACAGCCAGAGAGAATGGGCTCACACCCGGCCTGGAAATGAATTCGTGAAGACATTGGTGCACCAGTCAACATTGCCTCACACAAATCTCTTAGGAGAGCCGCTTTGTGTCTGTCCACCTTACTGATCTTAATTCTGGGAGGAAATACCAGGCTGGGCTTCCAAAACTGGCGGAGCCAAGTCCGACTGGAGGAAAAATGCCTGCATATCTCATTGTCTCTAATAGAGGGACTTGCCTGTCACCTAGATCTCAGGACACTCACGGGCACTGACCCCCGCGCTGCCTCTTTGGAGGGCGTGCAGGAAAGGGGGCGGTGGGTTCTGGTCACCGCCTCCCAGCTCACCTGCTCCTCTGGGAAAAGGTCCCCTCCTACTTGTCATGTCCCCTGAGGCACGTGGTCGCCCCCTCCTGCCCTGGTTTTTCGGGGCACTGGAAGTGAAACTGTCTGCCATGGGATCCTCACCAAATATTCTACCCAGAAATTAAAACAAACCAAAACAAAGAACCCTGCACAACAGCAGCAAGGCGGGGTTCTGCAGCTCCCCCGTCCCCAGCCCTGCAAAGGAAGGCCCCCGAAACTGCGGGGCAGATTCCCTCTAAGCTGGCCCAAGCACCCTGCCTGATATGTCTGTAGGGAAACGTTTCTAGCAACCACGGGGAAAGGTGTAGCTTCTGTGCCTATAGACTCATACACTACCAGTGTCTCATTACCAACGTCTATTGGCATAAGGATAGTTTATTTTATCCTATGCGAGAATGAAACGTGTAGAACAAATATGCCCTCTCCTTCAGGGGAGTGGCTGATTATACTGCACACGTCTACGGATCTTTATACGCCTTACACGAGACTTCAAAGGACACTATCAGGGCATTACCCCGCTAAAACGATCCTTTGCTGTCTTCCTGAGTCCATTCAAGGAATAACAGGCCGTGCCGCTGTCCGTGGTGCTGAGGGCCCGCGAAAGCCCTGCGTACGCCACCAAAAATTCTACCCCGAATAAATACCCCACAACTTCGGCCAGGGAGGCCACGGCGGCAATCATTCCGTCCCCGCCCGGGCCGAAATCAGGACTCTGGCTTCTGCACCTCCTGCTGCCCCCGTCTTGTAAAGGGAGGCCCCAGAGACTGCTGGACTGGGGTTCCCGTGACGGTGACCCGCCCACCCTGCCTAAGGTGCGTGTCTGTCTGGCAAGCGGATGCTCTAACCACTAAGCGACACTGGCTACTGATTCCATCCACTTTCAAAAAGATGAGTTTTAGATCTAGACCATTGGCTCAGTGGATAGAGAGCTGGCTTGCGGACAAAAGGGTCGCGGGTTCGATTCAGGTCAAGGGCACACACTCGAGTTGCAGGGTCCTCCCCGGCCGAGGCCCCGGTCCCGGCCTCTGCACGGGGGGACCGATTGATGCGATATTTGATATTTATCTCCGTCTTTCCTTCTCTCAAAAAATCAGTGGAGCTCTGGGCGGTTTGGCTCAGTGGACAGAGCGTCGGCCTGCGGACTAAAGGGTCCCCAGTGCGACCCCTGGTTTGATTCTGGCCAAGGGCACGTGCCGGGTTGCAGGCTCCATCCCAAGGAGGGGGCATACAGGAGGCAGCCGATCAAGGATTCTCTCTCTCATCACTGAAATTTCTATCTCTCTCTCTCCCGCTTCCTTCCTCTCTGAAGTCAATAAAAGTGCACTTTAAACGATCAATGGAAAAATATCCTTGCGTGAGGATTCAAAGAATACGTAACCATATATGTATTGGAAACCATTCCCAGCAACCCTAACGGGATATAAACATTTCCTCCTACCCGACTTTTCATGGGCATTTACGTGGAATTGCCCCTGCCAGAAACTAGGGTTTGCATGTCAGTTTCCCTGGCCAAAAAGTCACTTTTATGAGGAGAAACTAGTGCTTATTCGATTGGAATTCCGAGAAGACAGCAGAGATTACAAGCCAGGCTTCGTAACTATGTGGCAAATAAACGCATGAAGGAAGAAGGGTCTTTCACAGAACCAGAAGGTGTACATCTTTAACACTCCAGGTTGGAAAACCCGGCTAGGGAAAAGGGGGTACAGTAAGAAGATTTGGGGGTGGGAGGTCAGGAATACAGCCAGCGAGAATGGGATCACACCCGGCCTGGAAATGAATTCGTGAAGACATTCGTGTACCAGTCAACATTGCTTCACACAAATCTCTTAGGAGAGCCGCTTTGTGTCTGTCCACCTTACTGATCTTAATTCTGGGAGGAAATACCAGGCTGGGCTTCCAAAACTGGCGGAGCCAAGTCCGACTGGAGGAAAAATGCCTGCATATCTCATTGTCTCTAATAGAGGGACTTGCCTGTCACCTAGATCTCAGGACACTCACGGGCACTGACCCCCGCGCTGCCTCTTTGGAGGGCGTGCAGGAAAGGGGGCGGTGGGTTCTGGTCACCGCCTCCCAGCTCACCTGCTCCTCTGGGAAAAGGTCCCCTCCTACTTGTCATGTCCCCTGAGGCACGTGGTCGCCCCCTCCTGCCCTGGTTTTTCGGGGCACTGGAAGTGAAACTGTCTGCCATGGGATCCTCACCAAATATTCTACCCAGAAATTAAAACAAACCAAAACAAAGAACCCTGCACAACAGCAGCAAGGCGGGGTTCTGCAGCTCCCCCGTCCCCAGCCCTGCAAAGGAAGGCCCCCGAAACTGCGGGGCAGTTTCCCTCTAAGCTGGCCCAAGCACCCTGCCAGATATGTCTGTAGGGAGACCTTTCTAGCAACCACGGGTAAAAGGTGTAGCTGCTTCTGTGCCTATACACTCATACACTACCAGTGTCTCATTACCAACGTCTATTGGCATACGGATAGTTTCTTTTATCCTACGCGAGAATGAAACGTGTAGAACAAATATGCCCTCTCCTTCAGGGGAGTGGCTGATTATACTGCACACGTCTACGGATCTTTATACGCCTTACACGAGACTTCAAAGGACACTATCAGGGCATTACCCCGCTAAAACGATCCTCTGCTGTCCTCCTGTGGCCATTCAAGGGATAACACGCCGTGCCGCTGTCCGTGGTGCTGAGGCCCCGGCGAAAGCCCTGCGTACGCCACCAAAAATTCTACCCCGAATAAATACCCCACAACTTCGGCCAGGGAGGCCACGGTGGCAATCATTCCGTCCCCGCCCGGGCCGAAGTCACGGCTCTGACTTCTGCACCTCCTGCTGCCCCCGTCTTGTAAAGGGAGGCCCCAGAGACTGCTGGACTGGGGTTCCCGTGAAGGTGACCCGCCCACCCTGCCTAAGGTGCGTGTCTGTCTGGCAAGCGGATGCTCTAACCACTAAGCGACACCGGCTACTGATTCAATCCACTTTCAAAAAGATGAGTTTTAGATCTAGACCATTGGCTCAGTGGATAGAGAGCTGGCTTGCGGACAAAAGGGTCACGGGTTCGATTCAGGCCAAGGGCACACACTCGAGTTGCAGGGTCCTCCCCGACCGAGGCCCCGGTCCCGGCCTCTGCACGGGGGACCAATTGATGCAATATTTGATATTTATCTCCGTCTTTCCTTCTCTCAAAAAATCAGTGGAGCTCTGGGCGGTTTGGCTCAGTGGACAGAGCGTCGGCCTGCGGACTAAAGGGTCCCCAGTGCGACCCCTGGTTTGATTCTGGCCAAGGGCACGTGCCGGGTTGCAGGCTCCATCCCCAGTAGGGGGCATACAAGAGGAAGCTGGTCAAGGATTCTCTCTCTCATCACTGAAATTTCTATCTCCCTCTCTCCCGCTTCCTTCCTCTCTGAAGTCAATAAAAGTACACTTTAAAAGATCAATGGAATAATATCCTTGCGTGAGGATTCAAAGAATACGTAACCATATATATATTCGAAACCATTCCCAGCCACCCTAACGGGATATAAACATTTCCTCCTACCCGCACTTTTCATGGGCATTTACGTGGAATTGCCCCTGCGAGAAACTAGGGTTTGCATGTCAGTTTCCCTAGCCAAAAAGTCACTTTTATGAGGAGAAACTAGTGCTTATTCGATTGCGAATTCCCAGAAGACAGCAGAGATTACAAGCTAGGCTTGGTAACTACGTGGCGAATAAACGCATGAAGGAAGAAGGGTCTTTCACAGAACCAGAAGGTGTACATCCCATGTCATCTCATTAACACTCCAGGTTGGAAAGCTCAGCTAGAAAAAAGATTTGGGGGAGGGAGGTCACCAGTACAGCCAGAGAGTATGGGCTCACACCCGGCCTGGAAATGAATTCGTGAAGACATCCGTGCACCAGTCAACATTGCCTGACACAAACCTCTTAGGAGAGCCGCTTTGTGTCTGTCCACCTTACTGATCTTAATTCTGGGCGGAAATACCCGGCTCGGCTTCCAAAACTGGCGGAGCCAAGTCCGACTGGAGGACAAAATGCCTGCATATCTCATTGTCTCTGATAGAGGGACTTGCCTGTCACCTAGATCTCAGGACACTCACGGGCACTGATCCCCGCGCTGCCGCTTTGGAGGGCGTGCAGGAAAGGGGGCGGTGGGTTCTGGTCACCACCTCCCAGCTCACCTGCTCCTCTGGGAAAAGGTCCCTTCCTACTTGTCATGTCCCCTGAGGCACGTGGTCGCCCCCTCCTGCCCTGGTTTTTCGGGGCACTGGAAGTGAAACTGTCTGCCATGGGATCCTCACCAAATATTCTACCCAGAAATTAAAACAAACCAAAACAAAGAACCCTGCACAACAGCAGCAAGGCGGGGTTCTGCAGCTCCCCCGTCCCCAGCCCTGCAAAGGAAGGCCCCCGAAACTGCGGGGCAGATTCCCTCTAAGCTGGCCCAAGCACCCTGCCTGATATGTCTGTAGGGAAACGTTTCTAGCAACCACGGGGAAAGGTGTAGCTTCTGTGCCTATAGACTCATACACTACCAGTGTCTCATTACCAACGTCTATTGGCATACGGATAGTTTATTTTATCCTATGCGAGAATGAAACGTGTAGAACAAATATGCCCTCTCCTTCAGGGGAGTGGCTGATTATACTGCACACGTCTACGGATCTTTATACGCCTTACACGAGACTTCAAAGGACACTATCAGGGCATTACCCCGCTAAAACGATCCTTTGCTGTCTTCCTGAGTCCATTCAAGGAATAACAGGCCGTGCCGCTGTCCGTGGTGCTGAGGGCCCGGCGAAAGCCCTGCGTACGCCACCAAAAATTCTACCCCGAATAAATACCCCACAACTTCGGCCAGGGAGGCCACGGCGGCAATCATTCTGTCCCCGCCCGGGCCGAAATCAGGACTCTGGCTTCTGCACCTCCTGCTGCCCCCGTCTTGTAAAGGGAGGCCCCAGAGACTGCTGGACTGTGGTTCCCGAGACGGTGACCCGCCCACCCTGCCTAAGGTGCGTGTCTGTCTGGCAAGCGGATGCTCTAACCACTAAGCGACACTGGCTACTGATTCCATCCACTTTCAAAAAGATGAGTTTTAGATCTAGACCATTGGCTCAGTGGATAGAGAGCTGGTTTGCGGAAAAAAGGGTCGCGGGTTCGATTCAGGTCAAGGGCACACACTCGAGTTGCAGGGTCCTCCCCGGCCGAGGCCCCGGTCCCGGCCTCTGCACGGGGGGACCGATTGATGCGATATTTGATATTTATCTCCGTCTTTCCTTCTCTCAAAAAATCAGTGGAGCTCTGGGCGGTTTGGCTCAGTGGATAGAGCGTCGGCCTGCGGACTAAAGGGTCCCCAGTGCGACCCCTGGTTTGATTCTGGCCAAGGGCACGTGCCGGGTTGCAGGCTCCATCCCCAGGAGGGGGCATACAGGAGGCAGCCGGTCAAGGATTCCCTCTCTCATCACTGAAATTTCTATCTCTCTCTCTCCTGCTTCCTTCCTCTCTGAAGTCAATAAAAGTGCACTTTAAAATATCAATGGAAAAATATCCTTGCGTGAGGATTCAAAGAATACGTAACCATATATGTATTCGAAACCATTCCCAGCCACCCTAACGGGATATAAACATTTCCTCCTACTCGCACTTTTCATGGGCATTTACGTGGAATTGCCCCTGCGAGAAACTAGGGTTTGCATGTCAGTTTCCCTAGCCAAAAAGTCACTTTTATGAGGAGAAACTAGTGCTTATTCGATTGCGAATTCCCAGAAGACAGCAGAGATTTCAAGCCAGGCTTGGTAACTACGTGGCGAATAAACGCATGAAGGAAGAAGGGTCTTTCACAGAACCAGAAGGTGTACATCCCATGTCATCTCATTAACACTCCAGGTCGGAAAGCTCAGCTAGAAAAAAGATTTGGGGGAGGGAGGTCACCAGTACAGCCAGAGAGAATGGGCTCACACCCGGCCTGGAAATGAATTCGTGAAGACATTGGTGCACCAGTCAACATTGCCTCACACAAACCTCTTAGGAGAGCCGCTTTGTGTCTTTCCACCTGACCGATCTTAATTCCGGGCGGAAATACCCGGCTCGGCTTCCCAAACTGGCGGAGCCAATTCCGACTGGAGGAAAAATGCATGCATATCTCATTGTCTCTGATAGAGGGACTTGCCTGTCACCTAGATCTCAGGACACTCACGGGCACTGACCCCCGCGCTGCCGCATTGGAGGGCGTGCAGGAAAGGGGGCGGTGGGTTCTGGTCACCGCCTCCCAGCTCACCTGCTCCTCTGGGAAAAGGTCCCTTCCTACTTGTCATGTCCCCTGAGGCACGTGGTCGCCCCCTCCTGCCCTGGTTTTTCGGGGCACTGGAAGTGAAACTGTCTGCCATGGGATCCTCACCAAATATTCTACCCAGAAATTAAAACAAACCAAAACAAAGAACCCTGCACAACAGCAGCAAGGCGGGGTTCTGCAGCTCCCCCGTCCCCAGCCCTGCAAAGGAAGGCACCCGAAACTGCGGGGCAGATTCCGTCTAAGCTGGCCCAAGCACCCTGCCTGATATGTCTGTAGGGAGACGTTTCTAGCAACCACGGGGAAAGGTGTAGCTGCTTCTGTGCCTATAGACTCATACACTACCAGTGTCTCATTACCAACGTCTATTGGCATACGGATAGTTTATTTTATCCTACGCGAGAATGAAACGTGTAGAACAAATATGCCCTCTCCTTCAGGGGAGTGGCTGATTATACTGCACACGTCTACGGATCTTTATACGCCTTACACGAGACTTCAAAGGACACTATCAGGGCATTACCCCGCTAAAATGATCCTTTGCTGTCTTCCTGAGTCAATTCAAGGAATAACAGGCCGTGCCGCTGTCCGTGGTGCTGAGGCCACGGCGAAAGCCCTGCTTACACCACCAAATATTCTACCCCGAATAAATACCCCACAACTTCGGCCAGGGAGGCCACGGCGGCAATCATTCCGTCCCCGCCAGGGCCGAAATCACGACTCTGGCTTCTGCACCTCCTGCTGCCCCCGTCTTGTAAAGGGAGGCCCCAGAGACTGCTGGACTGTGGTTCCCGAGACGGTGACCCGCCCACCCTGCCTAAGGTGCGTGTCTGTCTGGCAAGCGGATGCGCTAACCACTAAGCGACACTGGCTACTGATTCCATCCACTTTCAAAAAGATGAGTTTTAGATCTAGACCATTGGCTCAGTGGATACAGAGCTGGCTTGCGGACAAAAGGGTCACGGGTTCGATTCAGGTCAAGGGCACACACTCGAGTTGCAGGGTCCTCCCCGACCGAGGCCCCGGTCCCGGCCTCTGCACGGGGGACCAATTGATGCGATATTTGATATTTATCTCCGTCTTTCCTTCTCTCAAAAAATCAGTGGAGCTCTGGGCGGTTTGGCTCAGTGGACAGAGCGTCGGCCTGCGGAATAAAGGGTCTCCAGTGCGACCCCTGGTTTGATTCTGGCCAAGGGAACGTGCCGGTTTGCAGGCTCCATCCCCAGTAGGGGGCATACAGGAGGAAGCCGGTCAAGGATTCTCTCTCTCATCACTGAAATTTCTATCTCTCTCTCTCCTGCTTCCTTCCTCTCTGAAGTCAATAAAAGTACACTTTAAAAGATCAATGGAATAATATCCTTGCGTGAGGATTTAAAGAATACGTAACCATATATGTATTCGAAACCATTCCCAGCCACCCTAACGGGATATAAACATTTCCTCCTACCCGCACTTTTCATGGGCATTTATGTGGAATTGCCCCTGCGAGAAACTAGGGTTTGCATGTCAGTTTCCCTGGCCAAAAAGTCACTTTTATTAGGAGAAACTAGTGCTTATTTGATTGCGAATTCCCAAAATACAGCAGAGATTACAAGCCAGGCGTGGTAACTACGTGGCGAATAAACGGATGAAGGAAGAAGGGTCTTTCACAGAACCAGAAGGTGTACATCCCATGTCATCTCTTTAACACTCCAGGTCGGAAAGCTCAGCTAGAAAAAAGATTTGGGGGAGGGAGGTCACCAGTACAGCCAGAGAGTATGGGCTCACACCCGGCCTGGAAATGAATTCGTGAAGACATTGGTGCACCAGTCAACATTGCCTCACACAAACCTCTTAGGAGAGCCGCTTTGTGTCTGTCCACCTTACTGATCTTAATTCTGGGCGGAAATACCCGGCTCGGCTTCCAAAACTGGCGGAGCCAAGTCCGACTGGAGGACAAAATGCCTGCATATCTCATTGTATCTGATAGAGGGACTTGCCTGTCACCTAGATCTCAGGACACTCACGGGCACTGACCCCCGCGCTGCCGCTTTGGAGGGCGTGCAGGAAAGGGGGCGGTGGGTTCTGGTCACCACCTCCCAGCTCACCTGCTCCTCTGGGAAAAGGTCCCTTCCTACTTGTCATGTCCCCTGAGGCACGTGGTCGCCCCCTCCTGCCCTGGTTTTTCGGGGCACTGGAAGTGAAACTGTCTGCCATGGGATCCTCACCAAATATTCTACCCAGAAATTAAAACAAACCAAAACAAAGAACCCTGCACAACAGCAGCAAGGCGGGGTTCTGCAGCTCCCCCGTCCCCAGCCCTGCAAAGGAAGGCCCCCGAAACTGCGGGGCAGATTCCCTCTAAGCTGGCCCAAGCACCCTGCCTGATATGTCTGTAGGGAAACGTTTCTAGCAACCACGGGGAAAGGTGTAGCTTCTGTGGCTATAGACTCATACACTACCAGTGTCTCATTACCAACGTCTATTGGCATACGGATAGTTTATTTTATCCTACGCGAGAATGAAACGTGTAGAACAAATATGCCCTCTCCTTCAGGGGAGTGGCTGATTATACTGCACACGTCTACGGATCTTTATACGCCTTACACGAGACTTCAAAGGACACTATCAGGGCATTACCCCGCTAAAACGATCCTTTGCTGTCTTCCTGAGTCCATTCAAGGAATAACAGGCCGTGCCGCTGTCCGTGGTGCTGAGGGCCCGGCGAAAGCCCTGCGTACGCCACCAAAAATTCTACCCCGAATAAATACCCCACAACTTCGGCCAGGGAGGCCACGGCGGCAATCATTCCGTCCCCGCCCGGGCCGAAATCAGGACTCTGGCTTCTGCACCTCCTGCTGCCCCCGTCTTGTAAAGGGAGGCCCCAGAGACTGCTGGACTGTGGTTCCCGAGACGGTGACCCGCCCACCCTGCCTAAGGTGCGTGTCTGTCTGGCAAGCGGATGCTCTAACCACTAAGCGACACTGGCTACTGATTCCATCCACTTTCAAAAAGATGATTTTTAGATCTAGACCATTGGCTCAGTGGATAGAGAGCTGGTTTGCGGAAAAAAGGGTCGCGGGTTCGATTCAGGTCAAGGGCACACACTCGAGTTGCAGGGTCCTCCCCGGCCGAGGCCCCGGTCCCGGCCTCTGCACGGGGGGACCGATTGATGCGATATTTGATATTTATCTCCGTCTTTCCTTCTCTCAAAAAATCAGTGGAGCTCTGGGCGGTTTGGCTCAGTGGACAGAGCGTCGGCCTGCGGACTAAAGGGTCCCCAGTGCGACCCCTGGTTTGATTCTGGCCAAGGGCACGTGCCGGGTTGCAGGCTCCATCCCCAGGAGGGGGCATACAGGAGGCAGCCGATCAAGGATTCTCTCTCTCATCACTGAAATTTCTATCTCTCTCTCTCCCGCTTCCTTCCTCTCTGAAGTCAATAAAAGTGCACTTTAAACGATCAATGGAAAAATATCCTTGCGTGAGGATTCAAAGAATACGTAACCATATATGTATTGGAAACCATTCCCAGCAACCCTAACGGGATATAAACATTTCCTCCTACCCGCACTTTTCATGGGCATTTACGTGGAATTGCCCCTGCGAGAAACTAGGGTTTGCATGTCAGTTTCCCTGGCCAAAAAGTCACTTTTATGAGGAGAAACTAGTGCTTATTCGATTGGAATTCCGAGAAGACAGCAGAGATTACAAGCCAGGCTTCGTAACTATGTGGCAAATAAACGCATGAAGGAAGAAGGGTCTTTCACAGAACCAGAAGTTGTACATCTTTAACACTCCAGATTGGAAAACCCGGCTAGGGAAAAGGGGGTACAGTAAGAAGATTTGGGGGTGGGAGGTCAGGAATACAGCCAGCGAGAATGGGATCACACCCGGCCTGGAAATGAATTCGTGAAGACATTCGTGTACCAGTCAACATTGCTTCACACAAATCTCTTAGGAGAGCCGCTTTGTGTCTGTCCACCTTACTGATCTTAATTCTGGGAGGAAATACCAGGCTGGGCTTCCAAAACTGGCGGAGCCAAGTCCGACTGGAGGAAAAATGCCTGCATATCTCATTGTCTCTGATAGAGGGACTTGCCTGTCACCTAGATCTCAGGACACTCACGGGCACTGACCCCCGCGCTGCCGCTTTGGAGGGCGTGCAGGAAAGGGGGCGGTGGGTTCTGGTCACCACCTCCCAGCTCACCTGCTCCTCTGGGAAAAGGTCCCTTCCTACTTGTCATGTCCCCTGAGGCACGTGGTCGCCCCCTCCTGGCCTGGTTTTTCGGGGCACTGGAAGTGAAACTGTCTGCCATGGGATCCTCACCAAATATTCTACCCAGAAATTAAAACAAACCAAAACAAAGAACCCTGCACAACAGCAGCAAGGCGGGGTTCTGCAGCTCCCCCGTCCCCAGCCCTGCAAAGGAAGGCCCCCGAAACTGCGGGGCAGATTCCCTCTAAGCTGGCCCAAGCACCCTGCCTGATATGTCTGTAGGGAGACGTTTCTAGCAACCACGGGGAAAGGTGTAGCTGCTTATGTGCCTATATATAGTCACACACTACCAGTGCCTCATTACCAACGTCTATTGGCATACGGATGATTTATTTTAGATCCTACGCGAGAATGAAACGTGTAGAACATATATGCCGTTTCCTTCGTGGGAGTGGCTGATTATACTGCACACGTCTATGGATCTACAGACGCCTTACAGGAGACTTCAAAGAACGCTGTCAGCGCATTACCTCGCTAAAACGATCCTCTGCTGCCCCCCCTGTGGCTATTCAGGGGATAACACGCGGCGCCGCTGTCCGTGGTGCTGAGGCCCCGGCGAAAGCCCTGCGTACACCACCAAAAATCCTACCCCGAATAAATACCCCACAACTTCGGCCAGGGAGGCCACGGTGGCAATCATTCCGTCCCCGCCCGGGCCGAAATCACGACTCTGGCTTCTGCACCTCCTGCTGCCCCCGTCTTGTAAAGGGAGGCCCCAGAGACTGCTGGACTGGGGTTCCCGTGAAGGTGACCCGCCCACCCTGCCTAAGGTGCGTGTCTGTCTGGCAAGCGGATGCTCTAACCACTAAGCGACACCGAATACTGATTCCATCCACTTTCAAAAGGATAAATTTGAGACCTAACCCGTTGGCTCATTGGATAGAGCGCTGGCTTGTGGACAAAAGTGTTGGGGGTTCGATTCACATCAAGGGCGCATACCTGGGTTGCAGGCTCCTCCCCAGCCGAGGCCCCGGTTCGGGCCTTTGCACGGGGCGACCAATCGATGCGATATTTAATATTTCTCTCCGTCTTTCCCTCTCTCTCCCTTCTCTGGAAAAATCAGTGGAGTTCTGGGCACTTTGGCGCAGTGAATAGAGCTTCGCCTTGCGGACAAGGGTCCCGGGTGCGATCCCTGGTTTGATACTGTCCAAGGGCACGTCCCGGGTTGTGGGCTCCATTCCCAGTAGTGGGCATGCAGGAGGCAGCCGATCAAGGATTCTCTCTCTCATCACTGAAGTTTCTCTCTCTCTCTCCCGCTTTCTTCCTCTCTGAAATCTATAAAAGTATACTTTAAAAGAACAATGGAAAAATACCCTTGGTTGAGGATTCAAAGAAAATGTAACCCTATATGTATTCGAAACCATTCCCAGCCACCCTAATGGGACATAAACATTTCCTCCTACACGCACTTTGTATGGGCATTTATGTTGAAATGCCCCAGCGAGAAACTAGGTTTTGCATGTTACTTTCCCTGGCCAAATAGTCAATTTTATAAGGAGAATCTAGTGCTTATTGGATATGTGAATTCCCTGAAGACAGCGGAGATCACAAGCCAGGCTCGGTAACTACGTGGCAAATAAACGGATGAAGGAAGAAGGGTCTTTCACAGAACCAGAAGGTGTACATCCCATGTCCTCTCTTTAACACTCCAGGTTGGAAAGCCCTGCTAGGGAAAATGGGGTACAGTAAGAAGATTTGGGGTGGGAGGTCACCAATACAACCAGCAAAAATGGGCTCACACCCGGCCTGGAACTGAATTCGTGAAGACAATCGTGTACCAGTCAACATTGCCTCACACAAACCTCTTAGGAGAGCCGCTTTGTGTCTGTCCACCTTACTGATCTTAATTCTGGGCGGAAATACCCAGCTCGGCTTCCAAAACTGGCGGAGCCAAGTCCGACTGGAGGAAAAATGCCTGCATATCTCATTGTCTCTGATAGAGGGACTTGCCTGTCACCTAGATCTCAGGACACTCACGGGCACTGACCCCACAGCTGCTCTTTTGGTGGGCGTGGAAGAAAGTGGTGATCCCTTCACAGCCTCCCAGCTCACCTGCTCCTCTCGGAAAAGCTCCCCTCCTACTTGTCATGTCCCCTAAGGCACGTGGTCGCCCCCTCCTGCCCTGGTTTTTCGGGGCACTGGAAGTGAAACTGTCTGCCATGCGATCCTCACCAAAAATTCTACCCAGAATCTAAAACACAAAGAACCCTGCACAACAGCAGCAAGGCGGGGTTCTGCAGCTCCCCCGTCCCCAGCCCTGCAAAGGAAGGCTCCCGAAACTGCGGGGCAGATTCCCTCTAAGCTGGCCCAAGCACCCTGCCTGCGATGTCTGTAGGAGACGTTTGTAGCAACCACGGGGAATGGTGTAGCTGCTTATGTGCCTATAGACTCATACACTACCAGTGTCTCATTACCAACGTCTATTGGTCTACGGATAATTTATTTTAAATTCTAAGTCAGAATGAAACATGTAGAATATATATGCACTTTCCTTCAAGTAAGTTACTGATTATACTGCCCACGGCTATATACTAATTGTTCCGGTAATAATGCGTATTTTTCCCATAGATGGAGTAACACATATGTTGTTTTATGCCGATTTGTTATGTATGTTATTTTGTTGTATTGACAGGAAGCTTCAAAACTTTATAGGACAAATTAATTGAAGGTGTTTACATCATAGATATTTTATGCTTTAATATGTTGAATTTTATCCCCAAACAAAGAGCATTTATGGGAACTTTTAATTCATTATTTTATTTTGAAGAAAAGTGCTGCCGAATGTCATTGTATACTTCGGGAAGCTTATGGTGAACATGCTGGTTTAAAGGCCTTTATAGTGATGAGTTCGATGTGAAAGACAAAGAACATCCAGGTCAATTTGAACCACGCTTTGATCATAAAAGGACCAAGTGGGCCAGAGACACGGCAGAGAAATTTTGCTTCATGATGACGCACCATCACACACTTGTTCCGATCCATGGCACACGCACTTTCTGAGCAGCTCTTCAAAACGTAGGTGAAGTGGAAAATTGGGTCTCTGAATGGTCTGCCTCAAAACAAGAAAAGTTCTATTGGGACGGTATCCACAAATTACCTGAAAGATGCGGGAAATGTGGAGCTAGCGACGGACATTGCTTTGAACAAAGCACTGTGATGTTTCTCTTGAAATTGCCGTGTTTTCTTTGATTACACAATCCGCATTATTAACCGGTACAACTGGTACTTCTTCCAGGAGACTTCAAAGGACGCTGTCAGCACATTACCGCGCGAAGATGATCCTCTGCTGCCCTCCTGTGGCCATTCAAGGAATAACACTTTGCGCCTCTGTCTGTGGGGCTGAAGTCCCAGCTAAAGCCCTGTGAACACGACCAGAAATTCTACCCCGAATAAAAACCCCACAACATCAGCCAGGCAGGCCACGGCGGCAATCATTCCGTCCCCGGAGGCACTGAAGTCACGGATCTGGGTTCCGCACCTCCTCCCGCCCCGGCCATGGAAACGGAGGTCCCGGAGACTGCATAGCTGAGGTTCCCTAAGGTGACTCTGGCCCTCATTGCCCCCACTGCCCTGTGCCCACCCCACCCACCCGGGGCTGCACCCCATAGCCCTCCCTTGTGATGTCTCCATTCCCCCTCCAGCTCTGCACCTCACAGCACCCATTATGATGCCTCTGGTCTGTGCCCCGCCTGGGCCCCCCACCCTGTGTTGTGTTCCTACTCCTCACCGCCCCCCAGTGTAACCGCTGCTGCACCCTGCACTGCACCCTTCAGCCCTCCCCCTGTGATGCCCCCCCCCTGAGCTTGCCCCCAAAGCCTACTTTCCCCTGTGGGACCCCCCGCATTTTTCTGCCCTCTGCCTCCCCCGCCCCACCTACCCCTGCATTGTACCTTGCTGAGCTCCCCATGCGAGATGTCCCCTATAGTCCCTCCAATTATGATGCCCCCGCTCTGCACCACATCCCCGGCCCCCCCAGTGCCAGCCCTATTATAACCCGTGCTGCACCCCGCACTGGCCCTTCAGCCCACCCTGCACCCTGAGCTGGCTGCCGCAGCCCCCTATCCCCTGTAGGGCCCCCCGCATCTTCCTGTCCTGTGCCCCAGCACCCTGCCTACCGCACACCGCACCCCATAGCCAGCTCCTCTGTGATGTCTCCACCTCCATCCTGCCTGCCCCTCATAGCCCCCCCTCATTATGACATGGAGGCTCTGCACCTGGCCCGTGTCCCTGCCTCTACTGCCCCCACTATCATTCCTGCCGCACCCGCATGGCGCCCCTTAGACATGCTCATGTGATGTCCCCACCCCGCTCCCTGAGCTGGCTCTGATGGTTTCCCTAGTTAGCCTTCCTACTCCTGAACAAACAACTTAGCCTTGGGCCGAAGTTACCCCATCAATTAAAAAAATAGCATTGCCTAGGTGATGGATAAAGACACTGCCAACCTTAAAATGCTATTGAATAGGAGGGCTGAACGTTAATGTCAAGTTTAAACGAATCAATTGCCTTAAATTTTTCTCCCTTCAACCCCTAGCACATTAAGAAGTTTAAACAATTATTGATTGAATTAGAGAGAGAGAGAGAGAGAGGAAGGGAGAGGGAGAAAGAAACATCCATTTGTTGTTCCACTTATTGATGTAACCATTGGTTGATTCTTGTCTGTGCCCTGACTGGGGATCCAACCCTCACTCACCTTTGGCGTATGGGGATGACACTCCAACCAACTGTGCTACCCAAGCCGGGGCCCCATTCTGTTTCTTATAAACAGGAATTCAAATAACAGCACAGAGCCCATCCGGCGTGGCTCAGTGGTTGAGTGTTGACCTATGAACCACAAGATCACGGTTCGATTCCTGGTCAGGGCATTCACCTCAGCTGATGGATGTTTTTTCTCTCACATCAACGTTTATCTTTCTCTCCCTCTCCCTTCCTCTCTGTCTCAGATCAATAAAAACATATTTAAAATAAAACTGGCTACTGTTCAATCTCCTCCTACTCTCCCTCCAAAAGATATCAGATTTTACTTCAACCACAACTTCCCCCCCCCGCCCCCACCCCCACCCCACAAAGTCATAGTGAGAATTCTGGTTCATGAATGTTTACCCTATTTCACTTAAACCAGCCGTGGGCAAACTACAGCCCGCGGGCCAGATAAGGCCCGTTGGGCTGTTCTGTCCGGCCCGCGGAGCCGAAAGAGCGGAGGGTTCTCTTGTTCTCCCCTCCGCTCCTTTACTTTGAATTTATATTAGTTCACACAAACACTCCATCCATGCTTTTGTTCCGGCCCTCCGGTCCAGTTTAAGAACCCATTGTGGCCCTCGAGTCAAAAAGTTTGCCCACCCCTGAAAACCTTCTGTACACACATACATACAGCTGAGTACCCCGACCCGGAGAATTTTCCAGTTCCATCAAAAGGAAGCGAGATTGCTCACATTGGAAATGGGAACAGAAGTTGGAGGAAAAGCTGGGGATTAAGATAAAGCCGAAACATTGCAACCTGAAAACGATACATTCAACAAATTGAGGCGTGCCGATACTCCAAAGCAGGGGTCCTCAAACTTTTTAAACAGGGGGCCAGTTCACTGCCCCTCAGACCGTGGGAGGGCCGGACTATAGTTTTTTAAAAAAAACTATGAACAAATTCCTATGCGCACTGCGGGCCCGGGACGAGTTGGCTGCTAAGCAGGACAGGTAGCGGCACCCGGCGGGCCGGATAAATGTCCTTGGCGGGCCGCATGTGGCCCGCGGGCCGTAGTTTGAGGACCCCTGCTCCAAAGAGACCATCTGCTTTCCGTTTTCTGCTTTCTCCTGTCAGAAAGTGTTCAGCGCACTTCCATTTGATCATGGAGTCAAACAGAGCACTCAAACCTGAGATTCCAACCAGATCCTGGTGGTGGGGGTTTGAGGGTGAGGGCACCAACATTTCAAACGTGAGTGAGCACTTCATCGTGCAAACCTTTCACTCACCTCCCACCTCCCGAGAGGTACTCACCGGAGGTGCTGAGCCACCTGGGGACGCGTGGGCTTCCGACTCGAGGCCTGGGAGGCCGTTGGGGCCCGGCGGGTGGGGCCAGGGAAGCTACCCTCCTGACATGGGCGAGAGAGCCCAGCTCCCAACGCCCACGGGGCCCCTGCCTGGGCCTCATCCGCCCGATTACTCAGGGCTCCTCGTGAGTCAGCTGAGACCAACGGAAAACAGCAGCCCAACTGGCAGATTTCACCTGGGCCCGAGGTGCTCCGGGAGGATTGGGTCGACGTGAGAACACCTGAGCCGGGAGCTGGGGTTCAAGGAGCGCTTCTGAGAGTCTCAGGTGGCCCAGCCCCGGCCTGGGCTCCCAGCCCTCCATCATTCCAGGGAAAGGTTCACATTCCTCACACGGGAATGCAGTCTTCTTTTTCCCCCTCTTATTTATTGTCTAAAGTTTTACATATCTCCTTTTTCCCTGATGACCCTCCCCGCCACCCACAATCTTTTGTTAAATGACGCCCAGCCTATGGCGCTTCCACCTCAGACCTCATCAAATTTCATTTCCCTCCACAGAATGGGGCTTGTTAGGGCTGCTGGGCTCAGTTCTAAGGCAGGTGGAGGGAATGCTAAACTAGACAACAGAATGGAGAGGGCGACCACGTGCCTCAGGGGACATGCCAAGTAGGGGACATGCTTTTCCTTGAAGAGCAGGTGAGCTGGGAGGTGGTGACAGGATCCCCCCTTTCCTCCACACCCTCCAGAGGGGCAGCTGTGGGGTCAGTGCCCGTGAGCGTCCAGAGATCCTGGGCGGGAGGGGAGTCCCTCTATCAGAGACCATGAGATAGGCAAGCATTTGTCCTCCAGTAGGACTTGGCTCCGCCTGCTTTGGAAGCAGAGCCAGGGATTTCCGCCTGGAAGCTCAGCACCACGGACAGAGACTTGGAGGCTCTCATGTGATTTCTTGAATGGCCACAGGAGGACAGCAGAGGATCATGTTTGCACAGGGATTGGCTGAGCACCTCCTGAGTTCTATGTATTAAGTCTATAGATCCGTAGACGTGTACACTATAATCAGTAACTTACTTGAAGGACATCATACGTATGTTATACATGTTTTATTCTGGGGTACTATTTGAAATAAACCGTGCATATGTAACTAGAAGTTTTTAAGCAGGTACTGATATGTGAGTATATACACATAGAAGCATCTATATCTTTTTTTTTTTAATATATTTTATTGATTTTTTACAGAGAGGAAGAGAGAGGGATAGAGAGCTAGAAACATCGATGAGAGAGAAACATCAATCAGCTGCCTCCTGCACACCCCCCACTGGGGATGTGCCCGCAACCAAGGTACATGCCCTTGACCGGAATCGAACCCGGGACCCTTCAGTCCGCAGGCCGACGCTCTATCCACTGAGCCAAACCGGTTTCGGCAGCATCTATATCTTTATTTGTATCTATATTTATCTCCATATATACAAACACTAGTGTCTGGTTAAAAATGGCACTGGCAGATATATTAGCTAGATATTGTGTTTTGTTTTGTTTTTATTGTCCTTTTTTTGTTTGTTTGTTTTTGTTAATTCTCACCTGCGGATATTGTTCCAGTAATTTTTTTTTAAAATATATTTTATTGATTTTTTACAGAGCGGAAGAGAGAGGGATAGAGAGCCAGAAACATCGATGAGAGAGAAACATCGATCAGCTGCCTCCTGCACACCCCCCCACTGGGGATGTGCCTGCAACCAAGGTACATGCCCTTGACCGGAATCGAACCTGGGACCCTTCAGTCCACAGGCCGACGCTCTATCCACTGAGCCAAACCAGTCAGGGCTGTTCCAGTAATTTTTAGAGAGAGTGGAAGGGAGGGAGAGAGAGAGAGAAATATGGATGTGAGCGAGACACATTGATGGGTTGCCTCCTGCTATTTGCTTCGACCAGGGTCGGGGCTCACTGGTTTAACGTTTTTGTTTTGTTTTGTTGTTGTAGTTGCTTTTGTTGTTTGTGGTGTTGGTGGTGGGGTGGGGTGGTGTGTGTGTGTGTGTGTGTGTGTGTGTGCCTGTTAAAGCTCAGATTCTGAGGTTTCACAGTAAATTTACTGAATTTTAACAAGAACTAAGGAATTGTTCATGCACACTCTCACCTTTGAGAATCACAGCTTTATGGTAATAGTCTACTATAAGTCTTATTCAGAATGTATCAGCTCAGATAAACCACACAGCCAGGTAAGGCCTTTCCTACACCCTGTGCCTCCACCCACAGCCTACAATCTGACTCGGAGAAGCCAATCTTGCAGCTAGATCTTCCGTGTCCATCCTTCGTTAGCTTACAGAAATGAAATCAGAGCCTGTGGGATCCAGCCTGCTAACGAGGCAACTTGTGTCTTGAGCGCTTTCAGTCCTGACATTCTATCCTTGACCATCCCATGGAAGGAGACAGCATACTACACCAAGTATTTTACACTGTTTTAACTCTAAGTTTAAAGAGAACATAGGGAAATGGCAATATACTCAACTTTTCACGGGTTTGAGGCTGACCACCACCGCCAACTATAATACAATACGAATTAGTGCTAAGAAGGATAATAGACTCCGATTGTCCTAATCAAACCTTGCTTTTTATGTTGGTCCTGATGTGAATCATAAGGCAAGTATACCATTTTATGCCCATAGGGGGCAGTGCTTCTGCAGTTGGCTTTCTGGCCTATATTGGGCCATGTGAGACCATTAGAACAATGGGGAAAGAAAAAGGAGCCCTAAATACCACATTCATAGGCATTTACTTTATTATCAATGATTTCACTAAAATGTTTCACCCCCCTGCCGAAACCGGTTT
The DNA here is from genome assembly GCF_963455305.1 of Plecotus auritus. Taxonomy (NCBI): domain Eukaryota; kingdom Metazoa; phylum Chordata; class Mammalia; order Chiroptera; family Vespertilionidae; genus Plecotus; species Plecotus auritus. The sequence goes on from NC_137781.1 coordinate 2,838,562, forward strand.
GGCTCAGTGGATAGAGCGTCGGCCTGCGGACTGAAGGGTCCCGGGTTCGATTCTGGTCAAGGGCATGTACCTTGGTTGCGGGCACATCCCCAGTGGGGGGGTGTGCAGGAGGCAGCTGATCGATGTTTCTCTCTCATCGATGTTTCTAACTCTCTATCCCTCTCCCTTCCTCTCTGTAAAAAATCAATAAAATATATTTAAAAAAAAAAAGTTTCACCATGAAAACACTAAGTAAAAAAAAAAAAAAAAAAGCCAGTTGGTTGGAGCCACACTGGGCAGGTGAGGGGTGGAGGGTGACATGACCAGGTCCCCGTCTGGGCACCCAGGACGTCCTCCCACAGACCCAGAAAGAGGCTCTCACAGCCTCTGGCCTCCGGACTTCCTCCCCTTCCCCACCGCCTTCTAGCAGCTGTCAATGAGCAGTGGAAACAAAATCTAGCCTCCAATCCAGGGAACTACGCCATGGGAGAGCCTGGCCACACAGCTGTGGCTCATTGAAAAGATAGACACCTGGTGGCCTAGGATGTGCCACGACAAGAGTGGGGTTGTTAGAAATACTAGGAGAGAAGGGGTCCCTTGGGTCGTTAGGCCCTGACTCACGGGACCCCGTCACTAGGTGTCGCCTGGGGCCGGTCGTGGGGGCTGGGGACTGTGTCCAGAGGACAGGCTTACCTTCCATCGCAGCGTTGAGGAGACGCATCGTGAGAATTAAGTCCTTAAATTCCTCAGCAGAACAGGCAGGGTTTCCCCTGCACCAAAAGGGCAAGAGGAAATGTAATGAAAGCCACTCCAGGTCCTACAGAGACAAAGGAGGTGGCGGAAGGGACTGGAGCCTGACTGGGTTTTTTCCTACAAACGTTAAGACATTCACAAACGTCACAAACTTGTCTACAATTTGTACAAACCTCTTTTATCCACTTAGAAATGACCATCAGCAGAATAACTCGACTTCAAGCCTTGTCCTGCAAAAACGTGTCCTTTGCACTTTATGCCTTTTACCATCACAAGCATACTAAAGGGAGAAATCTCCGAGGGACAGATACAACGATCACTTCCCTCTTGCAAGTACCTGGACCAGGGTGACTGAAAATCGAACCCAAGACCCTCCTGTGTGCTGGCTGACACTCTAACCAGTGACCCACACTGGCCAGGGCTTTTCAAATGAACTCGTAAGCCAAGTACAATGACTGGAAGGCAATCAGATTTTATAAACGTCTTTCAGTTTGTTCTTAAACACTCAGAAAGAACTTCGTTTCAATTTGTCTTTTTAACATGAGCTAGATTTTAAAAATCACCCTAGTCTTCTTTCTTTCCCCCGAGTTGTGAGAAGATCTAAAGGGCAATGACTCATTATGAAAATGCACTGGGAAGTACAAGAGAGGATGTAGTCAAGGCCCGGGTAGGAAGGGATCAGAGTAACTGAAGGATGAAACCGCTGGGCAGCCGGACAGGGGCAGGGTGCCCTGACTTTTCACCAGGAAAAGTGCCATCCAGGAAGGCCATCTCTGTGCAGCGACAAGTCACAGGGGAGAAGTGCTCTGTGGGGTGACCTCCTACGCTCTGTTGTGTAAACGAGTTGTCGTTAACTCGGAGGATTCTTTTTCTTAATTTCAGAATTAATTCCTCAGACAGGAATCATTTTGTAGGTAAATCCCAGGATAATATCTTTATTATTTTTTTAAAATGTTTTTATTGATTTCTGAGAGGGAGGAGAGATAGAAACATCAATGATGAAAGCAAATCATGAATCAGCTGCCTCCTGCACGCCCCCGAACCGGGGATCGAACCTGCAACCCAGGCATGTGCCCTGACTGGGGATCGAACCGGTGACCCACGCCAGCCAGGCTTTGTTCTTTTTTAAAAATAAAAATGACCCAAGACGGGCAGGGACTGATGGAAGTGGGGATGACAAATGTATACACGTCGGACTTCCATCCCCAATGAAAAAAATAAAGCATTTTTATAGACTTCAAACTATCATTAGTGCACTTAGATTTTGGTGAAAGAAAAATTTTAATACCGCTACAATAATACAATGTTAACAAAAATTGGCCAGGTACTGAGGTTATTTTAGTGAGCTACCATCATTTAAATATAAGAAAAGTAATTTCTTGGTCCAAATTAGTGAAACCTTAAAAAAGATTGTCTCTAGAGAACATTATTTGAGAATACTGCTTTTTCCGACACATTCTGATTCTCAAATTCACTTTATAACAACAATTATCAACTTTTGATTCTTTTTTTCTTAAAAAGCTGTCAGATTTCCATTTCTTCGGGAGATGTTCTCCCCAGTGTGCTGTTCAATCCCACAGGTTAAACTTTCTTCGTTATCATTAAGAACTTCATACATATTAGTGAGATTGCCATTCATCGCTTTTTCATCTTTTCGGAAAGACACAGGAAGGCTTGCTAGACTAAAGCTGACGTCTTTAAAGGCGTGCAACAAGAATATCCCCACAATGATTGTGCAGAAGCCACTCAAGGTGCCGATGATGTCGTCCACAGGCATGTCCTGCCACTCCTTAAAGAGAATAGCTGAGCAGGTCAGCACGGAGGTGGTGAAGAAGACGTAGTAGATGGGGGTGACGAGGGAGGTGTTGAAGATGTCCAGGGCCCTGTTCAGGTAGTTGATCTGCGTGCTCACACAGACGAGGAGGCTCAGCAGCAGGGCCCAGGCCAGGGGGTGCTGCAGCACAGGCTGACCAGCAAACAGCTCCTTGATAGCTATGCCCAGGCCCTTCACGCAGGAGACCGAAAACGCTCCGATCACAGAGCAGATTGTGATGTACACGAGAATGTTCGTCTGTCCATGGCGGGGTCCCACCACGAAGATTAGTATCAAGGACACAATGACCACAAGTGTTGCGAAGACCACAAAACCTGGAGGAGGCAAAGACAAGTTATGTTTATGACTTTACTAATTTTTGTTTTTGAGAGAGGAAGGGAGAGGGATAGAAACATCAAGGAGAGAAACGTCAGCAATCGGCTGCCTCTTGCACGCCCCCTACTGGGGATTGAGCCCACAACCCAGGCATGTGCCCTGACCAGGAACTGAACCAGTGACTTTTGGTTCATATGTCAACACTCAACTGCTGAGGCACACCGGCCGGGCAACACAAGTTATATTTAGTCAAATGTTTAAACACTAAAAGGAAACTGAGAAGCCAAAACAAAATATTAACTCGATAGGAAGGAGAGGGGTGGCCCTACAATAAAAACAGCTTCTTCTGCCCTAGCTGGTTTGGCTCAGTGAACTGAAGGGTCCTGGGTCTGATTCCGGTCAAGGACACATGCCTGGGTTGCGGGCTCGATCCCCAACAGGGGACGTGTAGGAGGCAGCCGGTCCATGATTCTCTCTCCTCACTGATGTTTCTCGCTTGCTCCCTCTCTGAAACCGATAAAAATACATTTGTTTTAAAATACATTTTTATTTTAACAGCACCCATCAAACTTCAGTCGGAAGATTAAACAGATTCCTGACAACTCTGACATGAGTGCACCGAGCAGCCCCTATGGCGCTTGCTCAAGTGCCCTGGATCCCTTCCTGGGAAACTGGTTTCCAGGTGAGAAACCGGTCACTCCTGGGCCTGATGACTTCCTCTCTGCTGTGCCTGAGGCAGCCAGGGTGGACCGGTGTCTCCAGCCTCCACTCGGTGCTAGCGGGTCCCAGCCCGCCATGCTTTGTGCTCAGCCTCCCCCAGAACTCACCTCCTCCCACCTCCTGACGTCACCTTCACCACAGCCTTCCCGGCTCAGTTCCTTCCAGGCCTCTCCTACCTACGTCAGCCTGGTTCCAGTTCCTCTGTCGGGCTTTGCAGACCTTCACCATCTCATCCCGTCCTCACTCTCAAGCCTGACGTCCCCGCTCTGCTGTAAATACCCTCGGCTCCAGTCAGACCTGCTCCCACCCCACAGCTCACACACTCCTGCCCCCTGAACTTCTTCCAAGGTCTGATTTAAACCTTACTTTTAAAAAATGGTTATCTAGTTGTTATTTATCCTCTTTTAGCACCAGAGCCTCTCCCTAATCCCTCCCCATTAGGCAACATTTATGTTTTTGTTTGTATGGCTCTTACAAAATAAATATTTCTGTGTGCTACAAAACAAAACAGACCACCAACTACCCAGCACAATGGATAAAAACTGACCCACATCCAGGCAAATTTCAGACAGTGAGGGCCAAGAGGACACCCTAACAGGTTCCCCAAGTCAAATGACTGATTACGTGTAAAACAAAGATAAAGGATCAACTGTGTCTGGATGGTCGGCAAGCAAGTGGGGAGACAAGGTAGACGAGAGACATCTGGATGTAAGCGCGGATTCAAAAAGTCCCTCTCTTCTGTGCCTCTGGCGCCTCCTGCAAAAGTGGCTCCAGCCGAAGGAGGGGCCTACCCAGGATTCAGGGAACAAGAGGTCCAGGGAAAAGCAGGAGTGACAGGGACCCCGGATGCAGATGAAGGAAACCAGGGTGACCCCCAGACAGCAGTGAGTGGGAGGCCAACAGGCTCTGGGAGAGGCTCCCAAGAGCTGAAAGGGCAGGAAGAACTCAGAGTCTGAGATTACGACAGAGAATCAGACACCTGGGCGAGCATGCCGGATGGATCGACTCACTTTCACAGAAAACTAAGCAGATGAGGTCACTATCTGCTCAGGGAAAGCTTAAAACAAGAAAGGAAAAGTCACGCCAGAGGGGAGGGTAAAGGGAAGCGGTAAGTCTGCGTGTGACCGACGGTTACTCAACGTAGTGCGGCCACCACACTGACATATACATGTCAGGTCACACCATCGTGCACACGAAACTAATCTCATGTTGTGTACAGACTCCACTTAAATGCGAAAACAAAGAAAAAGTAATCAATATGTTATATGTCTAAGCTGAGGATAAAAATTATGTACTGATAATGTAAACAAATCACTTAAGCAAAATCAGATAGATACAACAGGTAAGAGATGTCACAGATAATGCCTGCAACCGAGGAAGTAACCAGCCATGCAGAACAATCTGCCTCTTTGTATACACGTAACTTTTCCTTTAAACCCTCACCCGAGTACGTTTTTTTAAAATATATTTTACTGATTTTTTACAGAGAGGAAGGGAGAGGGATAGAGAGCTAGAAACATCGATGAGAGAGAAACATCGATCAGCTGCCTCCTGCACACCTCCTACTGGGGATGTGCCCGCAACCAAGTTACGGGCCCTTGACCGGAATCGAACCTGGGACCTTTCAGTCCGCAGGCCGACGCTCTATCCACTGAGCCAAACCGGTTTTGGAACCGAGTACATTTTTTCCATTGATTTACTTATAGTGGAAGGGAGGGTGGAGGCGAGGGCAGGGGAGAGAAAGAGACACTGAGGTGAGAGACCATCAGTTGGTTGCTTCCCACAGGTGCCCCGACCCGGGCCAAAGACTGAACCTGCAACCCAGGTATGTGCCCTCGACCGGGAATTAAACCCTCAACCCCTCAATGTGTGGGCTGATGCTCTAACCGTTGAACCACCAGCCAAGGCTTAAAGTTTGGATTAAAATTAAAAATAAATAAACAAATAAAAGAGTGAAAGGGCAGTAAGACTAATGAAGCTTTTCTTCTTTCTGACCTGGGTCCCCGAGCTTGTGTGACATCTCGTTTAAAGTCTCGATCTCCTCTTCCTTTGGCGCGTGAATGACCATCACTGTGGAGCCCAGAATGCTCAGCAAGCACCCAATCTTCCCGTGAAGGTTCAGCCTCTCGTTGAGGAAGTATGAGGAAAGAATGGCACTAAAAGGGGGGGAAGGTGGACAAGATTAGAAGAATCAGCTACTTTTCTCATTTTTAAACATCAACACAATTCTGATTTTGAATAACAGAACTCCAACTAAAATGAGTTTATAAAGATTCTGGCTTTCGGCCAAGGTATAGAAAATGTCTCCAACCATAAAACGGAAGCTTCTAGGGAAACACCTGCTTCACCACACACCACACCGGCACAGCAACCATCTTTCTACCGTCGGAAATCAGTATGAAGCTTACGGTAAGTGGAGCTATGTAAGAATTTATGTCCTACTCTAGAATCTATGTTCAAGCCAATGCTTAATATTTACTCAACTTTAATTTGTCCTTACTCATGGAAGCAGCCTTCTTACCTGTTCATTTAATTCTATATGACTTGCCTATTGTCAAGTCTAAATACTTTATAGCTAGTTTTATCCAAATACAATATAAACGTGTAAACATAATAATGGTAAAATATGCACAAAAATAAGGATCAAAGACATATACCATATCTTCATACACAGTATATGCACATACACGCACACACACAATCTTGTGGGCGGTGGGAGGAGAAGGATACAAATCCCTGTCAATCAACCTTGGGAACAGTAGCCAGAATCCAGGCTTCCATGTGGGGTGAGCTGTTCGACGAGTCTGGGACTGCTCCTTCCAGGCAAGCACCCGGCCAGTCCTCAGAGGCACATTTCCTGCCCCACCAATGACCGTCTGTCGTTGATACAGAAACCCACTCACCCACCACCACCGCCGACCACGTGCACATGGGTCAGATGATAACTGTAGTGACAAGTGCAGCTTGGAATTTTAACAAGTTGAAATCAGAGTAAAGCTAGTGCTGGCTCTGAACACACAGAGACAAAGCACGAAAGCATTCTGCCCCACAAATGGACAGCTTGCTTATCCACGGAAGATAACCTTTTAAAGCAAATGACGACAGCCATTTCCAGTTCTCCAGGGTTACGTGTAAATCACACGGACGTTACTCAGAGGGGACTGAGTACAGCCCGGTCTAACACTGACTGCTGTTCTCCACGGAAGATAACCTTTTAAAGCAAATGACGACAGCCATTTCCAGTTCTCCAGGGTTACGTGTAAATCACACGGACGTTACTCAGAGGGGACTGAGTACAGCCCGGTCTAACACTCTGACTGCTGTTCTCCACGGAAGATAACCTTTTAAAGCAAATGACGACAGCCATTTCCAGTTCTCCAGGGTTACGTGTAAATCACACGGACGTTACTCAGAGGGGACTGAGTACAGCCCGGTCTAACACTGACCGCTGTTCTCCCCGGGCAGCAGTGTCCTTACCTGACTAGGACGCTGAGCGCTCCCAGCGGCGTCACGAGGGTGGCCGGGGCAAAGGCGTACGCGGCGAAGTTGGCCACCTCACCGGCTCCCACTTGGAGATGGACAACAAAAGAAAATCTCAGATAGGAGCACAGCTACTCAACATGGAGAAACCTGCATTTTCCTTACATACACATCTGCATACACTAAACGTGACGTGAAAGTACTCACGTCGTTCCCACTGGCTCTTACCACATACCTGGGTTGCAAGTTGGATCCCTGGCCCAGTTGGGGTGTGTGAGGGAGGCAACCAATCAATGTCTCTCTCCCATAGCGATGTTTCTCTCTCTCACCCCTCCCTCCTACTCTCTCTAAAGAACAATGGGGAAAATATCCTTGGGTGAGGATTAACAAAAAATAAAATAAAATAAAACCAATAAAAACATATCCTTGGCTGAGTCTTACAAATCTATATAATAAAAGCCCAAGTGACCGTATGGCAGAATGACCAGAACGACCGGTCGCTACGATGCACAATGACCACCAGGGGGCAGACGCTCAACGCAGGAGCTACCCCTGGTGGTCAGCCAGAAGCCAGGCTCATGGTTGGTGAGCGCAGCAGTGCTGGCAGGAGTCTCTCCTGCCTCCGTGGCAGCGCTAAGGAGCAGCGAGCAGAGCGGTAAGGAGCGAGGGGTCCCGCACTGTGAGAGGGTGCAGGCTGGGCTGAGGGACACTCACCCAGTGCAAGAATTTCATGCACTGGGCCTCTAGTGTAAATATATATGTATATATTTTTTAAGATATTTTTATTGATTTCAGAGAGGAAGGGAGAGGGAGAAAGGGATAGAAACATCAATGATAAGAGAGTCATTGATCTGCTGCCTCCTGCTTGCCCCACACTGGGGATCGAGCCCGCAACCCGGCATATGCCCTTGATTGAAATCGAACCCGGGACTCTTCAGTTTGCAAGTTGATGCTCTATCCACTGAGCCAAACCAGATAGGGTTAAATATATATTTTAAAAAGGACTTTACTTAAAGTTTTAAAATTTGCTAGTAATATGTAACTGTAACTGTATCTGCAAATACTCAGTATACAACTACAATATTTCCTTGAAATAGTCTCCATACGTACTTGAGAGCAGTCCAGCCCACCACAGCCACTCTTTAAGATATGCATGGCCACCTTGACCTGTGAATGAAACAATATTTCACTTCCTTGGAAAATTATCACATTCCCACAAACTTTTGACAACTATCAGTAATGACAGACTTTAAAATCTCATGTTAATTACTACTGCTTTGAATAAAGGTTCCATCATCTATAAAGGGATATCTTAGATAACATATTTAAGATTATACAAGAAAGGGGGATGTGAGGATCATGACTATATTAAAAACGTTTAGGTTTGTTGAGTGAAGGGATTAAATCTTTATACTTCTTTGTCTTCACGCAGCTTTAGTAAACAAAGACAGTGAACCAGTAAAAACCAGCCCAACCTCTAAAGGGTTAGTCTGCCAGCGACCAGTCCTTCAGGAATGGTCACCCCACGCCTGAGCGGTGACCTTGGAGAAAGGGGGTCCCCTACCGCCCAGACGTGAGAAGGCCGAGCACGGCTCAGTGTGGGCTGCCACTGCGCTCCTGCCTTTCCACCCGACTTCCATCCCAACCAAAGCAACACCGTCAGCAAGCGGTAGGTGAGCCGCCGCCATCAGGAAACGTGCCAACGAGGCACCGCCAGTGTCTCCCGGGGCGCGTGCCTGCCTGGGGCCGACCAGGAGTGAGGGGCACCTGCTCAGGCAGCACAGGCCCATTTCCTCCTCTGCCCACAAGACTCCAGCCGAGACTCAGTGTCCGCTGCCTGCTCAGGGCTAGCCACGCAGATGGCACAGGACAGGGGAAGTGGTATTTTACTGCCAAAGGAGGTCAGCTGAGGTCAGACCGGATTTAGAGCTGCCGCAGAGGCTGAAGGACAGAACGTGACTGGATGTCACACAACCCTGGCAACTGTCACGAGTGCCCCAGGCCGGCCCGAGTGGGGTCCCATCACGCCAGGGTCCCCCAGGGTCTCCCGTCAGCAGGAACTGGGGAGACACCTGACCCCGCCCTTCAGAAGTTCACTGACGGAGGACTCTTCCACCCAGGGAAGCCCTCTCCTCAGGAACAAAGCCCAAAGTAAAGACCCAGTTTCTCCGGTCACAGAGGAAAGCCCCGCCTTCGCCAGGACTCTCCGGTTCAGACCCTCTGCCTGCTCTGCAGACACCACCAGGTTTGGAGAAAGGGCTGAGTGCTCAGTGGGCACTGGTCCCTAATCCCAGTTTGGTAACAGACGCAGGAGTAATTTACTCATCTTGACATTTTCTCGCTTATTTTCCTGTTTAGAAAACTGATGTTCGATTCTCCATAAACGTTTACAACTCTTGCAGCAGGCGGTGTTGGTCACACTGAGGGAGGAAGAGGTGGGCTCTGCAGGCCCAGCCCTGAGCACACCCACACGGCGCCCGGCAGAGGCCCAGGGGGCAGGACCTACCTGCTCTCATGGAGCCTTTGCGGGCCAGTCGCAGGAGGCCTTTCTTTTTCAAAATGAAGCTCCCTCCAATGAAGATGCTGGAGCTCATAGCCAGCCCCAGACCAATACAGAAGTCATACTTTCCGCGCCCCGGGCTCATTGCGTTTGTGGTGGAAGAGGTGCGGGAGTCACATGGATCTCAGGACTGCGATGCCGGTGCTGGAGGCGAGGATGCGGTTTTCAAATCTGCAGGAGGCAAAACGAGATCCTCACGGGATGATCAGGACAGCACATGCGCAACCCACACAGAGCCCCACTTTCCTTCTCATAAAACAAAGGACACCCTGTTCTTTACCGCTATCGGAAAGCAATGCGCTCGGCGCTTAGAAGATGGCACCGTAACATAAAGCCACTAGAGGCCCGATGCATGACATTCGTGCAAGAGTGGGCCTTCCTTCCCCTGGCTGCCCGCACCGGCTTCCCTCTGGCACCCAGGACCCGGGCTTCCCTCCAGCTGCCGAACTCGTGGGACCAGAGAGCAAAGTGGATGGGTACCAGTAGGGGATTAGGGGGTGGGGAGGATGGGCAAAGGGGCCAAAGTTACAAACTCCCAGTTATGAGATAACTAAGTCCTGGGGGTGTGATGTACAGCATGGTGACTATATTTAACAATGCTGTACTGTACATTAGTAAGTGGCTAAGAGAGTGGACCTTAAAAAAATATATAAATTAATTTTATAAACTCTGGTTTCATATTTTTAAAATGTTTCCAATCTTAACTGACAGTCCACAGTGACAAAACTATGCTTACAAGAAAACAAAATTCTACGGAATAAAAATCAGGCATAAATACACACATCTAGTTCATAAACACATTTACTAATTTCACAAACGTGTCCTTTGGGATAGTCTATATAAACAAACTAAAAAATTTCTCACCCCTACATTTTCTTCTCAGAAACCTACATGGTTATCAGCTTACAGTAATTTCTCATCTGGCGTATTTGGGTGGGGTGGGTGCAGGGAGAAGGCAGAGCTGACATTATTTTGTGATGAGGATGATGACTTGAGCAGACACGTGTTTTCATTCTTAGGATCAGCTACAGGCGGGGCAGCTTTAAAGACAGCGCAACAAAAAACTTGCCGAGATCCCCTTCAACCAGGTTCCTAAGCCAGAGATGACCTGCCCATCATACCGCTCAGGACTGGGGTGAAGGCCCCGCTCCCCACACCCACCCCACCACAGCTGTCCCCGTGGTTCGTGTGGCAAACGCGATGCCGAGAAGTCAAGCTTCTGTGAAGGGCCCCGGGGAGCTGGCTTGGAGGTTTGTACCGTAAGGCTGCGGACTAGGAGGCCTAGTGAAGTAGGGGGTAACGCTGAGCAAAGCCGGACAGAGACGGAAAACAGCGCCGAGAGAAGCAAGCGCAAAGGCACTGGGCCCTGCGCAGGCGGCAGGCAGGCAGGCAGCTCCGTATAAAAGGAAGGCCATGGAGCCCGGGCGGTGGCTCAGTGGTTAGAGCACCCTCCTGCACACCGAAGGGTCTCAGGTTCCGTTCCCAGTCAAGGCACGAACCTGGGCGGCAGGCCTGAACCCGGCCCCCTCCCTTCCTCAGCCCCTTCCACTCCTCGGGGAGGGTTAACAAACAAACAGGAAGAGGGCCACTGTGGCTGACACTGAGGGAACCACAGCAGGGAACGCTTGTGCGATACATGCACCCTAAAAACGCCTGCCATTCTCTTACATCACGGCTTCTGCCGAACAGGAAGAGCCACCGTGACCGAACACCTTCAGGGGCACTGTTCCCCGTGACCGATACACATTATTTCCAACCCATTCGATAATGAGATAATATCATTACCCCTCACCTTACGGCCAAGAAACCAGACCTCCCAGAGGTGAAGGCGCATGCAGAGGACCCCAAAGAAAGCCCCACAGCCCCACTCCGACCCCACGTGTCAGCTAGACTCCACTCCCACGCTGCCCGCACCAGGGTAACACGCGCGGAGTCCTCCGTCTAACACGTGTGTCAGCTTGGTGTCCACAGGTGTGAGCTGTCCCGCCTCTCATCGGGCTGATTATTTTTACAAGGAGCACGCGTCAACGCTGCAGAGCCTAACCTGAGTCTCCATCCCTAACCAGGCAAGGTTAGCAGTAAAGGAAGATCTTAACTCACGTGCAGCTTTAATATGCTCTCCCTCACAAAAAAAATACATAAAAAAGCTGAGGCGGGAGAGATGATTCCGCTCTCAATGCCTCGCAAGTAATACCCTTTATTGCCATTTGAACTTTTAAACCCCGGCAGACTGGCTCCGGCCTGGAGAGAAGAAAATACAGAAGGAGGAAAAAAAAAGTCTGACCAGTTCCTGAGGGCTTTTAAAAATCTGGTTCCGCCGAAACCGGTGTGGCTCAGTGGATAGAGCGTCAGCCTGCGGACTGAGGGGTCCCGGGTTCGATTCCGGTCAAGGGCGTGTACCTTGGTTGCAGGCACATCCCCAGTGGGAGGTGTGCAGGAGGCAGCTGATCGATGTTTCTCTCTCATCGATGTTTCTAGCTCTCTATCCCTCTCCCTTCCTCTCTGTAAAAAAATCAATAAAATATATTAAAATAAAAATAAAAAAAAATAATAAAAATCTGGTTCCTCGGGTCGGGGTAAGATCAACCAAAGGACTTGTATGCATGCATATAAGCCTCACCAATGGACACAGACACCAGGGGAGTGAGGGCATGAGTGGGGGGAGAGGGGGCTTGGGGGAATGACATCTATGTAACACCTTAATCAATAAAGCAATTTTTAAAAAAATCTGGTTCCTCGCCTCCATGAAACAAATCTTTAGTCTCTCATTTTCCCTCTTAATCCTAAAAAAAAAAAAAAAAAAAAAAAGGACTACCTGCGCACATGGCATATAGAGAATTTCGGGAAACAGAACTAAAAGTAGCTTTGAATTAGACGAACTGAAAAAGCGAGTGAAGAGGTTAAACAGACAAACACAAGACGCAGCGTCTCTCGAGTTGGGTGTGGAGCGGGGAAGGGGATCCGGTGACTTGATAACCAACCTCGGCGATTCCAACAAGCCTCGTCGCAAACGCGACAGCCGACGTCTCCGGCTGTGTCTCCGCAGCAGCAGAACCCCCTTCCCCCGCTCCCCGCCCCAAGGCAACTACTTGAGGGACCGGAAGGGACGCGCGCCCACGCCAGGTGTCCGTGCACCTCACGGCGCCCCGTCCCCGGGGAGATTCCTCGAGGCCGGGTGCGAGGAAAAACCCGCTTCCACCCAGAACAGGCCCGGCGCGGTGTCCCAGGGCGGACAGGAGCCACGGAGTCCCAGACCCGAGACGGGAAGGCCCGCCCGCAACCCGTCTCAGAGTGGCGGCCTCACCCCGTGGGCCGTGGGCAGGCCGACCGCGCAGCGCGGCTTCCCGCTGGTCACCGCCGCTCACACCCTCACACAGGCCGAGGGGGCCGACCTCCCCTGCGATCGCGCGGCCAGCGCCTCCGTCGCCGTCCAGTGGGAGGTGCAAGCATCCGGGGCTGCAGCCGGGCGCGCCGTCTCCTCCATGGGGAGCCCCGAGGGCAAGGAGCCCGGAACAACCTCCAGTCCCGGCAACCGCCCGCCCGTACCAGGGGCCGCGCCAAGCGGAAGAGCAGAAGCTGGGCGCGGCCGAATGACGCAGAGGGCGGCACGCGCAGACTCAGTGCAGCCCGGCGGAAGCCCCGCCCTCCCACACCCGCGGGCTGTCATGTCGACTTCCGGTTTCTTTACCAGGCCCTGATTAGCGGGCTTGGTGGGAATGGGCGGGCCGGGGGGAGAAGTATGGGAGGCAATGTTTTGTAAGATAACGTTCGCCTACCAAGTGATCAAAATGAAAGTACCATGTGCCACTTAAAATGCCAACGCCAACGCGCGGTCAGTGTGTGAAACTACACTTTAAGCAGCGACCTTAGGGATCCCTCACGGAAGCCGTCACTAAGTAGGCTAGGGGCGGGGCTATAGCGGGACCGGGAAACCAAGAGTATTTGGGAACGCGGAGAGGCGGGACCAAGTGCTCGGGGCGGGGCTATACGGGAGTCCGGATATCTGAGGTGTCGGACAACGCTGATAGGCTGGACCAGGGCTGTGGGTGGGACCTCGTGCTGGAGGCGGGATTAGATCAGAGCCCGGATATCCGGGGTTGTCGGACAGCGTCGATAGGCTGGAAAAGTCAATTGGGCGGAACCAAATTGGTGTCGAAAACGCGGATAGGTTGGACGAGGGTTATGGGTGGGACCTCGTGCTGGAGGCGGGATTAGGTCACAGCCCGGATGTCCGGGGTTGTTCGACAGTGCCGATTGGCTGGAAAAGTGGGTTGGGCGGGACCAAATGTGTGTGTGTGTCGGACAATGCGGATAGGCTATACCAGAGCTATGGGCGGGACTAAGTGTAGGAGGTGGGACTAGACCAAGGCCAGGATATCCGGTGGTGGAGGAAAACGTAGATAGGCTGTATCAAGGCTATGGGCGTGGCCAATTGCTGGAAGGCGGGACTAGACGAGAGACCGGATATCCGGGGTTGGCGGACCACGCTTATAGGCTGGAAGAGTGGAATGGGCGGCACCAAATGGGTGTCGGACAACGCGGATAGGCTGGACTAGGGCTTATAGGCGGGATCAAATGCAAGGGGCGGGAAGGGACTTGAGTCCTGATATCCGGGGGTGGTAGACAACCTCGGATAGGCTGGATCTGGGTTATGGGCGGGACCAAGAGTTGGAGGCGGGACTAAATCAGAGACCGGATATCCTGGGTAGTCGGACAGCGCCGATAGGCTGAAAATGTGGATTGGGCGGGACCAAATGCGTGTCGGACGATGCGGATAGGCTGGACCAGGGCTATGGGCAGGACCAAGTGCTGGAGGCGGTTCTAGATCAGAGCCCACATAACGGGGGTGGTCAAACAGCGCCGATAGGCTGGAAACGTAAATTGGACGGGACCAAATGCGTGTCGGACAACGCGGATAGATTGGACCAAGGCTATGGGCGGTACCAAGTTTTGGAGGCGGGACTAGACCCGAACCCGGATATCCGGGGGTGGAGGAAAACGCCAATAGGCTGGTCCAGGGCTATGGGCGGGGTGTGTTTGGGAACGCGGAAGGGCTGGACCAATTGCTGGTGCGACTGTAGTGAGGTGAGGCCAAACCCTTGGGGTGCGGTGGGGCTCAGTTTAGGGCTCGTTTGGTAGGAATCCGGGAATAACTGCGGTTTTTTTCTTTTTAATTCGTTCTTTTAAAAAATATTTTTATTTATTTCAGAGAGAAAGGGAGAGGGAGGGAGAGACAGAAACATCCATGATGAGAGGGAAGCACGGATCGGCTGCCTCCTGCACGCCCCGAGGGGGCCCAGCCAGGCCAGGCACATGCCCAGGAATCCAGGGGTCCGAGCGGGTGGAAAAGGTGAAGGGGTGAAGCCGTACAAAGTGGCAGTTACACAATAGTCAGGGGTGTAACGTACAGCCCAGGGACTACTGACCACTTTCCTCCGTCTGAAATCAATAAAAACCGATTTAAAAAAAAAGCAAGCAATCACTATATGACTTCCTCTCTGTCCCCTAGATTCGCCCTAAGATGTGCACCGGCGGACATCTCCTCCGTCGGGAGCGGGGCCAGGCCTCCTCATTTCTACAAGGGAAACGGGAGCCACCGGCTTGAGGAAGTAGAACACGAAACAGCCACAGACACTTCAAATAAAAGGTAAAACACAGCAGGTGTCCGGCTAGAAATGTTATTTTATTTTAAAACACACCCAGGTTAATAAATATTGGAAAACTTAATAAATAGCCTTTTTATGTACATAAGGCAAGTACATGCTCGGACTATTGCTAGACAGCGGAACAGAAGCAGGTCTTAGCCGTTGACACGTGTGTGTGCGCGCGCGATACCTGGAAGCTCCCGGCACATTGACACGGAAACACTGCGACGCAGCCCATTCACCTCTTACACGTTTTCCTCTCCGTTTCTTCCTCTCTTTCATGATTATATCCCGCTTCACAGGGAAGGAATGGTTATTTAAAAAGGCAAAAAAAAAAGACTCAGGAATGATACTTGAAAACAGTAGCCTTGTTTTCCCAAAGTGCAGAAACAGTGGCATGAACGTGTGCACGTGTGTGTACGTTGTGTGTGTGTGTGTGGGGGGGGGGGGGGCTGTTATTCTATTCTGACGAATGAAATACCTTTCGCACGTGACCCACCCTTTGGCACTAGTGGCTCGGGAGCTCCTGACACTCACCTGTGCCAGGTGGTTGGTTCATGGTCGGGGGGAGGCGGCTGGGAAGCAGGAGGCTCGGTCGGCTTCCTTCATTGCAAATCGAAGGCGACAGCATCCGCCTGGCTCACCAGCCATCGACTCTCCCGCCGAGTCCCCTGCGAGGAGCTCGTCACCACCGGCCCGGCTCTTCCAGCACAGCCCCTAAAAGCCCGTCTCATTCCCAGGCGGCGGCGGGATGTAGGAAACCCTTGCTTTTTAAAACAAAAGGGAGAATTAAAGCTTCACGGAACGATGCCAACTTCTCACCCAAGCGCCTACACTTTGCTCCGTCAGTGCTGGAAGCAGCACGGTCCTGAGCAGACAGGAGGCCGGGATGGGCCGCATTTCCACGGGGTCACCCCCGGCCCCCCCACGCCGTCACCGTCCCCGGAGGCTGCCAGCAGGCGCCTCTGGGGAACCATCCCTCCCTTTTCGAGGTAGAGAAACGGAGGCACAGGAAGGTGAAGGGACTCACCTCGAACGGAAAGGTTCAAGGAGAAAGAGGGAAAAGGAATGCAAACCCTCTCCCGGCCACGCTCTGGGCCTCGGCTGCGCCCCGTACCGCCGGGCACGTGGGAGACGTGTTGAACTTACACGTCCTTGCTCCACCGCGTGTCCATTTTCTACTAGATGGCATGTTTTCTGATGTAACAAACTGACATTTCCTTAAAATAGAATTATCTTGTTGCATTTGCTACATGTGAGGAATGTGCATGGGAATAAATTAGTGAGAGGCGGCCAGACCCTCCTCGTTTCTGTCCTTCATCTTTTCAAGCATAAGATGGAGGCGTGAGAATCTGGCCGAAGCTAAAGGGCGAAGGGGAGTGGGCGTGAGGAATGCAGACAGTGAGGTACTGGACAGGATCGGCCGTTTCGCGTGATGTCTGGTGGGCAAACAATCTCTCCCTTCCCAACTCGAGTCCCAGACTCCTAACGGTGGTGGGAGCGGCACCTCCGGGACCCGCACACGGACGTGTTCCCGGGAGCAAGTCGAAGCGAAGGAGTTCCTGTGATGTTGTTGGTCCCTGAGAAGGCAGAACACCAGGTTCCGACCAGTCCTGCTCCGTGGGCGGGGGGACCAGGCCTTCCGAGCCCTGGAGCCCATCAGGCAGCCGGGAGCAGGACTGGGCGCAAGCACGCTTCCCTGTCCAGCTTCCCCCTCGGCCACAGGAGGCCCACGCCGGGACCCAGTCGGCGTCCGAAAAAAGAGCCAGGGGCAGAGGTCGCCCGGCAGTCAGAGCCTTTGGGGGTGGCTCCAGTTGGGCCGAGCAGGCTGGGGAAGAGGTGTCTCTCCCAAGAAGACTCACCCTGTCTCCACGGGCCAACATGGTCGCCCTCCCCTGGGAGACAAGGGTCTCGAGGGCTTTAACGACCGTCTAGGAACCGCCCGGAGCCAGCACAGAACTGACAAGGGGGTCAGCGTCGACCTAGGAACCAGGAGGTCACAGTTCCATCCCCGGTCAGGGCACGTGCCCAGGATGCAGGCTCGACCCCCGTAGGGGGCGTGCAGGAGGCAGCCGGTCCACGGTTCTCTCTCATCAATGATGTCTCTCTCCCCCTCTCCCTTCCTCTCCGAAATCCATAAAAATACATTAAAAAACCCGAGTACAAGAAACTGGCTTGAAGAGTAGGGACCGGGACATTTGTTGCTGAGCCAAGAGCGGCGAAGTCCCGTTCACTGGCATCCTCAACGCAGAGAGACCACAACCCCATCGAGTGGCGATCCTCCCGGAAGGCCCCGCGTGGAGCCGACTGCCCGCCTCCTCCAGAACCTTCTCGGCGGCGATGGAGCCGCCCTGTAGGGCAGCGGGGCGCCCAGGGCGGGCGTGGTGCTGGGTCTGCGCTGCAACCCTTCCCAGGCCCTGCACCGACCACTGGGCCATCTCTCAAATGCAGAGACTCCGACGGGAAGTGAGGCTGTCCCAGGAGAAGCGCCTCCTTAGGTCTCTCCCCCCAGAGGAAAAGACGTGAACGTGTTTCCGTGTATTTTTACCGAGACCGTGACCGCGGGGGACCCTCCCCTAAAACGCTCACTGGGAGACTTTTCCCCCCACCATCCCAAACGAATGACGAAGACATGGATCTGGAAGATCAATAACCTGTCGGTCAGCCACCTCCGAGGGGTTATTAATACTTTGAGGCTTTGACTCTAAAAAAAAAAAATAAAGCACAGGGATGGCTATCCAGACGATGCCTCCTCCTGTAACAAGGAACACCAGCGGGGCCCTGCACACAGCCCGTCCACCGGAGCCGCCACCTGCCCCGCACACGAGCAGCGAGCGGGGCCTGCGTCCCTACACAGCGGCCGACGACCGAAAACCAAACGTTGGAGAGCTGAGGAGGAGGGGCGACGTCTTTGAGCATGTGGCAGCTCTCATTAAGTAGATATTTTTGATGTTTAGGTCATTTTGTGGCTGCTGTCAGCTCGGGAACCCCGACAAGCCGCGATCGTCACGTGAACTTTTACCTCGTACACGGGCTCTTCACTCGGTTAGACCCTCGCGTTGCAGGCGGCCTCTTGGCTCACGCATGAGGGGCCGACCTACCGTAGGTCTTGAGAAGGGTTCGGGTTTATGGCTGGAAAAGCCTGTTTTTTTCTTCCGTGAGTGACCTTCACAGGGGACCATCCGATGCCGAGGTCGGCTCCACTGAGTCCACGTCCCCAGCCCCACCTTCCGGCTCGGCACAGCGCCGTTTCGCTACGACCTCGCCCGTGAAGGACACGTTATTCGTGAACACTACCACATCGCGCGCTCGGCCTGGTCCCAGGGTAACACCCGTGGGAAGGTCTCTGACCCAAATCCTGGCCTCACCGGGCGGCCAGGCTGCACTTCAGAAGCTGAATGAGAGGCGGGCGAGCGACCCTGGGGGCTCTGCCGTCCCCGACAGCAGGGCGCAGGCCGAACGAATCGCTTTCACGTTTTGCTGGAAACTCAGTGTGTGTGTTCATTCCAATCGGACGGGCCTCGGCCTCGTTCCGAATCACAGGGGGACGCACAGGCGAGCCGCTGACCACGCACCCTCCCGTCTAACGGCCGTACGATCCGGTGTCAGAGGTCCCGTCTTCTGAGCAGCCACGACGTTCACGGGATTCGGGATCCCAGCCACACGGACGGAAGGCGGACGAGGGGCCTCCTGCTTCTCCTCCGGTCACGTCCTCACGGGGCATCGACGTGCGCACGGGGCCAACTCTCTCACGTGTCTTCCGTCCTGACTCTGCCCACACTGTTCCCGACGGCCCCTCTGCACACGCGTGTTCTGATAGTCACATGACAACATGAGCGTTGCTGTCAGCCCAGAGAGCAGACGCACAGCCACAGTCAGATGAAGTGAATACAGTTCAAGTGATAAAGGCACTGAAATTGACTCACGCTCCCGGGCGTCCCCCCCACGATAGCGGGGCTGCCAGCCGGTCCCTCTTCTCGCTCCACCTGCCACGGACAGACGCGTCCCGGTGTCGGGGAGGGGGAGCCAGCTCGAGAGAGGATTAGACGCAAGTCAACGCACAGACGGCTGACGCGGATGAGGTGAGGGGGGCTTAACGCAAACGACACGTCTATGGGGCCACGTCCGTGCGGAGCCAGATCTCCGGGCCGGCCCCTCCCTTCCCCGCGAGGCCCCTGCTGCCGGCAAGGACGAACCAGAGGCAGCCCATCTTTCTTTCCTACGAGAAATAACGTCAGGAAGTTGACAGGAACGGGGACGCGTGACAGCTCCCGGGTTAATGGCAATGAACACGGATCCCTCTCCTCGGAGCGACGGCGCCCAGGAGCAACTTGAGCCCGGGGAGGGCGAGGCCCCCGCTGCCCGCCGGACCACACGCCCACCGAGGCTCCACCAACTCCAACGCCCGCGACGTTGTCGGGGCTCTCATCCCGCGCCTCCATCAGATCCCGAGACCACACCCATTCCCTGCTCCTCGGGGCGGGGGGCCCCCCTCCCGGCCCCCGCCTCCTAGTCCGCCTTCAGGTTGGGCTTGTTCATCTCCCCGAGGCTGAAATTGAACTCCTTGAACACCTGGATGAGGACGATGCCCACGGACACGGTGGTGAAGCCACAGGCCATGCCCAGGGAGTCCACCAGGCCCACGTTGCTCCACTCGCGGAAGAGGATGGCGGAGGCCAGCAGGACCAGCGTGGTGAAGACCACGTAGTAGATGGCCCCGAACACGGAGGAGTCGAAGCACTCGAGCGCCTTGTTGATGTACCGGAACTGGACGATGATGCTGCAGCCCAGCACGGCCAGCAGCACCAGGCAGAGGCACAGGGCGCGGCGGCTGCTCGGGTTGTTGTGCAGCAGGTCCTGGGCGGCCAGCCCGATGCCCTTGGTGGAAGGCACGGTGAAGCTCCCCAGCAGGGAGCAGATGCTGATGTAGACCATGATGTTGGTGGGCCCGTGCGCCGGCGCGATCCAGAAGATGAGCAGCAGCAGCGTGAGCAGCACGATGCACAGGTAGCCCACGAACACTGCAAGACACGGCGAGCGCCGGCTTACCTGGCTGTTGCTGTAAAAAGCACTTTTACTGATTTCAGAGACAAGGGGGGGAGGGGAGGGAGGGGAGGGAGAGAGAGACATCCACGATGAGAGAGAATCATCGGCCCTAGACGGCGTGGCTCAGTGGATAGAGCGTCAGCCTGCGGACTGAAGGGT
Source organism: Plecotus auritus (assembly GCF_963455305.1). Lineage (NCBI taxonomy): Eukaryota > Metazoa > Chordata > Mammalia > Chiroptera > Vespertilionidae > Plecotus > Plecotus auritus. Next base: position 2,859,053 of record NC_137781.1, read on the forward strand.
CCCGGGTTCGATTCTGGTCAAGGGCATGGACCTTGGTTGTGGGCACATCCCCAGTAGGGGGCGTGCAGGAGGCAGCTGATCAATGTCTCTCTTTCTCTCATCGATGTTTCTAACTCTCTCTCCCTCTCCCTTCCTCTCTGTAAAAAATCCATAAAATATATAAAAAATACTTTTATTGATTTCAGAGATGAAGGGAGAGGGAGAGAGAGAGAGAGAAACATCCACGATGAGAGAGAATCATCGGCCCTAGACCAGTGGTCGGCAAACTGCGGCTGGTAAGCCACATGCAACTCTTTGGCCCCTTAAGTGTGGCTCTTCCACACAATACCACGTGCGGGCGCGCACGTACAGTGTGATTGAAACTTCGTGGCCCATGCGCAGAAGTTGGTTTTCGGCTCTTAAAAAAGAAATTTCAATTGTTGTCCTGCTGATATTTGGCTCTGTTGACTAATGAGTTTGCCGACCATTGCCCTAGACGGTTTGGCTCAGTAGATAGAGCGTCGGCCTGAGGACTGAAGGGTCTCGGGTTCGATTCCGGTCAAGGACACATGCCCGGATGGTGGGCTCGATCCCAGTGGGGGGCATGCAGGAGGCAGCCGGTCCATGACTCTCTCTCATCAGGGATGTTTCTATCTCTCTCCCTCTCCCTTCCTTTCTTCCTAAAAATCAGTAAAAATGTATTTTTTAAAATATGTAGAAAAAAAGAGAGTGGCCTCTATGGGGAACGTGAAGGTAAGTCACCCAGGGTCAGGGCTCTGTGTCACATGTGGGGGGGGGGGGCGTGGGGCTGGGACACAGGTGGCCCCCAGCTCGAGGCCCAGAGCGGACCCAGCCGGCCGGGCCGGGCCGGAAGACAGGGCCACTCTGCACCAGGCCGGCAGAGGGTCTCGGGGTCACGCCACGGCGCTCGGGGGCGGCAGAGGGCTCACCTGGGTTGGTCAGCTTCTCCTCCAGCTCGGCCTGGGTGGTCACACTCTCGGACTTGGGGGAGTGGATGATCAGCACGACAGAGCCCGCACAGCTGAGCAGACACCCCAACTTGCCCAGGATGTTGAGCTTCTCTTTCAGAAGGTACGAGGCTAAAATGGACCTTCGATGTAAGGAAAGAGGAATCCAGGCTGGAATCGGACCCTCCGACCGGCTTCCGCTCAAGAAAACTCACCTTTCCATGGCGGCCGGATTTTACTTTTCAGTTTTTAAGAGTAGAAAGATGAGCAACTTCTTGGGCGTTAATTCAACACAAATAGGATTTTCATACGAACTCTACGCATAACCAATACCCGGTGAACGACTCCGCTCACCGTTATTCAGTGGGTATCAAAGACACCAGAGTCACAAAGTAAGTTTTACGGCTGACAAAGAAAATAAAAATAATGCGCCTTATTTTAAAAATATGTATATAATCAAAATACCTATGTTAAGGAGGCAAGTGGGATATCAAAATTGCTAAAATAATGACAAGTAACTCATGATCAAAACACGTAAGCTCAGTGGTTAGAGCAGCAGCCGACGCCCGGCAGGGTCACGAGTTGGATTCCCTGTCGAGGGCATGAACCTGGGTTGCAGGTTCGATCCCCGGACCCTGTCAGGGCGCAAGCGGGAAGCAACCAATCGATGTGTCTCTCTCACATCAATGTGTCTCCCCTCTCATCTCTCTTTTCTACTCTCTCTAGGAATCAATGAAGAAAATATCCTTAGGTGAGGATTAAAAAAAGAGTAATCCACACAACTTAGAGGAATAAATTAAACCACATCGAGGAAAATACCAAAGAACTTTCCTCAGCGACAATTTCACTTTTACTGTTTGATCAGAAACACTGAACATAAAACGTTTATATCCATCATCCATCTATCTATCTATCTATCTATCTATCTATCTATCTATCTATCTAAACAACACATTAGAAACACAGGATCCCAGCTCTCACCCGAACGGCACGCCGAGGGCACCCAGGGGCGTCACCAGGACCGTGGGCACCGCCGTGTAAGCCAGGAAGTTTCCAATCTGGCCAACAGCCACTGCCGAGAGAACCAAAGGGTTGTCACTCAGAACCTCGGACCTCTCCAGTCCGCAGAGGCTCTGCCCGGGAAAAGCTGCTTCTTCCCACTCCTCGCGAGAAACCAGGTGTGGGGCATCTTCGCATCGGCCAGGCCAACACATCCTCGTTTCAAAAAGAACCGTGCAGCCCAGCCCCGCCTGGCCCGGGGGTCGCGCTTCAACCAACGAACCCAGAGGTCGCTGGTTCTAATCCCGGTCGGGGCACAGGCCCGGGCTGCAGGCTTGATCCCCAGTGTGGGGCGTGCAGGAGGCAGCCGATCCATGGCTCTCTCTCATCATGGACGTTTCTCTCCCTCTCCCTCTCCCTTCCTCTCTGAAATCAATAAACATCTATTTTCTTGATGGAGGGAAGGAAGGAGGGAGGGAAGGAAGGAGGGAGGGAAGGAAGGAGGTCAAGCCCCCCCCCACACAGGGTACTTACTTGCGATGGTGCCTGCCCACCACACCACGTCTGTTAAGTAGGAGGTGCCTAGGACAGAGTGAGACACACAGTCAGGAAAGCAAGAAGCCGGAGGTGGCCCTGGCCGGTGTGGCTCAGTGGATAGAGCATCAGCCTTTGGAATGAAGGGTCCTGGGTCCAATTCCCGTCAAGGGCACCTGCCCAGGGCACGGGCTCGATCCCCAGTAGGGGGCGTGCAGGGGGCAGCCGATCCATGATTCCCTCTCATCATGGATGTTTCTCTCTCTCTCCCCCCCTCTCCCTTCTCTGAAATCAAGAAAAATGTATTTTAAGCCCTAACCAGTTTGGCTCAGTGGATGGAGCGTCGGCCTGCGGACTCAAGGGTCCCAGGTTCGATTCCGGTCAAGGGCATGTACCTTGGTTGCGGGCACATCCCCAGTGGGGGGCGTGCAGGAGGCAGCTGATGGATGTTTCTCTCTCATCGATGTTTCTAACTCTCTATCCCTCTCCCTTCCTCTCTGTAAAAAATGAATAAAATATACATATAAAAAAAGAAGACAAGCGTGATGCCATCCGATGTGCCTTTAAAAAAATGTATTTTAAAAATTTAAAAAAGAAGGCGGCCGTGGTTTGCAAGCTGAAGAAAAGAATTACATCACAACTGAAGCTGAGCACAATGAGGACGCCCTGTCCAGTGTGGCTCAGCTGGTGGGAGGGAGGGTGAGAAAGAGAGGGGTTCGGCACGCCCCCAGCTGCTCCCGCTGCCCCCCTGCCCCAACACACAGGGGGCGTGGAGAGTCCCCTGGCAGCCGGGGCAGTCAGGCATGCAGGTGACTCCAGCCCCGATACAGCCTGGCCCCGAAGGAGAGCTGCCATCGGAGTGCAGCCCACACAGGGCCCCAGGACAGGTAAGCGAGCCAGGCCCCGGCTTCTAACTGACACCACTATCACCACCTTCCTTATCGCAGATCTCCCCTCAGGCTGGACAGCGGCCCACACGGCTACCCTTTCAGGCCTGGCAGGGCTCCCGATTCTGTGACCTGGTGGAGGCCACAGGTTAAGTCACTCCGCTCCGAGTACCTTCAAGAAAGCTCTCAACTCTTTTCGTAAAACAGGAGATCCAGCCCGGCCGGTGCTGACCTAGGAACCGGGAGGTCAAGGCCCGATGCCCTGTCGGGGCACAGGCCCGGGTTGCGGGCTTGATGCCTTGTGTGTGTGTGTGTGTGGGGGGGGGGGGGGGTGCAGGAAGCAGCTGATCCCTGAGTCTCTCTCACCGTGGATGTTTCTCCTCTCCCTTCCTCTCTGAAATGAATACAGATATATTTTTTAAAGGATAAACAAAATACCCATGACTTTATCGTTCCACTCCATGTCCCAGGCCCCTTCATCTGCCTCCGGAAGGCACTCCAGGCCCCGATGGAGGGCTCTCAGAGTGGGCTCTCCGGCCTCTGGAATGTGAACTGTGAAATGAATGGAATTCTCCATCGCAGACCCGGGCCGTCTCATCCTGCCCCAGGGGGCTCTTTTTCTTTCTTTTAAATGCTTTTATTTTTATTTATTTATTCACTTATTTATTTTCATTATATTTCTACGGACTTCAGAGAGGAAGGGAGAGGGAGAGAGAAAAACATTCATGATGAGAGAGAGTCGCCCCACCCTGGGGATGGAGCCCGCAGCCCGGCCTGTGCCCTGACCCGGCCTCAACCGTGACCTCCCGGTTCCTAGGTCGCTGCTCGGCCCCAGAGCCATGCCAGCGGGGCCAGCAGCTCCGAACGCCACTCGGAGGACCCAGCTGACACCCGACGTTGTCGGTGCACAGCATCCACCTGCCGGCTCAGGAGAGTGTCCCCGCGCCTCCGGGCACGAGGGGCCGGGCGCAGGCTCCTTGCACGGTCACCCCCCAAGCGCAGGGCGGGGCCGGGTTTGCTGGGGCGTCCCCCGCGCAGAGCTCCGCGGGCCCATTTCGGGTTTATTCATGGGCCTGGCATCTCCTTCGCTCGGGGTCAGTAGGTTCACGTCCGAACCCAAGAAGGATGCACGCAGGACCCGGGCGCAGCCCCCCAGGAGGGTCCAGCCCCCTCGCCGCCCGGCCGGCTGAGCGCGCAGTGCTCCCGGGGCCACGGCGGAATCGGGCCGGGCCGCGGGGCTGCGGCCACTTCGGGGACCCTGTACACCGGGCGGTTTCCCGGGACGGACCGGGAAGGAGGAAGCCGCGGGCGGGACCGACCCTGTCATCGGAACCAGGCCTCTCCGGACACCCGGAAGGGAGAGAAGCGGTGGCGGCGACAGAACTCGCATCGCTCGCTCGGGGCGCCCGGAGAGGGGGGGTTTCCCGGCTGCTTCGGGGGCGGCCCAGGTGGAGATGGGTCCGGTGCGCGCCGCGTCCCCGTGCCCGGTGGAGGCGGGACCCCGGGCGCACCGGATGGCGGCCACCCCTCCACCCCCGCACCCCCGCGCACCCCGCGGCCCGCCCTACCTCGCCGCTTGGCGCGCACGATCCCCTTCTTCTGCAGCACGAACGTGGACCCGTTCACCAGGCTCGACACGACAGCCACGCCCAAGCCGAGCGACACGGCAGCGGGGCTCGGGCTGCGCGCCCCCTCCCCGGCCGCCGCCGCTGCTGCTGCCGCTGCAGTCCCCATTCCGCCCGCGCCGCTCTCTGCGCCTGCGCCTGCGCGCGCCGGGCCAGGGGCGGGGCCGGGGCGGGGCCTGGAGCGGCGAGGGGGGCTTGAGGGGGCAAGAAGGGGTGGGGGCGGGGCCACGCGGAGGGGCGGGTACTGGGCGGGGCCAGCGCGGAGGGCGGGATGGAAAGGGCTCCTGTGTCCCAGGGTCCTGGATGAGGTGCCCTAACGGGTAGGGAGCAAATATTTTTTTTAAAAAATATATTTTATTGATTTTTTTACAGAGAGGAAGGGAGAGGGACAGAGAGTTAGAAACATCGATGAGAGAGAAACATCGATCAGCTGCCTCCTGCACAACCCCTACTGGGGATGTGCCCGCAACCAAGGTCCATGCCCTTGACCGGAATCGAACCTGGGACCTTTCAGTCCGCAGGCCGACGCTCTATCCACTGAGCCAAACCGGTTTCGGCAGGGAGCAAATATTTTTTAAAAAAATATTTTTATTTCAGAGAGGATGCGAGAGGGAGAGAGAGAGAAACATCAATGATGAGAGAATCATGGATCAGCTGCCTCCTGCACGCCCCCTAGCCCGCAACCCCGGGCATGTGCCCTTGACTGTAATCCAACCTGGGACCCTTCAGTCCGCAGACCGACACTCTATCCACTGAGCCAAACCGGCTAGGGCTGGGAGCAAAATTTAAATGCCTTTGAATGTGCATAGCTATTTTCTATTGTTGTGATATATGTGTTTTATTGATTCCAGGTAGGAAGTGGGAAGAGATAGAAACATCCATGATGGCCTGACCGGTGTGGCTCAGTGGATAGAGCACTGGCCTGTGGACAGAGAGGTCCCGGGTTCGATTCCGGTCAAGGGCATGTACCTTGGTTGCGGGCACATCCCCAGTGGGAGGCGTGCAGGAGGCAGCTGATCGATGTTTCTCTCTCATCGATGTTTCTGGCTCTCTATCCCTCTCCCTTCCTCTCTGTGAAAAATCAATAAAATACATTTAAAAAAAAAAAGAAAAGAAACATCCATGATGAGAGAGAATCATGGATCAGCTGCCTCCTGCACGCCCCACACTAAGGATAGAGCCTGCAAACCTGGGCATGTGCCCTGACCGGGAATCAAACCGTGACCTCCTGGTTCATAGGTCGGTGCTCAACCACGGAGCCACGCTGGCCAGGCCTGTCAGGCCATCTTGTGGAGGAGACCGGGGCTTCCCCATGGCCCCGGTCAATTTGATTTCCATGGGCCCAACCCGCAATAGCCCAGCCAAGGCCAACGGGCAGAGTCTAATCCCAAAGGGCTGACACTGCTAGCCCCAAACAGCCAGCCTAACCCCTAAGGGCCAGCCTAGCCCCTGAGACCCAGCCTAGCCTGGGAAGAGGCGAACCCAGTCCCGATGTGGGGAGCCTCGGGCCGCAGAGCCTTGTGCTCTGTGAAGGGAAGTGTTACTTCATCCCATTACTTACAGGAGGAGAGAGAGAGGCTCGACTCTTCGGAGCTCAGCCTCGCCCAGAAGAGCTGAGTGTAGCCCCCCAAAGCAGAGCTAACCCCAAAGAGCCCAGCCCAGTCCCGAAAAGCCCAGCCAAGAACGAAGAGCTGAATCTAGTCCCTAAGGGCTGACACTCTATCTTTTTAATCCTCAACCCACAACCTAGGTCTGGGCCTTGACCGGGAATCAAACCAACAACCGTTTGGTGTCCAGGGCGAATTCCTAGAGCAGCCGTCCTCAAACTACGGCCCGTGGGTCACACGCAGCCCGCCGAGGACATGGATCTGGCCCGCCGGGTGCCGCTGCCTGTCCTGCTTAGCAGCCGACGCGTCCCGGGCCCGCGGTGCGCATAGGAATTTGTTCATAGTTTTTTTTTAAACTATAGTCCGACCCTCCAACGGTCTGAAGGACAGTGAACTGGCCCCCTGTTTAAAAAGTTTGAGGATCCCTGTTAGAGTTTTAATTGACGACTGAATAACTCCAGAGAGAAACGTAGGCATAAAACGCAATGTTACCTAATGCAAACTCCTAAAAATATGATGGGGTTATTAGCAAATTCCAAGACCATTTGCCAAGGGAGAGTTTATTTATTTCTTGGTACATAAACTGTTACCTTAAGGAACAGCATGTCTTCGGGGGGTACACAACGTGCATGCTCATTATTCTAACACGAAGAGTGACGACAGGAAGAAAAACTGTACACAGTCTCGGGAGAAGGGACCCTGAGCAACACGGACCATGTGGGGTGGATGATGGGATGGGTGCTTTCTTACAAGAAGTGTCCCGTAACGTACATATTTCCTGGAGGGGTGTCTTGGGTAAGCGACCCATGGTTATAGTTGCCATGTTTTGACAGCATTCAGCTGGATAAGAGTGTGGGTACCCCAAGGTCTACACTCCATCGCACCCCCGTGTAAGCACCTTTTCTCCTCCCGAGAGGGGTCCGTGGGTGGCCTGTTCTCCAGACGTGGGTGACGGGGTCAGGCTCCCTTTGGTCTTCCAAGGAGGTGTCCCCGTTAATTCCATCCCATCACCACGTGGACAACCAGCAGGTAGCACATCGCCACCATGCAGGAGACCACCATCATGGGGAAGCCCAGCCTGAAACACAAAGACAGGTGCATTGTGGTTCCTGCTGTCTGCTGAGAACCCTGAGAACCAGGAGGTTGCCGGTTCGATGCCCAGTCAGGGCACATGCCCGGGTTGCGGGCTCCATCCCCACTAGGGGGTGGGCAGGAGGCAGCTGATCTATGTTTCTCTCTCATGAATGTTTCTCTCTCTCTCTCTCTCTCTCTCTCTCTCTCTCTCTCTCTCTCTCCCCCCTCCTCTCTCTCTCTGAAAAATAAAATTAAAAAGTAAAAATAAATAAATAAAATAGCAGCCGGGCCAGAGATGGCCTGATTGGTTAGAGCGTTCTCTCGGTACACCAAGGTTGCAGGCTCCAGCCCACATCAGGGCACATATAAGAAGCAACCAACCGAAACCGGTTTGGCTCAGTGGATAGAGCGTCAGCCTGTGGACTGAAAGGTCCCAGGTTCGATTCCGGTCAAGGGCATGTACCTTGGTTACGGGCACGTCCCCACTAGGGGGTGTGCAGGAGGCAGCTGATCGATGATTCTCTCCCATCGATGTTTCTAACTCTCTATCCCTCCCCCTTTCTCTCTGTAAAAAATAAATAAAATATATTAAAATGAAAAAAAAAAAGAAGCAACCAATGAATGCATAACTAACTGGAACAACAAGTCTATGTCTCTCCTCGCTCTCCCTTCCTCTTTCTAAAATCAATTAAAAAAAAAAAACACACCCAAAACCCACACATCCTGGGGTGAGATTTACAAATAGAACAGAGAGACTATGGCAGAAATTAGCCAAGTGTAAAACACACCCACCAAAGACTTTGCTCATTCAGTCTTTTAAAAGAAAGGAATTCATTATCAAACTCACAGACACCCAGAAAACGTTAAAAGAACGGTCAACTTTCACCCTCTACCTCGGTCTACCGTAAAGGGTTTGGACAGCTCAACATGGCTGTTGTGCTCAGAGGCTGTGGAGTTTAACCCTCGCCACACACAAGACATTTTCGTCACACAAGGAAGGAAAAATGAACCCTATCTCAAGTATTCCTTGTACTGAAAGGGGGAAAGTTGCTCAGTTGGAGTGTGTGAAGCCAGCACGGCCCAATTCCCAGTGGATGGAAATAGAATCATTTCTTGGGGGTTTAGATAAAAAAGGACTTGCACGCAGCACTCTCCCATGGAAAGTTCTTTCTTCCTTCCCGTCCTTGCCCTGCAGTTTTATTTCCTGAGGGCCTCTGACAAAAATAGAGTCATGAGATGCTAGCATCACAAAGCACTTATTATTTTTTAATCCTCACCCGAGGATATTTTTTTCCACCGACTTTCAGAGCGAGTGGAAGAGAGAGGGAGAGACAGAGAGAAACATCGATGGGTTGTCTCCTGCACCCGCACCAACCAGGGCCTGGGCCAGGGAGGAGCCTGCAACCGAGGTACGTGCCCTTGACCGGAATCGAACCGGGACCCTTTGGTCCACAGGCCGACGCTCTATCCGCTGAGCCAAACTGGCTAGAGCTCCTTTTTATTTTATTTTATTTATTTAAAAAAATTTTTTATTAAGGTATTATATGTGTACATATCTTACCATTGCCCCCCCCCACCCCACTCCCATACATGCCCTCACCCCCCAATGTTTTGCATCCGTTGGTTACTCTTATATGCATGCATATAAGTCCTTCGGTTGATCTCTTATCTCCCCCACCTCTCCCTAACCTTCCCGCTGTAATTTGACAGTCTGTTTGATGCTTTACTGCCTCTGTATCTATCTTTTTGTTCATCAGTTTATAATGTTTTTCATTATCCCCAAATGAGTGAGATCATGTGGTATTTTTCTTTCATTGACTGGCTTATTTCACTTAGCATAATGTTCTCCAATTCCATCCATGCTGCTGCCAATGGTAAGAATTCCTTCTTTTTTATGGCAGCATAGTATTCCATTGTGTAGATGTACCATAGTTTTCTGATCCACTCATCTGCTGACGGGCACCTAGGCTGTTTCCAAATCTTAGCTATTGTAAATTGTGCTGCTGTGAACATAGGGGTGCATATATCCTTTCTGATTGGTGTTTCTAGTTTCTTAGGATATATTCCTAGGAGTGGGATTACTGGGTCAAATGGGAGTTCCATTTTCAGTTTTTTGAGGAAACTCCATACTGTTCTCCACAGTGGCTGCACCAGTCTGCATTCCCACCAGCAGTTAGAGCTCCTTTTTTTAAAAAAATATTTTTTTTATTGATTTCAGGGAGAGGAAAGGTGAGAGAGAGAGAGATGGGAACACCCATGATGAGAGAGAATCCGGGCAGGTGCCCTGACCAGGGATCGAACCGTGACCTCCTGGTTCATAGGACGATGCCCCACCACGGAGCCACGCCAGCCGGACCCAGGGGTCCATTTTTCTTTTTTTTTCTCTGCACTAACTTCAGCTACACAAAGACTCTGTAATTGCTACAAGCACCCCTCCCCCTTGCGCTTAAGAAACGCGCTGCTCTTTTTAAAGAAAAAAATAAATAACCTTAGAGACTCTCTCTACACAGAACGTTAAGAGTTTGAAAAGTACCTGAAAAACTCCATGAAGGAGAAGCCGTATCCATGCTGCTCGGCGATCCCCGCGCAGACGACATTGGCTGACGCCCCAATCAGCGTCCCGTTGCCTGAAACCAGATTCAGTAATAAAACCGAGCCCGCGTGGGCGTGGACCGCGGCGGCGGCAGCTTCGCCCTCTTTCGCCTGGAACGCTGGGGAAAGACCATGATGCGGAGAAGGGGAAGGCGGCGGGACCAGAGGAAGACCAAGCACGAGATGGATGGGCTCCGAGAGAGAAGCCATGGGCACGTAAGACACACCCTGAGACAGGAGCATAGGCAGAGTCTGGGTCTTTGTGCTCTACATCCAGGTCATCAATATCCTAAACCAGGCGTCCTCAAACTACGGCCCGCGGGCCACACGCGGCCCGCCGAGGACATGGATCCGGCCCGCCGGGTGCCGCTGCCTGTCCTGCTTAGCAGCCGACGCGTCCCGGGCCCACAGTGCGCATAGGAATTAGTTCATAGTGTTTTTTTTAAACTATAGTCCGGCCCTCCAACGGTCTGAGGGACAGGGAACTGGCCCCCTGTTTAAAAAGTTTGAGGACCCGTGAGCGCTTCCTGCCCAGGGGGTGAGGGGACCTTCTTCCCGTCAAGGGGCCATTTGGATATTGAGAGCATCCATCAGGGGCCAGACAACACGATCAACTTAAACATTAGCCTGTGCCTGGCCGGCGAGGCTCAGGGGTTGAGCGTCGACCTATGACCCAGGAGGTCATGGTTCGATTCCCGGTCCAGGGCACAGGCCTGTGTGGCAGGCTCCATCCCCAGTGGGGGGCGTGCAGGAGGCAACCGATCCGTGATTCTCTCTCAGCATGGATGTTTCTCTCTCCCTCTCCCTTCCTCGCTTGAATCAATAAATATTTTTAAAAAACCCCCAAACGATCTCCACTTCTCAGGCCAGCCGTCCTCATTTCACGCCCAGCCGCTTAAGGAGGGGACGAGAAACCTGGCCTGTGGAGGGCTTCTGATTCAAATCTGTCTCTACCGTGAGCATGTGAGCTCAGGTGCAGTGTGCGAGCCGTGTGGGCCCAGATGCCCAGCAGAAAAACGCTAACTTGAGCTGTAAGTCAGGGCGCAGGCGGTTGGGCGGTTCTGCAGGGAAATTGGGGCAGGGGGCGGGGGGGCAGGCGCACAGAGGACCCGAGCAGCTTCCCAGTCGCTCCAGTCGAAGCCGGAGACAGGTGTCTGCTCAGGAGGCTGCCCCGAGTCCCCTTGCGTTCCCTCCTCCAGGCACGGACGTCCTTACCTCCCAGGCAGGCGCCCAGGGCCAGCGCGTACATGAGGGGCGGCGCCGGCAGGCTGACCTCGGGGTCCTGGCTCAGGTTCAGAAGCACGGGGATCTGCGGAGGGAACGGTCCTCACGTCACACCCACGGAACCAAGGGAGCTGCTGCCCGAGGCACTTGTCCGGCCGGGAGCGGGAACCAAAGGGGCGTGAGCGTGACACCCCCACGCCTTGAGTGGGAGCCCGTGGGTGCAGCTTATGACCGTGGGTCCCCCTTCTCCTCGCCACCCCCTGGTGGCTGCTGCGGGTGGGTTTTTTGTTGTTGTTAATTCTCTTAGGAGGAGGATATTTTTCCTGTTGATTTTTAGAAAGTGGAAGGAAGGAGGGAGGAGGACGAGGAGAGAGAGAGGAAGAGAGAGAGAGACAGACAGAAACATCGATGTGAGAGAGACACATAGATCACCCAGGCCGGGGGATGGCGACGCTCTAACCACTGAACCACACCAGCCAGGGCTTGATTTCTTTCTTTATTACTTGTTAACCCTCACCCGAGGATATTTTCCCACTGATTTTCAGGGAGAGTGGAAGAGAAAGGGAAAGACACAGAGAAAGATCGATGTGAGAGAGACACATCGATAAGTTGCCTCCTGCACGCGCCCCGACCGGGGCATGGGGCCAGGGAGGAGCCTGCCACCGAGGCACGTGCCCTTGATTGCAATCGAACCCGGACGACGCTCTATCCACTAAGCCAAGTCAGCCAGGGCTGCCTTATTTTTTAAGAAATAAAATACTACAGATTCAAGTAAGCCGGACAGCCGGTGATGTCAGAAGGCACCGTGGAGGCCTCTCACGCGAGCCCCCAGTCTCAGCCGGGTCGGTCAGGGGCACACAGACAATCCCAAGGCCTGTCCGTGCCCCGCACCAGAGCCCCGAGGCCAGACGACAGCTCCGTGTCCCCAGGGGAGAAAGGACAACGGCTTCCAACCAGCCTGCGCCTCGGTGCCTCCCGGTTCTCCCCACGACGAACGGAAGCCCTGGCAGGTGTGCTCGGTGGTTAGAGCACCGGCTCGCGCACCAAAGGTCGCGGGGGGGAGGGGGTCCGGATTCCACGTCGGGGGTACTTACCTGGGTTTCAGGTTCGATGCCCAGCCCCAGGTCAGGGAGCGTGCAGGAGGCAACCAAGCGAAGGGTCTCTCTCACACTCGTGTTTCTCTCTCTCCCTCACCCTTCTTCCATTCCGTTCTCTCTAAAAACCGGTGGAAAAAACATCCTCGGGTGAGGATTAACAAAATAAATAAATAAATAAACAGAAGCAAAAAAACAAAAACGAAACGGAAAGGCCGCTGTCCGTGGTGCTGACCCAGGGCGCCAGGCCGCGGCCCTCGGCTCCCAGCCAGCCGCCTGGCTCTGCTGCCTGTGCGTTAAGTCTGCGGGTGCAGCCCCCTGGGACGGGTCGGGGTTCCATGCTGCCTTCCCCAGCAGGAAGGGGGAGCTCAGATGGTGTGCAGCCTGCACGCCGGGCCGCAGGACGTGGGACTCACCATCGTGGCTGTGAACGGAATGTTGTCGATCAGGGAAGACGCGATGGCCGAGACCCAGACCACCAGGACGATGGCGGCTGCGAGGCGCCGGTCCTCGGGGACCATCTGGAAGGAGCGGACGAGAGCGGCGCTGGGCATCACGGCTGCCGTCAAGCCACACGGGCTCGGGTCACTCCACATGCGGAAGGACCCTGGGGGCTTGGCGGTCCCTCCTCTGATTCCCAGGCGTGCGCACAGCACCAGTCCACACCGCGCGGACCCTACCAGGAGCCTGGCCGGGTCCCACCGCTGACTATGAGGGGAGCGAGTCCTCGCCATGCCCACGGCAGCCAGTCATGGGCGGGGAAGCAGGTGGCCCCGTTCCTGGTGGCTCACACGGGGACAGTATCACACAGGTCGCACTGACCGGCCCTCCTGCCACCGCGCTGGGGCCGGGACCTTACTCAGACGGGTGTCTTGACTGCTGTCTGCCTCAGACAGGTTTTATTTTGTTTAATATATTTTATTCATGCCCTAACTGGTGTGGCTCAGTGGATAGAGCGTCGGCCTGCGGACTCAAGGGTCCCGGGTTCGATTCCGGTCAAGGGCATGGACCTTGGTTGCGGGCACATCCCCAGTAGGAGGTGTGCAGGAGGCAGCTGATCAATGTTTCTCTCTCATTGATGTTTCTAACTCTCTATCCCTCTCCCTTCCTCTCTGTAAAAAATCAATAAAATATATTTAAAAATATATATATATATTTTTTATTCATTTCAGAGAAGAAGGGAAAGGGAAGAGAGAGATAGAAACACCCATGATGAGAGAGAATCATGGATCGGCTGCCTCTGGCACGCCCCACACTGGGGATCGAACCTGCATGCTGGGCATGTGCCCTGACCGGGAATCGAACCGTGACCTCCTGGTTCATAGTCAACCTTTAACCCCCGAGCCACACCAACTGGACCTGCAATTATGTACACTTTTTAAAAGCCTCCCTTCATCTCCAGGCTACCCAGAATACAACAGGTCCCCGACTGTACTCTATTTTACATAACTAATGGGACCTACTCTGGCCAGACCTTTTTAAATTTTATTTTACAAAAGGAACGGAACCCTGGCTGGAGCCCCCGTTGAACGGCCGCCCGGGCTGTACCTTTATCAGCGAGGTGGTCTGTTCGCCGATGTACTCTATCAGGTGCAGGTGCCCCAGCGCCTGGAAGAAGCGGACGTCAGTGAGAATCAGCTTAAAACGGAGAAGACACGCAGCTTTTCAAACACCGTGTCTCTAGCCCCGGCCGGGTGGCTCAGTCGGCTGGGCATCAGCCCGTGCACCTAGAGGTCACGGTTCAATCCCCGGTCAGGGCACATGCCCGGGCTGCGGGCTCCATCCCCAGTTGGGGGGGGGGGTGCAGGAGGCAGCCGATCCAGGATTCTCTCTCCTCACGGAGGTTTCTATCTCTCTCTCCCTCTCCCTGCCTCTCTGAAATCAGTAAAAATATATGCTTTTAAAAGAAAAAGAACACAGCCCGGCCCTATGAGCTCCTGCCCCAGAAAGAGACAAACCCAAGTGAGGACAGAGAAGGGCCAGGGGATGGGCAGGGCCCTGAAGAGCGGGGGTGGGGTGGCCAGGCTCCGGGGAGGCGGGTGACGGGGTGAGAGACCGATGGCCCCCTCCGGGCAATGCCCAGCTGCCCTGTTTCCAGGGAGAGAAGGACACAGCACCAGCAAGAAACCTCCTTTGGCAACTGAGTGGCCCAGGCGGGTGCTGCCAGTCCGAAGCACCTAACTTCCCTCGGCTGCCAGCAGAGGGCGCCCTTGGGCAAGAATTGGTGCATGTGGGGTTTTTTTTGTGTTTTTTTTTGTTTGTTCATCCTCACCCGTGGAAATTTTTCCTGAGGATATTTTTTTGGCATTACTCTATTTTTTATTTTATTTTATTTTAAAATATTTTTTAAAATTGATTTCAGAGAGGAAAGGAGAGAGAAATAGAGATAGAAACATCCATGATGAGAGAGAATCATTGACGGCTGCCTCCTGCACACCACCCACTGGGGATCGAGCCCGCAACCCAGGCCTGTGCCCTTGACCGGAATCGAACCTGGGACCCTTCAGTCCGCAGGCCGACGCTCTATCCACTGAGCCAAACCAGCTAGGGCTCTGTTTTTTATTTTTATTTGTTTTTTAATTCTTTATTGTTTAATGTATTACATATATCTCCTTTTCCCCCATGGACCTCTCCCGGCCACTCCCACCCCGCCCCAGGGTTTTAAAAAATGTTTATTTTCTGTTCATCCTCACCAGAGGGTATTTCCCCGTCGATGTTCAGGGAGAACGGGAGAGAGAGGGAGAGACAGACAGAAGCATCGATGTGAGAGAGACACATCGATGGGTGGGTTGCCTCCTGCACGTGCCCCGACCAGGGCCGGAAGGGAGCCTGCAACCGAGGTACGTGCCCTTGACCGGAATCGAACCCGGGACCTTCTATCCACTGAGCCGAACTGGCTGGGGCGCCAAGGGAGGGTTCAGAGAGAGGGAGAGAGAAACATCTCACATCAATTGTCTCCCGCACTCGCCCTGACCGGGGCCGGGGCTTGAACCTGCAACCCAGGTCCCTGCCCTTGACCAGGAATCGAACACCTTCGTGCAGGGGCGGACGCTCTAGCCACTGAGCATAACCAGCCAGGGCAGGCCTTGTTTTTTTGGTGTTTTTTTTTTGTTTTGTTTTAAAGGCAAATCCAATCGCATTAAATTCACCAGAGAAATCGGAAGGCAAGCGTACAGAGCTCGCAAGAAAACATCAAGAATCGGAATTTCACACGTCGACTGAGGAGAATTCCCGTCTCCGTGAAGCAGCAGAGAACTTCGAGTCCAGACTTCAATCCGAATTAGACACGCTCCAGCAGGCTTTTGAAAACACAGCATCCCCCTACCCCCGGCCCCGTAAAATCAGAAACAGGGCCAGAAATGGACAGAATACAGGGGGAAATAAAGAGAGAGCGGATCGGACTTACGAGCAAGCCTTTTAAAAACCCAAGGATTGCCCTAGCCGGTTTGGCTCAGTGGATAGAGCGTCGGCCTGCGGACTGAAGGGTCCCCGGTTCGATTCCGGTCAAGGGCATGTACCTTGGTTGCAGGCACATCCCCAGTAGGGGGCGTGCAGGAGGCAGCTGATCGATGCTTCTCTCTCATCGATGTTTCTATCTTTCTATCCCTCTTCCTTCCTCTCTGTAAAAAAAATCAAAAAAAAAAAAAAACCCCAAGGATTTCTCCGGAATGAGGGGAAAATGACAAGGGGCCCGCGGGACCGTAGACGTAAATGAACATGAATTCAGAGGCACTGAAGAGAAGCATCAAACAGCCAGGAGAGCCCTGGCCGGGTGGCTCAGCTGGTCGGGGCACCATCCCATGCACCCCAAGGGTGAGGGTTTGATTCCCGGTCAGGACACAGGCCCGGATGGCGGGCTCGATCCCCAGTGTGGGGCGTGCAGGAGGCAGCCGGTCCATGATCCTCTCTCAGCATGGATGTTTCTAGCTCTCTGTCCCTCTCCCTTCCTTTCTGAAATCCATAAAGATGTATATTAAAAAAACAACAACACAAAACTAGGTAAAAGGCCGCTCTGCAAAAGTCCGCAAGTCTCACCTCCATCAGAACGAAGAGTGCCGCGAAGAACAGAAGCGTCGCCCACTCCACGCGGTGCAGAATGATCTCGAAGTCGTGGATATCCGCTAAAATCAGCAGCCAGATGGCGCCCAGAATAGCGATCCACCCTGGGAGGCAAATAAAGGGGCGTCTAGAGTCGGAAGTCCAACGGCGAACACGCTCCTTAACTTTTCACCTAGCCATCGCCTTTCTCCTCATTGAGGGGAACTCATCCTGCAAACTGAACGTATTTTCACTTTTATTTTATTTTTTAAAAATTTATATACTTTTTAAAATATATTTTATTGGTTTTATAAAGTATATTTAATTGATTTTTTACAGAGAGGAAGGGAAAGGGAGAGAGAGTTAGAAACATCGATGAGAGAGAAACATCCATCAGCTGCCTCCTGCACACCCCCTACTGGGGATGTGCTCGCAACCAAGGTACATACATGCCCTTGACCGGAATCGAACCTGGGACCCTTCAGTCTGCAGGCCGACGCTCTATCCACTGAGCCACACCGGCGAGGGCAATTGAACGTATTTTAAATTTTTTTTTTAATATATTTTAATTGATTTTTTACAGAGAGGAAGGGAGAGGGATAGAGAGCTAGAAACATCGATGAGAGAGAAACTTCGATTCAGCTGCCTCCTGCACACCCCCCTACTGGGGATGTGCCCGCAACCAAGGTACATGCCCTTGACCGGAATCGAACCTGGGACCCTTCAGTCCGCAGGCCGACCCTCTATCCACTGAGCCACACCGGTTAGGGCTGAACGTATTTTAAATGTACGGTTTATGTTTTGGATAATCACATGCCTATGAAACCAACGCTACAGTCGAGACAGTGAACACACAGTCTGGCTGGTGTGGCTCCGTGGTTGAGCTTTGACCTATGAACCAGAGGGGTCACGGTTCGCAGGTTGCGGGCTCGATCCCCAGCGTGGAGGCAGCCGATCGATGATTCTCTCTCATTATCCGTGTGTCTATCTCTCCCTCACCCTTCCTCCCTGGAATCAATAAAGATGCATTAAAATGAGGCTTTTTCCCTCATCAACCTGACTCCCATCGCCGTGAACAGGCAAAGATACAGGCTACATCTTCAGGGCCCTTGGAGAGAATCTTCCGTATATGAACCAGACCTGCAAACAGAAGATTTCTTGAAAAATTAAAACTGGTGCCCTGACTGGTGTGGCTCAGTGGACAGAGCGTCGGCCTGCAGACGGAAGGGTCCCAGGTTCGATTCCGGTCAAGGGCATGTACCTTGGTTGCGGGCACATCCCCAGTGGTGGGGTGTGAAGGAGGCAGCTGATGGATGTTTCTAACTCTCTATCCCTCTCCCTTCCTCTCTGTAAAACACCAATAAAATATATTAAAAAAATTAAAATTGGCGATGGTGAGTTTATGTTTATTTTTTATTTTTTTCTATTAATCCTTCCCCGAGGATATTTTCCCAGTGGTTTTTAGAGAGAGTAAAAGGGACGGGGAGAGACAGAGAGAGAGAAACATCGATGTGAGAGAGACTCATCGATTCGTTTCCTCCCCCACGTGCCCCGACAAGGCCGGGGGTCAAGCCTGCAGCTGAGGTGCATGCCCCTGACCGGAATCGAACCCGAGACCCTTCAGCCCCGAGGGCCGATGCTCCATCCGCTGAGCCACACCGGCCGGGGCAGAAACACAAGATTACAAAGCAGACACGTGAACGCCTCAGCCACACAAAAGACATGTATGGGGCACCTGATAAAACATGTTGACATCTCAGGCTAAACACACAGTTCTGTAGCCGTCGAGACTTTTAGCCCCGGCCTCGGCAATCGAACCCGAGACCCCTTCGGTCCCTGGGCCGACGCTCTAACCACTGAGCAGCACCCGCCAGGGCTGGAACCTGCCTGAAACGTCCCCTTCCGGCCCGTGACGTGCAGGGCAAAGTGAAAGGGCGACCAAGCCGGACCGCGGGGGGACTCACCCAGGTCCAGGTGAACGGCAGGGACGAACGAGTTGAGGAAGAACATGAAGATCACGAACCCCAACACCACCAGGCACTTGGCCAGCAGGGTCCCGTCCGATATCCTGTGCTGGGAGAGAAGGAAGCAGCCGTCCGATTCCCGCCGCGGGGCCGGCGTCCCCGGGTCCGAATCCCCCTTGGATTTCTCCTCCGGAGGAAAACGGTGCCACTCGGACGTGACAGAAGATCGTGAGGAAGTGTGTGCTACGGAAAGCCAGTGGGTGAGCGTCCACGTAGGAGCCAGGAGGTCACCGTTCCATTCCCGGTTGGGGCACGGGCCTCGGTTGCGGGCTCAATCCCCAGGGTGGGGCGTGCCGGAGGCAGCCGATGCGTGATTCTCTCTCATCATCCATTTGTGGACAAGACACGCCTACCGCGTCCCGTGTACAACTACAGAGAGCGGTGCGCTCGCTCACGCCTCCTGCGGGCACGGGGACCCCGGTACCTTTTTCTGAAGCTCCTGGATGTTGGTCTCCCAGTTCTTATCCTCCTGCGAGATTTGCCTGGAACGGACGGAGGAGACACCTCAGCTCCTTGGCGACACGGCGAGGGCCTGGCGTGCAGGACGCCGCCCACGGGGACACCCGGGAGGCCGTGTAACGAGGCCCGTGGAAGGCGGCCGGGGGCCCGGGGCTTATGAATTGGGAGAGACGTTTGCTCCGTGTTTCCAAAGAAAAACCACACACGAAACCATGGGGACGCGCGACGAACCGTGTGCGAGCGTGTGCACGCAGGAGCGCGAGCGTGGGGCTCGTCAGGACGCTGGCCCGAATGTGAACGAGGGGATGACGGTCGCTGAGCCACCCTGTGTTCCTCCCTCACTGTTTTCTCCTTCTCTGAATTTGTTTTCTTTTTTTTCTCCCCAAAATGGGGATATAATTACAGCTCAGCTAACAAAGGGACGCAACACTGAAAGAGACGCCCCTCGCTTTGGTGGTGATTTCGATCCCCTGGAAATCGAGGTCGAAAGACGTCCTCCCACGCCGGGCGGGTGCGGCTCCGTGGCTCGATCCCCGCTCAGGGCACCTGCCCGGGCTGCGGGCTCGATCCCCAGTGTGGAGCGTGCAGGAGGCGGCCGGTCCATGATTCTCTCTCCTCATGGGCGTTTCTCTCTCCCCCCCCATCTCCCTTCCTCTTTCTGAAATCAGTAAACAAGTGTGTACACTGAGTGGCCAGATTATGATGATCTCTGAACGCATAGTAATCTGGCCACTCAGTGTACGTATATATATATTAGAGACCTGGTGCATGAATTCGTGCATGGGTGGGGGCCGACCAGCCTGGCCAGGGGGAGGGAACATGGGTGGTTGGCCGGCCTGCCTGCTGGTCAAACTTCTGGTTGAGGGGACAATTTGCATATTAGCCTTTTATTCTATAGGATATACACTGAGTGGCCAGATGATTATGCGTTCAGAGATCATCATAACCTGGCCACTCAGTGTATATATATTAGAGGCCCAGTGCATGAATTCGTGCATGGGTGGGGGCCGACCAGCCTGGCCAGGGGGAGGGGACATAGGCGGTTGGCCGGCCTGCCTGCTGGACGAACTCCTGGTTGAGGGGACAATTTGCATGTTAGCCTTTTATTATATAGGATATACACTGAGTGGCCAGATGATTATGCATTCAGAGATCATCATAATCTGGCCACTCAGTGTATATATATATTTTTTATTTTATTTATTTTATTTTTTAAAATATATTTTATTGATTTTTTACAGAGAGGAAGGGAAAGGGATAGAGATTTAGAAACATTGATGACAGAGAAACATCTATCAGCTGCCTCCTGCACACCTCCTACTGGGATGTGCCCGCAACCAAGGTACATGCCCTTGACTGGAATCGAACCTGGGACCTTTCAGTCCACAGACTGACGCTCTATCCACTGAGCCACACCAGTGAGGGCTATATTTTTTAAAAGGCAGAAATGAACTGAGTAGGATCAGCGATTCTCTGGGCACCCTGAAAGTCCGTCACGGGTAGAACACAGCATTCGATTAGCTTGTTACCGTCATTCTTTTCGAACCTTGCCGTGCCGCGCGTGGCCGTGTGGCCGTGGGACGGGGCTGGCCGTGAGGGTGATTGTCGTCCCTGCTGCACGCTTTCCCGCTGTGTGACCCGGGGCAAGTCGCTCACACCCTCTGAGCCAGGGTGGTTTCCTCCTCCCTGACCAGGCCTCGGCGAAGGCAGAGACCATCGCATGCCACGCAGGGCGAGCACGCAGGACGCGACTCTCTGTGGTCCCATGGGGTCACCTGGTCCCTCCCTCGGTCTATGCACGGTGGGACGTCTGGGCACGATGCGGTGGCGGCGGAGAGGTGGCCGCTGCCATCCCACCGCCAGCGCAATCGGGAGCGACGCCGAGCGTGAGCCCAGCCCAGCCCGGTACCTGTGAAAGGTGTGCAGCCTCCAGGCCAGCAGCCGCTCCAGCGCCAGCACCTTCCCCAGAAGCAGGCCGCGCACCGCCGTCTCCTCCCGGCTGGCCAGGCTGATGCGCTGGGCGGTCAGGCGCCACACGTGGATCTCGTGCTTCAGTTCTGCAGGGAAAGGAAGCCAACGCCGGAGCCTCCCGAGGCCTGGAGGCGGACAGCTGCTTCCCTCACCACCTTCCAGAATGAGAAACACGCCTTCCCTCCCCGCCCCCCCCGCCCCGAGGATGCACAGGTAAAACCCAGGTCCGGCTTCCAGAACCCGTGTGACGGTCAGGGAAGCAGGAGACAAAGCTGACTTTTAACAATCACCATGGATGCAAAGCAATGTGACTTTAGAAAAAGTGTTTTTATTGATTTCAGAGGGGAAGGGAGAGGGAGAGAGAGAGAAACATCCATGACGAGAGAGAATCACGGATCGGCTGCCTCCTGCACGCCCCACACTGGGGATCGAACCCACAACCCGGGCCTGTGCCCTGACCGGGAATCGAGCTGTGACCTCCTGGTCAACCATGGAGCCACGCCGGCCCAGCTAAAGTAATGCTGTGATCTCAACTCTGGGTGAAGAGTTTCCTTTATGCTCATCTGAGGACATGTTTATTGACGAGAGAGAGAGAGAGAGAGAGAGAGAGAGAGAGAGAGAGAGAGAGAGAGAGAGAGGGAGAGAGAGGGGGAGAGAGAGAGGGAGAGGGAGGGAGATGGAGAGAGAAAAGGAGAGAGAGGGGCGAGAGAAAGAGAGGGAGAGGGAGAGAGAGAAGGAGAAAGAGAGAGGGAGAGAGAGGGAGAGAGAGAAGGAGAGAGAGAGAGGGAGAGGGAGGGAGGGGAGAGAGAGAGGGAGAGGGAGGGGGAGAGAGAGAGAGGGAGAGGGAGG
The DNA here is from genome assembly GCF_963455305.1 of Plecotus auritus. Lineage (NCBI taxonomy): Eukaryota > Metazoa > Chordata > Mammalia > Chiroptera > Vespertilionidae > Plecotus > Plecotus auritus. The sequence continues at coordinate 2,880,977 of NC_137781.1, forward strand.
GAGGGGAGAGAGAGAGGGAGAGGGAGGGGAGAGAGAGGGAGAGGGAGGGGAGAGAGAGAGGGAGAGGGAGGGAGGGGAGAGAGAGGGAGAGGGAGGGAGGGGGAGAGAGAGAGAGAGAGGGAGGGAGGGAGGGGAGAGAGAGAGAGGGAGAGGGAGAGGGAGGGAGGGGAGAGAGAGAGAGGGAGAGGGAGAGGGAGGGAGGGGAGAGAGAGAGAGAGAGAGGGAGGGAGGGAGGGGAGAGAGAGAGAGGGAGAGGGAGAGGGAGGGAGGGGAGAGAGAGAGAGGGAGAGGGAGAGGGAGGGAGGGGAGAGAGAGAGAAGGAGAGAGAGAGGGAGGGAGGGGGAGAGAGGGAGAGGGAGAGGGAGAGGGAGGGAGGGGAGAGAGAGAGAGGGAGAGAGAGAGGGAGGGAGGGAGAGAGAGAGAGGGGAGAGAGAGAGGGAGGGAGGGAGAGAGGGAAACAGGGATGTGACAGAGACACATCAACTGGCATCCGTGAGTTGCCTCCCGCACGCACCCCGACTGGGGCCAGGGATCAAACCTGCAACCCAGGTACACGCTCTGACCGGGAATCGCACGCTCTACCACTGAGCGACAGCAGCCTTTCTCTGGCCACTTCCCTGGGGAACAAGACCGTCCCGGCGGCGACCTCGGGCCCAAGGGACAAGGGGCGGACACTCACCGACAATCTCACTGGGCTCCTTGTTGTACAGCTTCCTGTTCCAGAACAGGAGCCTGAGGAGCGGGAAGGAGAAGAGGAGGACGAAGCAAATCCCCACGAACATGTGCGCCGTGAATCCCGCAAAGTCCAGGCCCTGGGGACGGACAGGGAGACTCACGGACGGGCCTCCCGCTGAGGGACACAGCCCCAGGGCCCCACGGGAGACACGTCAGTTCCCACGCCTGCCATGGGCTGCACATAAATAGGTGCTGTCACCCAGGGCTCTCCTCCTTAAAAATGCAGCAGCAGCAGCCCGGCCGGCGGCGGAGCATTGACCTAGGAACCAGGAGGTCAGGGTTCAATCCCCACTGAGGGCACAGGCCCAGTGGTGGGCTCCATCCCCAGTGGGGGGGCGTGCAGGAGGCAGCCGATCCCTGATTCTCTCTTATCACTGATGTTTCTATGGACCTCTCCCTCTCCCTTCCTCTCTGAAATCCATGAAAAATTATTTTTTGAAAATGTATCCGAGCGAGAATGAAATTCAGATCACTTAGCTGTCTGTGGGAAGGTTGGTCCCCTAACCTCCCACTCTTGAGAGAGCCAACAGCACTTAATGCGCAGGGAGGGCATGGAGCAGGAGGAGATGGAGCAGGAGGAGATGGAGCAGGAGAAGATGGAGCAGGAGGAGATGGAGCAGGAGGAGATGGAGCAGGAGGAGATGGAGCAGGAGGAGATGGAGCAGGAGGAGATGGAGCAGGAGGAGTTGGAGGAGGAGATGGAGCAGGAGGAGATGGAGCAGGAGGGCATGGAGCAGGAGGAGATGGAGCAGGAGGAGATGGAGCAGGAGGAGATGGAGCAGGAGGAGATGGAGCAGGAGAAGATGGAGCAGGAGGAGATGGAGCAGGAGGAGATGGAGCAGGAGGAGATGGAGCAGGAGGAGATGGAGCAGGAGGAGATGGAGCAGGAGGAGATGGAGCAGGAGGAGTTGGAGGAGGAGATGGAGCAGGAGGAGATGGAGCAGGAGGGCATGGAGCAGGAGGAGATGGAGCAGGAGGAGATGGAGCAGGAGGAGATGGAGCAGGAGGAGATGGAGCAGGAGAAGATGGAGCAGGAGGAGATGGAGCAGGAGGAGATGGAGCAGGAGGAGATGGAGCAGGAGGAGATGGAGCAGGAGGAGTTGGAGGAGGAGATGGAGCAGGAGGAGATGGAGCAGGAGGGCATGGAGCAGGAGGAGATGGAGCAGGAGGAGATGGAGCAGGAGGAGATGGAGCAGGAGGAGATGGAGCAGGAGGAGATGGAGCAGGAGGAGATGGAGCAGGAGGAGATGGAGCAGGAGGAGATGGAGCAGGAGGGCATGGAGCAGGAGGAGATGGAGCAGGAGGAGATGGAGCAGGAGGAGGTGGGGCAGGAGGAGGTGGAGCAGGAGGAGGTGGGGCAGGAGGAGGTGGGGCAGGAGGAGATGGAGCAGGAGGAGGTGGAGCAGGAGGAGGTGGAGCAGGAGGAGATGGAGCAGGAGGAGATGGAGCAGGAGGAGATGGAGCAGGAGGAGATGGAGCAGGAGGAGATGGGGCAGGAGGAGATGGGGCAGGAGGAGATGGGGCAGGAGGAGATGGGGCAGGAGGAGATGGAGCAGGAGGAGATGGAGCAGGAGGGAATGGAGCAGGAGGGCATGGAGCAGGAGGGCATGGAGCAGGAGGAGATGGAGGAGGAGGAGATGGAGCAGGAGGAGATGGAGCAGGAGGGCATGGAGCAGGAGGAGATGGAGCAGGAGGAGATGGAGCAGGAGGGCATGGAGCAGGAGGGCATGGAGCAGGAGGAGATGGAGCAGGAGGAGATGGAGCAGGAGGGCATGGAGCAGGAGGGCATGGAGCAGGAGGAGATGGAGCAGGAGGAGATGGAGCAGGAGGAGATGGGGCAGGAGGAGATGGGGCAGGAGGGCATGGAGCAGGAGGAGGTGGAGCAGGAGGAGATGGAGCAGGAGGAGATGGAGCAGGAGGAGATGGAGCAGGAGGAGATGGAGCAGGAGGGCATGGAGCAGGAGGGCATGGAGCAGGAGGGCATGGAGCAGGAGGAGATGGAGCAGGAGGAGATGGAGCAGGAGGAGATGGAGCAGGAGGGCATGGAGCAGGAGGGCATGGAGCAGGAGGGCATGGAGCAGGAGGGCATGGAGCAGGAGGAGATGGAGCAGGAGGAGATGGAGCAGGAGGAGATGGAGCAGGAGGGCATGGAGCAGGAGGAGATGGAGGAGGAGCAGATGGAGCAGGAGGAGATGGAGCAGGAGGAGATGGAGCAGGAGGAGGTGGAGCAGGAGGGCATGGAGCAGGAGGAGATGGAGGAGGAGCAGATGGAGCAGGAGGAGATGGAGCAGGAGGAGATGGAGCAGGAGGAGATGGAGCAGGAGGAGATGGAGCAGGAGGAGATGGAGCAGGAGGGCATGGAGCAGGAGGAGGTGGAGCAGGAGGAGGTGGAGCAGGAGGGCATGGAGCAGGAGGAGATGGAGCAGGAGGAGATGGAGGAGGAGGAGATGGAGCAGGAGGAGATGGGGCAGGAGGAGATGGAGGAGGAGGAGATGGAGCAGGAGGAGATGGGGCAGGAGGAGATGGAGCAGGAGGAGGTGGGGCAGGAGGAGATGGAGCAGGAGGAGGTGGAGCAGGAGGAGGTGGAGCAGGAGGAGGTGGAGCAGGAGGAGGTGGAGCAGGAGGAGGTGGAGCAGGAGGGCACAGAGCATGAGGGCATGGAGCAGGAGGAGATGGAGCAGGAGGAGATGGAGCAGGAGGGCATGGAGCAGGAGGAGATGGAGCAGGAGGAGATGGAGCAGGAGGAGGTGGGGCAGGAGGAGGTGGGGCAGGAGGAGATGGGGCAGGAGGAGATGGAGCAGGAGGAGATGGAGCAGGAGGAGATGGAGCAGGAGGAGATGGGGCAGGAGGAGATGGGGCAGGAGGAGGTGGGGCAGGAGGAGATGGAGCAGGAGGAGATGGAGCAGGAGGAGATGGAGCAGGAGGAGATGGAGGAGGAGGAGATGGAGCAGGAGGAGATGGGGCAGGAGGAGATGGGGCAGGAGGGCATGGGGCAGGAGGAGGTGGAGCAGGAGGAGATGGAGCAGGAGGAGATGGAGCAGGAGGAGATGGAGGAGGAGGAGATGGAGCAGGAGGAGATGGGGCAGGAGGAGATGGAGCAGGAGGGCATGGAGCAGGAGGAGTTGGAGGAGGAGATGGAGCAGGAGGAGATGGAGCAGGAGGGCATGGAGCAGGAGGAGATGGAGCAGGAGGAGATGGAGCAGGAGGAGATGGAGCAGGAGGAGATGGAGGAAGAGGAGATGGAGCAGGAGGAGATGGGGCAGGAGGAGATGGAGGAGGAGGAGATGGAGCAGGAGGAGATGGGGCAGGAGGAGATGGAGCAGGAGGAGGTGGGGCAGGAGGAGATGGAGCAGGAGGAGGTGGAGCAGGAGGAGGTGGAGCAGGAGGAGGTGGAGCAGGAGGAGGTGGAGCAGGAGGAGGTGGAGCAGGAGGGCACAGAGCATGAGGGCATGGAGCAGGAGGAGATGGAGCAGGAGGAGATGGAGCAGGAGGGCATGGAGCAGGAGGAGATGGAGCAGGAGGAGATGGAGCAGGAGGAGGTGGGGCAGGAGGAGGTGGGGCAGGAGGAGATGGGGCAGGAGGAGATGGAGCAGGAGGAGATGGAGCAGGAGGAGATGGAGCAGGAGGAGATGGGGCAGGAGGAGATGGGGCAGGAGGAGGTGGGGCAGGAGGAGATGGAGCAGGAGGAGATGGAGCAGGAGGAGATGGAGCAGGAGGAGATGGGGCAGGAGGAGATGGAGCAGGAGGAGGTGGGGCAGGAGGAGATGGAGCAGGAGGAGGTGGAGGAGGAGATGGAGCAGGAGGAGATGGAGCAGGAGGGCATGGAGCAGGAGGAGATGGAGCAGGAGGGCATGGAGCAGGAGGAGTTGGAGGAGGAGATGGAGCAGGAGGAGATGGAGCAGGAGGGCATGGAGCAGGAGGAGATGGAGCAGGAGGAGATGGAGCAGGAGGAGATGGAGCAGGAGGAGATGGAGGAAGAGGAGATGGAGCAGGAGGAGATGGGGCAGGAGGAGATGGAGGAGGAGGAGATGGAGCAGGAGGAGATGGGGCAGGAGGAGATGGAGCAGGAGGAGGTGGGGCAGGAGGAGATGGAGCAGGAGGAGGTGGAGCAGGAGGAGGTGGAGCAGGAGGAGGTGGAGCAGGAGGAGGTGGAGCAGGAGGAGGTGGAGCAGGAGGGCACAGAGCATGAGGGCATGGAGCAGGAGGAGATGGAGCAGGAGGAGATGGAGCAGGAGGGCATGGAGCAGGAGGAGATGGAGCAGGAGGAGATGGAGCAGGAGGAGGTGGGGCAGGAGGAGGTGGGGCAGGAGGAGATGGGGCAGGAGGAGATGGAGCAGGAGGAGATGGAGCAGGAGGAGATGGAGCAGGAGGAGATGGGGCAGGAGGAGATGGGGCAGGAGGAGGTGGGGCAGGAGGAGATGGAGCAGGAGGAGATGGAGCAGGAGGAGATGGAGCAGGAGGAGATGGAGGAGGAGGAGATGGAGCAGGAGGAGATGGGGCAGGAGGAGATGGGGCAGGAGGGCATGGGGCAGGAGGAGGTGGAGCAGGAGGAGATGGAGCAGGAGGAGATGGAGCAGGAGGAGATGGAGGAGGAGGAGATGGAGCAGGAGGAGATGGGGCAGGAGGAGATGGAGCAGGAGGGCATGGAGCAGGAGGAGTTGGAGGAGGAGATGGAGCAGGAGGAGATGGAGCAGGAGGGCATGGAGCAGGAGGAGATGGAGCAGGAGGAGATGGAGCAGGAGGAGATGGAGCAGGAGGAGATGGAGGAAGAGGAGATGGAGCAGGAGGGCATGGAGCAGGAGGAGATGGAGCAGGAGGAGATGGAGCAGGAGGAGATGGAGCAGGAGGAGATGGAGGAAGAGGAGATGGAGCAGGAGGGCATGGAGCAGGAGGAGTTGGAGAAGGAGATGGAGCAGGAGGAGATGGAGCAGGAGGAGATGGAGCAGGAGGAGATGGAGCAGGAGGGCATGGAGCAGGAGGGCATGGAGCACGAGGAGATGGAGCAGGAGGAGGTGGAGCAGGAGGAGGTGGAGCAGGAGGAGATGGAGCAGGAGGAGATGGAGCAGGAGGAGATGGAGCAGGAGGAGATGGAGCAGGAGGAGATGGAGGAGGAGATGGAGCAGGAGGGCATGGAGCAGGAGGAGATGGAGCAGGAGGGCATGGAGCAGGAGGAGATGGAGCAGGAGGAGATGGAGCAGGAGGAGGTGGAGCAGGAGGAGGTGGAGCAGGAGGAGGTGGAGCACGAGGGCAGGGAGCACGAGGGCAGGGAGCATGGAGCTGAGGAGGTGCCGAGGAAGTTGGGTCTCTGCCTCGCGGGAGCCGCCCCGGGACCCTGGCACGCACCATCTTCCTCAGCTCCTGGTTGGAGATGATGATGACGTTGGGTGGGTCCCCGATGGCGGTGGCGGCTCCTCCGATGTTGGTGAAGATCACTTCCGCAATCAGGACTTGTCTGGGGTCCAGGTTGAGCACCTCGCACAGCCTGTCACCAACAGAGGAAAACGTGTCCCGGCCGGCGTGGCTCCGTGGGTGAGCGTCGACCGGTGAACCAGGAGGTCACGGTTCGATTCCAGTCAGGGCACAGGCCCAGGCTGTGGGCTCTATCCCCAGTGGGGGACGTGCCGGAGACAGCCGGCCCATGGTTCTCTATGATTGGTGTTTCTCTCTCTCTCTCTCCCCCTCCCCACTCCTTCATGAAATCAATAAATATATGACCTAAAAAACACACAAATAGAGGAAAATGGGAAAGGTCCACGTGCAACCTAAATATTTTTAGAGCTTGTACAAGGGAAGTGTATACACACATGCACGCACACACATACACGCATACGCATACGCACACGCACACACACACATACACATACAGGAAAGGCAATGCTGGGGATGAACACTACAGGCCTGGTCGGGGCGTGTGCAGGAGGCAATCAATCAATGTGTTTCTCTCACACTGATTTTTCTGTCTGTCTTTCCCTCTCCCTTCCACTCTCCCTAAAACTCAGTGGAGCCCTAGCTGGTGTGGCTCAATAGATAGAGCATCAGTCTGCGGACTAAAGGGTCCCAGGTTCGATTCCGGTCAGGGCACAGGCCCAGGTTGCAGGCTCGATCCCCAGTAGGGGGCGTGCAGGAGGCAGCCGATCCATGATTTTCTCTTTCATCATGGATGTTTGGTTTTTTTTTTGGTGCAATGGTAAATGGGATTGTTTATTTTAGTTTCTCTTTCTGTGAGTTCATTATTGGTGTATAAAAAAGCCATAGGTTTCTGGGAGTTAATTTCCTATCCTGCTACATTGCCAAATTCATTTATTAAGTCTCCGAGTTTTTGATGGAGTCTTTGGGGTTTTCTATGTACAATGTCATGTCATCTGTGAATAAGGACAGTTTTACTTCTTCTTTTCCTATTTGGATGCCTTTTCTTTCTTCTTCTTTTCTTATCACTATGGCTAGCACTTCCCGTACTATATGGAACAGGAGTGGTGAAAGTGGCCATCCCTGTCTTGCTCCTGTTCTTAGGGGAAATGGTTTTAGTTTTTGCCCATTGAGTATGATGGTCTCATCATTGATGTTTCTCTCTCTCTCTTCCTTCCTCTCTGAAATCAATGAAAATGTATTTTTTTAAAGATCAGTGGAAAACATCCTTGGGTGAGGATTAACAACAACTAAATTGTATCCAGAGCATCTGACACAAGGCACCTCTGGAACGCAGTAGCCCACGAGGGTCTTTTCTGAGGCCAGCACCCTAGCACCCCTGCCCTTGAATGACGCCCTTTGACCTTAGAGGAGGACTCGTGCTCCACGGCAGGCAGCGCACCTGGGCTGCACCCTAGACACGTGGGAAGGCCCCGCGGCCCAGCCCACGACAGACCACGCCCTGGAGGCAGCCGGCCGCCGCTTCCCGGACACTGCCCCGTTCCATAGAGAAGCGGGGTCTTCCAGGCTGACGGGAGGAGGAGATGGAGCAGGAGGAGATGGAGCAGGAGGTGGAGCAGGAGGAGATGGAGGAGGAGGAGATGGAGCAGGAGGATATGGAGGAGGAGATGGAGGAGGAGATGGAGCAGGAGGAGATGGAGCAGGAGGAGATGGAGGAGGAGATGGAGGAGGAGATGGGGCAGGAGGTGGAGCAGGAGGAGATGGAGCAGGAGGAGATGGAGCAGGAGGAGATGGAGCAGGAGGTGGAGCAGGAGGAGATGGAGGAGGAGGAGATGGAGCAGGAGGATATGGAGGAGGAGATGGAGGAGGAGATGGAGCAGGAGGAGATGGAGCAGGAGGAGATGGAGGAGGAGATGGAGGAGGAGATGGGGCAGGAGGGCAGGAGGGCCCTCCCACCTCCCACCTCCCACCTCCTAGCTCAGAGCCCAGCCAGCGCGGCCACCCGGCACACCCACCGGATGGTCACAGGCGTGAAGAGGAGCGACGTGGTGACGTTGTCCAGGAAGGCGGAGAGGACGGCGGCGATGAGGCACAGCATAATGATCATGGCCCACACCCTCCCCCGGGACAGTCGGTAGGCCTGGGACACACACCACAGACAGGGACAAGCCAGGATCAGCGGGCAGAAGGGCAGGCCCAACTCTCCCCGAGGGGCTCTGAGAACGAGGGGTCCGAATGCACAACGCGCACGGTGGGTCAAGAGCTAGACCCACAGCCCGGGCCGGTGTGGCTCAGGGGGTTGAGCACCACCCCGTGCACCGAAGGGTTGCCGGTTCGATTCCCGGTCGGGGTACATGCCCGGGTTGCGGGCTTGATCCTCGGTGGGGGACGTGCAGGAGGCAGCTTCTCTCTCTCTCCCCCTCTCCCTTCCTCTCTGAAATCAACAAAAATCTAAAATAAATAGTAGCTTTGCTTATTAACTGTGTAACGGTAGGAAATAAAGTCAATGAACCCATAGCTCCCTATTCAATGCCACGTCGCACTTACCTTGACAGCACAGTAATCAAAAAATCCGGTTTCTGAAAATATGGCCACCAAGATCATCTGTGGGGAGAGGAGCAAAGGGCCACCCCCTGAATGATCTTTGACCCCTGAATAACCTTTGACCCATAAACCTCGGTGTCAGAGGGGCTGCGCACATCCACGCTGGCCGGCGCGAGGTAGCTGCCACGTCACCACGCTGCGGCTCCGGGCCGAGCGGACTCCGCTGACGGCCCGTGGAGCCCCTGGCTGGAGGTTTGCACCTGCATTTGGTTCAGGGCGTGCGCCCCAAGTACACGACCACACCCCCCGCCAGAACCTGCACAGCAAACACCAGCTGTTATTGCTCTAGGGACCGGGGGGCGGGGGGGTGGGCGGCAGGGATGGGGGTGACACTCACCCTCACAAAACTAGAAGCTGCAACAGGGCCAGAATGGGGCCCAGAGCAATGCAACGTGCCAAGACGCTTACGGGGTTACGTTTTGTTCCCTAAAACCAACAGCTCTTGTCGCCGTGTGACCGAGACACGCAAACGAGGGCGGCTGCACTGGCAGGACCTTCCCGGGTTTCGTACGAACCCAGGTCGCTGCTCGATGGTGCTTCTTTCCACTGAGGATGCCGAGTGGGTGGGGGTAAGCATCCTCGACAACCCCAATGAGCAACGTCCCGTGTACCCTAAATCCAATCAGCCAGGCATTTCAGCTGAACGTCCCGGGAGATCCCGTTCCACTTCCTCAGGCAGCGTTACCGTGACCCTGATCCTCAACCTAATTTAATCCCAAATCCTGATCCCAAACTAAACTCTAAACCTAATCCTAAACCCAACCCTAAACTCTGACTCTTAACCTTTGACCTTGACCTCTAACACTTGACCTCTGATACAGCCCTTGGCACTTCAGCCTTTGACCACTGACCCCTGAAACATGATCACATGAGGCTACCACCTGACTCGTGCCCAGGTGTGTGAGTTGACCCCCGACCTCTGGCCCTTGGCCCTCAACTTTGACCCCTAAATGATCTTTGACCCCTGAATAACCTTTGACCCATAAACCTCAAACTTTGACCCTTGCCCCCTGACATTTGAGCCTTAAACCTACAGTCCTGGAACTTTTGAGTCTTGAAACTTGACCTCTGACCCTTGATCCCAGCTGTCTGAACTGAACCCTGACCACTGAGCATAGAACGAATAACCTTTGGCCTCTGATTCTTGAGCACATCTGAAGGCCTAACATACACTTTTAGGACTCAGTTTGTCTATGACGCGGGTTTTTACTTATCACGGCCCACTGACTTCCCGTCGGCAGCCTTTAGGTGCCGGTACGGATCTGACTCCTGCCGGCTCTGTCCCTGGAAGCTGGAACGTGCTGTGTGTTTGCTACAACTGAGGCCTAGCAGCAGCAGCAGCAGCAGCAGCAGCAGCGGGGACAGCCCGGCCCGGGCGCGGCCGGGAGCCGGGGATTACCATGCCGAACAGCAGGGCCAGCGTCTCGAAGTCGATCCACTCCACCACGTGGGCGAGGCTGGGTCTCTGTGAGGGAAGCAGAAAGGCGCCCGTCAGTCCTGGCAGGTGCTGGGGGCCTCTTGCAGGCACCGCTGCTTCTGCCAGGCGCCCAGCCTGCGGCCAGAGCCAGACGCCGCGCGCCCACGGGCCTCCGAGTCGGAGCACATCGCCGCTGAGAACCACTGGCGACCGAGCGTCCCGATGTCAGGCCTCTGCATTCATTCAGTCGCAAGAAAAGCACATTTATTTTTTTTTAAAAAAAGATTTGTTTTAGAGATAGAGACAGATACAGGAAATGGCAGAGAGAGAGAGAGATAAAGTCAAACGGAAAATACTCCTCAAAGCCACGAGGTCTGTCAGTTCTGCCCTGGCCGGCGTTGCTCAGTGGTTAGCGCGTCGGCCCGCACACCGAAGTGTCGCAGGTTCGATTCCCAGTTAAGGGCACGTACCTGGGTTGCAGGTTCAAGCCCCAGTCCTGGTGTGGGCACATGCAGGAGGCAACCAATTGGTGTCCCTCTCACATCCATTTTTTTCCCCTCTCTCTCTCTCTCTCTCTCTCTCTCCCCTTCCCTCCTTTCTACTCTCTCTAAAAGTTAATGGGGCCCTGGCCGGTGTGGTTCAGTGGATAGAGCGTCGGCCTGCGGACTGAAAGGTTCCAGGTTCGATTCCGGTCAAGGGCATGTACCTTGGTTGCGGGCACATCCCCAGTAGGAGGTGTGCAGGTGGCAGCTAATTGATGTTTCTCTCTCATCAGTGTTTCTGACTCTCTATCCTTCTCCCTTCCTCTCTGTAAAAAATCAATAAAATATATTTTTAAAAAAATAAAAGTTAATGGGAAAAAATATCCTCCCATGAGGATTAACAACAACAAAAAGTTTGTTAGTTCCTGAAGGGGCAAGTGGGAACAGGATATGAAAAACAGTGGGGAACAGCAGCTGACGCCCAATCCCCGAGCCGCCCCGGAATCGGATGCTCTACGCCCTCGATGTGAAATGCCCCACTTACATCGCCAGTCACAGCCAGAGCCGCCAGCGCCGCCAGGGAGCCCAGCATGGCTGCCAGCGTCCTGTGAACGATCTGGAGAGAGATGTAGGACAGGACTGTTCGTTCCGTCCACGGGGGATTTAAAACACACAAAAAGCCTGTGTTGGCGTTAAGTCTGGGTCAGCCTGGCCGTTCTATACCACATCTATGAACACAGTGAATGAATCGTGGGTCTTCCTGTTTCAAAAAACCGGGCACCCCACAAGCACACACAGCCCCCCCCTCACTCATCCCGCTGACGACAGTTGCTTTTCTTTCCTGAGGAACGAGATGACCCTCGTGGGTGAATAAAGTAGGTTCTACAAGGAAGCCTGCGGGGCCCAAACCAGGTAATGTTCAAAGATTGTCAAGTTGTACAGAAAAAGAGATGACAAACCCTAGCACAGCAGAGAAGCCTTTTCAAAAATAAATTGGCCTGCCGAAACCGGTTTGGCTCAGTGAATAGAGCATCGGCCTGCGGACTGAAGGGTCCCGGGTTCGATTCCGGTCAAGGGCATGTACCTTGGTTGTGGGCACATCCCCAGTGGGAGGTGTGCAGGAGGCAGCTGATCGATGTTTCTCTCTCATCGATGTTTCTAGCTCTCTATCCCTCTCCCTTCCTCTCTGTAAAATATCAATAAAATATTTTTTTAAAAAAAGCACATCATGATTTAAAAAAAATAAAAAATTAAAATAAATAAATTGGCCTTGGACTGTGTTTTTGAAATTACTCGCAACTGCAACAGATGAAAGCACATTGAATTTGTTAAACGCCTAAGTTCCAAACGACACTCAGAAAAACAGGAGAGAGAAATCAGCGGATACCCCTGGAAGTTGCTAAGGCAATAATTCATTACCGTGAAAATCAATAATGAAGGGAAAGTCATTTATCTTGTGTTTCTGGCCTAAACGGTGTTTCACATTAGCAATGGTGCCCGGGGGATATTAAAACCATCAGGAGCCCGGCAGGCGTGGCTCAGTGGTTGAGCGTCGACCTAGGAACCAGGAGGTCTCATGGTTCGATTCCCGGTCAGGACACATGCCCGGGTTGCGGGCTCCATCCCCAGTGTGGGGCGTGCAGGAGGCGGCCGATTCGTAATTCTCTCTCTTCACGGTTTCTCTCTCGTGCTCCCTCTCCCTTCCTCTCTGAAATCAATAAAAATGTAAGAAATAATAAAATAAAATGGCCGAAACTGGTTTGGCTCAGTGGATAGAGCGTCCGCCTGCGGACTGAAGGGTCCTGGGTTCGATTCCGGTCAAGGGCATGTACCTTGGTTGCGGGCACATCCCCAGTAGGGAGTGTGCAGGAGGCAGCTGATCGATGTTTCTCTCTCATCGACGTTTCTAACTCTCTATCCCTCTCCCTTCCTCTCTGTAAAAAAATCAATAACATATATTAAAAAGAAAAAAGAAAATAAAATGACGAAAATGTCACTTCTTAGGAAAGACACGACCAGCGTGTGATGGAGAGGCAGGGGCCCCCGGCCAGGGAAAGGCACTCGCATGTGGGCACGGAGGAAGGCGGGGACGGGCGCGAGGGTTACCTCGAAGATAATCAGCACGTACACCCCGGCGAGGATGACGGCGGCCATGGTCACCTGGGCTTCCACGCTGGCACGGAGGTGCTGGTGCGCTAGCAGCAGGGGCACCGCCCGGGGCTGCTGCAGGGCCGTGCGGACGCTGATGGAAACCCCGTCCCTGCAGACGGAGCACACGCCTTACTTCGCGCCAGTGCTACCAGTACCCGACTGGCTGTCCGCAATGCCCCTCCTGCCCTCCTCCCACACAGCCCCCCCCCCACAGTCATCACCTTACACCCACCTGCTCGGAACCTCGAAGGTCCTGCTCACCACCACGTGCTCGCCGCGTCGCGGATTTAAAAACACGGTCCAATTGTGAGTGACCTTGAAAGTCCAAGAGCGACAGCGTGATAAGGCTCTGACCTTGACCATCACCGGGACCCGGGGCTGTGCACACTGCGGGTGCCCGTTTAGAATCAGAAAAGGGAGGAGAGAGAACCCCGCGAGTCCCCCCTACACCCCCACACGAGCAGTCCAGCCCGTGGGGAGCTGGAAATGCCCACACTTCGGAGGCCTTTGCGTGATTTTTAAAAAATATGTTTTTATTGATTTTTTGAGAGAGAGGGAGGAAGGAAACGCTTGCCTAAAACGGCTACCCGTTTGCCCTAACCGAAGGGTCCTGGGTTCGATTTCCGGTCAGTGGCACCTACCTGGATAGTAGGCTCGATCCCTGGCGCTGGTCAGGAGAGGAGGCAACCCATCGATGTTTCTCTGTCTCCTTCCTCCTCCCTCCCTCCCTTCCACTCTCTCTAAAAACCAAGAGAGCCCTAACCGGTGTGGCTCAGTGGATAGAGCGTCGGCCTGCGGACTGAAGGGTCCCAGGTTCGATTCCGGTCAAGGGCATGTGCCTTGGTTGTGGGTACATCCCCAGTGGGAGGTGTGCAGGAGGCAGCTGATCGATGTTTCTCTCTCATCGATGTTTCTCACTCTCTATCCCTCTCCCTTCCTCTCTGTAAAAAATCAATAAAATATATTAAAAAAAAAACAACCAATAGAAAAATACTAGAGGTCTGGTGCACAAATTTGTGCATGGGTGGGGTCCCTCAGCCTGGCCGGTGATTGGGGCCCATTAAGCTGTCTTGCCCAGTCCCGATTGGGGGCCAATGGGGGCCGGCCGGCTAGAGAGGACCATGGGAGGGCTCCAGGGCATGTCCGGCCCTCTCGCCCAGTCCCCATCAGCCAGACACCAGCAGCAAGCTAACCTACCGGTCTGATTGCCTGCCCCCTGGTGGTCAGTGCACATCATAGCGACTGGTCGAGCGGTCGACCCAACAGTCAGACACTTAACATATTACACTTTTATTATATAGGATTTTCCGGTGAGGATTAACAACAACGAAAAGGTACTTCCTAGTTTATAAGGTTTCAGTAAAAAAAAAAAACTCACACGCTTGATATTCCTGAAATGGCCAGAGTTTGGTAACTGACATAGAGAAAAGGGGGAAAAAGAGAATTTCGGAGACGGAGCAAAAAGGCAAGGGCTCGCCGGATAACGGCCTCCCTGCCTGTGGCTCCCCGCCTGATCCATTCGGGAGGAAAGTCGGTGTATACAGCGCCGGGGTGAGTTTTCACAATTCCCTCCCAGTAACTTAGAAGTAGGACCTGCTGGGGCCGCCGCCTGGAGCCGGGAGCACTGGCCTGCGTCACCTCCACCACCACATGCTCTTCTCTTCCCGGACGACTCGGGCCGCCGGCCACCAGGGCCCCCGCCAGGTCCACCTGGAGCAGCGTGGAGTCGGATCGGCTGCTGAGGTTCGCAGCTGGGGGACGTTAAGGTGAGCACGGAGCAAGGAGAGGCCTGGTGTCTACCCGCTTCTCCAGCCCTGGGAGAGGTTAGCAACCCCGGATGGGAGAGAGGCTACCATGGCAACCACCAACAGCAACACTGCCCACCTCTGACCAAATGTATACAAACCCCTCCCTACGCTCACCTCCAAGCTTTCCCTCAGGACTATGGACCCAGTGCCCGTGTCCCTCCAAAAATCCACGTCCAAGGCCTGGCCCTCCTGCGTGGCTGTGTCTAGAGATGGGGGGTGGGTGGGCTCTAAGGGAGCAACTGAGGCCATCAGTGAGGCCCTGACCTGCCAGGATTAGTGACCTTATACAAAGGGATGCCAGCCCTAACTGGGGTGGCTCGGTGGTTGAGCATCGACCTATGAACCAGGAGGTCACGGTTCGATTCCCGGTCAGGGCACATGCTCGGATTGGGGGCTTGATCCCCAGTAAGGGGTGTGCAGGAGGCAGCTGATCGAGGATTCTCCCTCATCACTGATGTTTCCTCTCTCCCTCTCCCTTCCTCTCTGAGATCAATAAAAATGTATTTTTTTTTTAAAAAAAAAAGAAGAGACACCAGCTCTGGCCGAGCAGCTCAGTTGGTTAGAGCAGCATCCCGACACACCAAGGTTGTGGGTTCGATCCCCGGTCAGGGCACACATAAGAACCAAAGGATGAACGCATCCATTAGAGGTACAACAGATTGATGTTTCTCTCTCTCTCTCTCCCTCCCTCCCTGCCTTCCTCTCTCTAAAATCAATCAATAAAAAATGTTTTCAAAAGAGAGAGAGAGACATCAGACAGCTTTCCCTCACGCCACACAGAGCACCAAGAAACACCTGGGCGGATGAAACAGGAAGGCGGCTGTCTGCAAGCCGGGAAGTGATGAAGCACGGCAGCCTCCATCGTGTAGGAAAACTGCCGTTTGAAATTCTCTGCTATTGTTAGACAGTCCCTTGTTCTGTAAACTCTCTCTTTTTTAGACAGTCTTTTATTCTATAAAATAACTGTTTTAGTTTGAATAGTAGAAAAAGATCAAAACTTAACTGTCTGGCCCTGCAAGCTAGCCATCTAACGTAATGGACTAATCTATACTAATAAAAGGGTAATCTGCTAATTAGACTGGACATCCTTCTGCACAGAGCCACAGTGGCAGGGGCCGAGGCAGAGGCGGTTAGGGGCAAACAGGACAGAGGGGGAGAATAGTTAGGGGGATCAGGCCGGCAGGGGAGAGTAATTAGGGTGATCAGGCTGGCAGGGGAGAGTAATTAGGGGGATCAGGCAGGCAGGGGAGAGCAGTTAGGGGCAGGGGAGAGTAATTAGGGGGATCAGGCCGGCAGGGGAGAGTAATTAGGGTGATCAGGCCGGCAGGGGAGAGTAATTAGGGGGATCAGGCCAGCAGGGGAGAGCAGTTAGGGTGATCAGGCCGGCAGGGGAGAGTAATTAGGGTGATCTGGCTGGCAGGGGAGAGTAATTAGGGGGATCAGGCCAGCAGGGGAGAGTAATTAGGGTGATCAGGCCAGCAAGGGAGAGCAGTTAGGGGGATCAGGCCAGCAGGGGAGAGTAATTAGGGTGATCAGGACGGCAGGGGAGAGCAGTTAGGGGGATCAGGCTGGCAGGGGAGAGTAATTAGGGGGATCAGGCCAGCAGGGAAGAGCAGTTAGGGGGATCAGGCCAGCAGGGGAGAGTAATTAGGGTGATCAGGACGGCAGGGGAGAGCAGTTAGGGTGATCAGGCCAGCAGGGGCGAGTAATTAGGGTGATCAGGCCAGCAGGGGAGAGCAGTTAGGGGGATCAGGCCGGCAGGGGAGAGTAATTAGGGTGATCAGGACGGCAGGGGAGAGTAATTAGGGGGATCAGGCCAGCAGGGGAGAGCAGTTAGGGGGATCAGGCCGGCAGGCAGAGGCGGTTAGGGGCGATCAGGCCGGCAGGGGCTCCAGATTGGAGAGGGTGCAGGCCGGGCTGAGGAACCCCCCTCTCCCGTGTACTGGGCCTCTAGTACTGATAATAATTCCCATATTCTTATGCCAAATGTTTGTTCTTCACGTATCCAGGATTACAAACTGTCTGTCACAACACCTCACACAGAGCCCTTGGTAAAATCTGCAGACCAAGAGCCCGAAAGGTATACACACGGGAAACCTCCTCTGTGTCTTCGCTCAGAGATTTGGAAGGAACACCTCCCGCTGGGCCGCGGGCAATATTAACACCTCCTAGTGAACTGGCTCATTAAGGGGTCTCGTGTCTCACTCGCCGATTTACGATACCCCAGAGAGACCTCACCAGACACCCATCAGCCCAGCAAGACCTTGGCCTTGGACGTCCAGCCTCCAGAACCGGGAAACAGGTGTTGAGCCCACACGGTCCGCGGAGCTGACGCACACACTCCAACGTCTATCCTACGCACACGTCCGCCTTTTCACGACCTCGCGCGGGGACCCTCGCCACCGCCTGCCCCACGTGGGCTCTCACAGCTCCCTCCCCTTCTGTCCCGTCCCCAAGCCTCGTCTTCCATTCAGCGTCCTGTGGCCTGGGCGGTGACCTTGGGGGACCCCTGGGACTGGGTGTGGGTGTCTCTCTGCTCTGTGACTCTCAGCCTCGGGCCACCGTCCACCTCCTGTCCCGGCACGGTTTACGGTTTAGATACAGTAGCTCTCCAGCGGCGACACGGCCAGCAACTGCCAGAGCCGTCCTTCGTCGGGATACAGGCTGAATGAGACCTGCAATGACCAGCAAGGGCTTGTGGGTAAGTGGGACAGGGCTCATCGAAGATGGGGAACAGCTGAAAACGGGGGGGAGGAGCCCTGGCCGGTGTGGCTCAGTGGCTAGAGCGTCGTTCTACGGACCAAAAGGGTCCCGGGTTCGATTCTGGTCAAAGGCATGTACCTCGGTGGCAGGGCCCTGGTCAGGGCCTGTGCAGGAGGCAACCCATAGATGTGTTTCTCTCACATTGATGTTTCTCTCTTTCTCTCTCCCACTCCCTTCCACTCTCCCTAAAAATCAATGGGAAATAACCTTGGGGGAGGATTAACAAAAATAAAATAAAACAGGGGTATGGTAATGGTATTGCTTGATGTACCCCACATCCACCAGCAGACTCCGAATAGCCCTTCTTAGATATGAGAATCAAATTCTGATCCATCCTGCTATTTTCAGCGACCTTATTATTTTTTAAATATATATTTTTATTGATTTCAGAGAGGAAGGGAGAGGGCTCGAGAGAGAGAGACATCCATGTTCTCTCCCTTCCTCTCTGAAAGCAACAAAAACATAATTAAAAACAAACAAAAACCCCCCTCACAACATGGTCCAGCCTGGCTGAGGCCCAGGGCACCACCTCTAAAGGGTCCCAGGACATGCCGGGCCCCCCCGACCCCTGGACGGGGCCCCCCAGTAAAGGGTGCTACTGCATGGGGCTGAGGCACAGCCTGGGGAGCCACTGAGGGAGTGGGGAGACCCAGGGGCCAGCTCGTCACCTTCTGCGGAGCAAAGCCAGATCGCCGGGGCTTCCGCTGGGTGACGTGGAGCTCTGCTGGGGCCCCTGCCCCCAGGCCCCACCCCCAGGCCCCACCCCCAGGCCCTTAGCACCGCCTCCACGGAGCTCTCCCGCACCCCCGGGGTGGGACTCACCGAGCACAGCACCACGAAGACAAAGAGGCCCGTGACTTTCAGCCACCGCCCACAGCGCCTGTGGGAGAAAAGGCGGGTCTGCGTCACGATGGCCGTCCTGTCCGCCTGTGCCCAGCGCGCCAGACCTCAGGCGCCACCGGGAGGCCCTGGGGAGGGGCCTCGGACCTCCTGTTTGGATTCTCTCCGTAACAGGAAGGGCCACACGCCGGCCTGTCACCTCCTGCCTCAGGGATGATTAGCCAATCATCTGTCAGGCCTGGGAGAGGGTGGAGGCCAGTCATCCTATCTAATAAGGAGGGAATATGCTAATTGACTGCCACGCCCTCAGAGATGGCGGCGCCAACAGCCACAAGATGGTGGTGCCCAGTCCCCTCAGCCCCACAGGTGGGTCCGGCCGCTCCACGCGCCTGCCTCCAGAGTCCCCCAGTCCCCTCCGCCCCCCAGCCACCCAAGGCCGGCCTGAGGCACAGGCAAGCCTCGGATGGCGGCTACCCAGCCGCCCAGAGTCACCGGAGGTGCAGGTTAACCAGGGCCGGCCGAGGCTTGGGCTGCCGGCAGTGGCAGCAGCAGAGGTGTGATGGGGCGTTGCCTTCCTCTGATCTCCGAGTCGCGTCCCGCCCCTGAGGGCTCCCGGACTGTGAGAGGGGGCAGGCCGGGCTGAGGGACCTTCCCCTCCAGTGCATGAATTTTCATGTACCAGACCTCTAGTCATAAAGAAGCTACACGTGGCCGGCCGGCGTGGCTTCGTGGTTGAGCACTGACCTATGAACCAGGAGATCCCAGTTCGATTCCCGGTCAGGGCACAGGCCCGGGTTGCGGACTCCATCCCCAGTGGGGGGCGTGCAGGAGGCAGCCGGTCCATGATTCTGATTCTCTCTCATCATGGATATTTCTCTCTCTCTCTCTCTCTCTCTCTCTCCCTTCCTCTCTGAAATCAATAAAAACATTTAAAAATATTTTAAAAAATTAACAATATATATATTTTCAAAACTTCAGCAAAGACTGACCCCTGATGCAGAGAAACAGTGACACTTGCTGGGGGCCTTCTCACCGACCCGGGGGCTTTCCCACAGCCCATGGGAGTGGAGCCCCATGGGAGTGGAGGCCCACGGGAGGCTGTGGAAGGAGGTGGGGACACCAGGCGATGGGGAGACAGTTGCACAGACCTGCTTGGCCCTGCGGGTCCCTCAGCTGCTTCAGATCCCAAACGAGGACCCGGGGTCCTGGCCCGAGCCTCAGCCTGTCCCTGGAGATGCCGCTCGCAAACACGTCAGCCTCAACAGGGCCCTTCCTTCCAACCCATGTCCATATGGGATCCCAAGGGACAAAGCAGTGACCACGGTCCCGCCACCCGACACGTCCTCCTGGGAGCGTGACACCCTGCCCCTCCCCTTCACCTGCCGGGCAGAAGGGCGTCGGGAGGGCGAGACCCTCCGGCCCCGTCCCAGGCCAGTCCCCCTGGACCACATGGGGCCCCGGGTGCTCCTACCTCAGCTTCGAGAGGTGAAACGGGACCGGGGCTCCTTCCAGGAGGTCCCCCCTGTCCGAGGAGGCGGATCTGGTGGAGCCGGCCGCCTCACTGCCCAGCAGCGACCTGCCCTCCCACTCGGCCGAGCCGAGGTCCCAGGACTCCGCCGTGATGAGCTCCGGGTGGTAGACGGGCAGGCACCGCGCCCTGGAAAGCAACACGGGGGTCACTGTCCCGAGACGAGGTCCGTCTCCAGCACAGGACCACATCGCATGCTGGCGTGGGACATGCGGACTCCATCCTGGCTTCGAAAGCGAGGACACACGTCGAGGGGCTGGGCCTGGCCCTACGGACGGACATCACAGGACAACTGGGTCCAGGCAAGTCTGAATTCACTCGGATCTTCAAAATGCATTGTGGGCCTTCAAGAAACATGAGCTAGGCCGGCCGGCGTGGCTCAGGGGGTGAGCATCGACCTGTGAACCGGGAGGTCAGGGTTCGATTCCCGGTCAGGGCACAGGCCTGGGGTTATGGGCTCGATCCCCTGTGTGGGGCGTGCAGGAGGCAGCCGATCCACGATTCTCTCTCATCATAGATGTTTCTCTCTCTCTCTCTCTCCATCTCCCTTCCTCTCTGACATCAATAAAAACATATTAAAAACAAACAAAAACCATGACCTTGGCCGAAACCGGTGTGGCTCAGTGGATAGAGCGTCGGCCTGCGAACTGAAAGGTCCCAGGTTCGATTCCGGTCAAGGGCATGGACCTTGGTTGCGGGCACATCCCCAGGTGGTGGTGTGCAGGAGGCAGCTGATCGATGTTTCTCTCTCATCGATGTTTCTCACTCTCTATCGATGTTTCTAACTTCTCCCTTCCTCTCTCATCGATGTTTCTCTCTCATCGATGTTTCTAACTTCTCCCTTCCTCTCTGTAAAAAATCAATAAAAATATATCTTTAAAAAACAAAAAACAAAACAAACAAAAACCATGACCTTGGAGTTGACAGTAAAGGGCGGAGAGACCACACACACGTCAGGGACAAGTTCCTGTCTCAGGAAGAAGGCCTCTGGCTGCGAGCCTCGGGCAATGCTCGGAGAGGCCCTCCTCTCGCGGGGAGGGGGACACTCACCCCTTCTCCTGGGAGAGGCTGCCCAGCAGAGGCGTGCTTTCTGTGCAGTAGGGTTCCCGGGGCCTGGAGCTGCAGAACGGGGCGCAAAAGGCGAGTGAGACCTGGAAGACTCACAGAGCAGCACGGGCAACGGGTGCCATTCCCGCCAGCAGGGGGCGCCCTCAAGACGCGAGCGAGCGAGGGTCTACATTCAGTCTCCGCAGCAAAAAAGCTGGAGTTCTGTCTGGCCCGTGTGGCCCCGTGGTTGAGGACGAGAGCGAGAGAAACATCCATGATCGGAGAGAATCATCCATCGGCTTCCCCCTGCACGGCCCACTCTAGATGGAGCTGGAAACCCGGGCCTGTGCCGTGACTGGGAATCGAACCCTGACCTCCTGGTTCGATGCTCAACCCCTGAGCCACGCCAGCCGGGCGCTAAAACCATCTTAAACTCACCTCTGCTCCGTGAGGAAGGAACCATAATCCTGGCCCCCAGGAGCCCAGCAGCTCTGCCTGGCCGCCTCCTGGGGATAGGGGCTCTCGGAGTCGGCCCCACCGGCTCCCAGCTGTGGCCGGCGGCTGCTGGCGGCGAGTCCCAGGCCAGCACGCGGGGAAGCGGACGTCTGATGGAGCTCCACCTCCAGCTTGCCGGAGCTCAGCCCGCCGCCTTCCTTCTCCAGATGCATGGTCTGCCGCCACTCGCTCACTAGGGCCAGCCGGAGAGAAAGCACCATGAATTACGAGCAAACTGCAAGGTTCCTCTGCACCCTGGGGGACCCTCACTTCCGAACGGCACCACAGAAAGGCCTCCTTTTTCTTTCTTTTTTTAAAATATATTTTTATTGATGTCAGAGATGAAGGGAGAGGGAGAGACAGAAGCATCAATGATGAGAGAGAATTATTGATTGGCTGCTTCCTGCACGCCCCCCACTGGGGACCGAGCCGGCAACCGGGATGTGCCCTCGACTGGAATTGAACTGGGGACCCTTCAGTCCACAGGCCGACGCTCTATCCACTGAGCCAAACCAGCTAGGGCTTTATTGATTTTTTTTTTTTTTTTTTAGAGAGAGAGAGAGAGAGAGAGACATCAATTTGTTATTCCACTTATTGATGCATTCATTGGTTGATTCTTTTTTTTTTTTTTTTTAATCCTCACCGTAGGATATTTTCCCACTGATTCTTAGGGAGAGTGGGAGAGAGAGGGAAAGACAGAGACATCGATGTGAGAGAGACATCAACTGGTTGCCTCCTGCACAAGCCCCGACCAGGGCCTGGGCCGGGGAGGAGCCTGCACCCGACGTAGGTGCCTTTGACGTGCGGCCCCTTCAGGCCCAGGGACGTGTGTCCGTGTACCCCCCCCACCCCGCCCCCAAGCCCAGGTAGGAGCATCCACATCCCCCTCCCCAGACCAGGACCCTGTGCCTGCCTCCTCCCAGGTCCAAGGACATGAGTCCTGACTTTTGCTGGTTCCCGGGGCGGGGGGAATGGGGGGAGGGGAAAGCACAGTTGGCAACAAAGACAAAATCCAGAACCAAAACTCCGGAAAATCCAACCAGCACACGAGGTTCTCACCCCTGAGCAGGTGACTCCCAAGTCCTCATTTGCAGCCCAGACAGACCACTGTGTCCAACGACATTCTGGTCTCCCTTGACGTGGCAAAGGTGCCCAGACACCCCCGTGGGAGTCCTGAGACGGCTCCTGGCTCTTCCCACCAGCCCCCAGGTGCAACCATCACAAACAGAGACACCCCCCGCCCGCCTCCCACTCTCACCTAGCGAGCCCTCACCCATGAAGGGTCCCTGCACTGCTGTAGGGCAGCCACCTCTCCGACGCAGGGCTACGCATACGCAGTGAGTGGCTTTCTGCAGCCGGCTAGCTGCCCCCTATCACACGACCTCCGTGATTTTTCCAAAACATACATCGGACCGCCGGGCCTCCAGTTCAAAACCTGACCCAGGCCCAACCGGTGTGGCTCCGAGGTTGAGCGTGAACCAGGAGGTCACAGCTGGATTCCCGGTCAGGGCACATGCCCGGGTTGTGGGCTCCATCCCCAGTGTGGGGCGTGCAGGAGGCAGCCGATCCATGATCCTCTCTTATCATGGATGTTTCTCTCTCTCTCTCTCTCTCTCTCTCTCCCCCTCTCGCTGCCTCTCTGAAATCAATACAACTATTAACAAAGAAACACACACACAAAAAAACCCTGTCCCAGCTGTCTCAGGTGTGGATACCCCTGGCCTCCCTCTGCCCCCATCATTCCTGACGCCCTCAGACCTCGGCCAAGCCCCAGGCGGGTGGGACCGTCTCAACGACCAGTATCAGCCTTGGCTTTTCGGGGGCACATTAACCTTGAGAAGCGGAGATCCCTAAATCACCCCCACCTCACACGGGCGTGAACGACTGCGCGCAAGTGTTTGCAAAACTCCGTTTGCGGTAACGGGCAGATGTTCCGTGTCCTGGGAAGTTCCCGAGCGCTTTCACCTCCTCTGTCTCCAGCGAGACTGACTCCTCACCAGCGGTCATGTGAGAGTTGGCATCCCAGCTGCAGGCCACCTCCCGGCCCCAGCGCTTGATCCTGGGGCCTGGACCGAAGACCCCATGGCCGCCGACAGGCAAGCCCCAGCCTTTCCCACATGGTTTAGGGGACAAGGAACTGCCTTGTATTCAGGACAGAGCTGCTGACCACAGGGCTAACAGCCTCCTGTTCTCTCTTCCTGGGAGCCATCCACATCCCCTACGTTCGAGCTCAGCAGGCCAGCCAGGCCCCCCGCAAGGAGGAGCCCCAGGCCCAGGCCCGGGTCTGTAAGCCCAAGGATGTGATCATCCACGTCCCTGGAAAAAGCTGGCCACAGGAATCCATGTAATTCCACTGTGTGTGGCCAAGTGAGTAAGTAGCAGGAGCGCCGAGGGATTTAAAGGGCGCATTCCGTTCCCCAGAAACGCCTGACCCGTGCGCTCACGTGCCTGCCAGGCGGGCGCTGGGAGCGGACCCCGCTGGGCAGGCCAAGCAGAACCCCGGCTCGGGAACCCTTCCCAGCTCCCGCCTCGGCACCCGCGCCCGCTCGGGGAACCCTCCCCGGGGCGCCCGTTCCTGTCCCCCCAGAAGATGCGCGCTGCGCTGATGCCCGCGGCTCTCCGGCTTACGCGTCTTCACACCAACTTTCTCGGCTCCTTAAAGCAACCGCCCAACAAGGGCTTCTTCAACCCCGCCGGCTCCCGGCCTCCTGGCTCCCCACCCACCTGAGGGCTTGCTCTTTCTCCAGGAGCGAAACTGAAGTTCCAAAGCGCGATCTCTGAACCGTGAGGAGAGCGCAATTCTTGGGGGAGCTCTGGCGAGCTCGCGCTGCGGGTGCGCGCGCCAGGCGGACTGGGCGCCGTCTTCCCGGCCTGGCCCCGCCCCCAGGCGGCCCCGCCCCGCCCCCAGGCGGCCCCAGGACTAGGAGGAGGAGGGGCCCCCTCACCCCAGAGCTGCCGCGGGGGCGCACTCGGAATATGCAGAGGGGGCTCCAGGTATTCTGGGAAGGCCCGGGGACAGTCTTCGCGCTGTGCGCATTTCAGGCGCTGCTTCATAGAAGGTAGCCAGGCGCTGGGAACAGGGTTCTCCGGGATAACGGGAACTGGGACGCCCACACGGAGGGCATCGTCTGCCTAAATTTTCTTTTGCGCAGCCCCCCCCCCCCCGCAAAAGCCCAGCAAACCCCAAAGAGCCCATCCTGGACCAGAAGAGCGCAGCCTAGCCCCTCAGCAGCTCCTGTCCCTCCAGCAGGCCCCAGGGAGCCCGCCTCAGGGGTGTCCGAGTGAGTTGCACAGGCACCTCTCCCCCTGGAGAGTCAGCAGCCCTTTCAACCTTGGCTCTGAGGCCACAGATGCTCACTGAAGGGTCTTTCCCGCAAGGCCATCTTGTGGAGACCGGGGCTTCCCCATGGCCCGGGTCAATTTGATTTCCATGGGCCCAGCCCGCAATAGCCCAGCCAAGGCCAAAGGGCAGAGTCTAGTGCCTCAGCCCAGGACAAGCAGCTCAAAGGCCAGCCCAGGGCCGAGGGGACCGGAAGCACCCTGACCCCGGGCCAGAGGGATGTCCTGGGACTGCGGACGGACGGGGCCAGGACAGGGAGGGGCCGAAGGGACCGGAAGCACCCTGACCCTGGGCCAGAGGGATGTCCTGGGACTGCGGACGGACGGGGCCGAGGGCCCCGGCACCGCTGCCCACCCTCCCTCTCCCGATGGCTGTGCCTCTGTCACTGCAGGGCGCGTGGTGTCTGCAACGAACACATCTAACTGGGTGGCTCTGAGAGACGTGCTGGTGGAGGCTGACTCGGAGGCTGTGCAACCCCGTGCAGGTAAGAGACGGCTCACAGCTCTGACAGTGCTTTATTTATAGGAGTGGAATTTAAGCACATACATGACACACATATGTACAGGACGCCCGGCCTCTGGGTTTTGGTTGAAATAACCTCTGGATGCGTTCAAGTAACACTGATCAATTCATGTTCCAAAAACATTTAATAAATTCAGAATAAAATGGAGTGAAGCATTTATATTTATAATCGATCAACGGTCACGCAGATTTCCATGTACAATTGAGACAGTGCAGACGCGGAAGCAGAAGGGCTGGCGGCCCCACAGAAGGCTTTATTTGTTCCTGGGAGCCCGTATTTACACGGTGATGCAGCATCTGGGGGGAGACCTTCGGTCCGCAGGACGAATGTCCACGTCCGCGGCCGCGTGAAGGGCAGGTTCCAATGCCGCTCCGTCGGCGCCCGGCTGAGCCCAGGCCCCGCGCCACGGAGTCTCCCTGCAGGCCCACGCCGCTCAGTGTCCCGTGAGATAGTCCTGCGTTGAGTCTGAAGCAAATGAGTCCACGTCCTCGTTCTCTGAGTCTTCGCTGCTGTCCTCGGCGGCCGGCTCGCCCGTGAGGGCGATGCGGGCGTAGTCGTCCGTGTCGATGGACTTGCAGAAGTGGATGGCGTACTTGAGCTTCTCCTCCAGCACCTGCCGGCAGGAGTAGCGGGGCAGCTTCAGCAGGAAGAAGCAGGTGTAGGACTCGGGCAGGAAGTGGTCGGGAGGGCTGTACTTGTCCAGCACCTGGAACGGGAGGGTCAGAGCTGGGGGACCCTCCCTCACCACGCCCGGTTCCTATGACACGCGTCAGTCCGTGGGCCCGCTACCTTTAGAGACCAGAGCTCCTAGACTCGCAGTGAAAGAGCAATGGGTTACCGTGACGATGACTTCTCTGAGATCACGGCTGTGAGGAGGCGGGTGGGCCGGCCGGGTGGGGCGGCCCCTTACTCCCCAGCCTGCACCCTGTAGACTACGACACGAGGAAGCCAGTGAGAAGAGGGACAACCCCCAGGACCACCTACGTTTTGCGAGAATGACAACACGTGGCTGACAGACCCCAGCCTGGACAGTACCGCGACCCGGGAGGTCTGGGGTGGGCAGCCTGACCCGTCACCCAGCGACCGGCAGGTACCAGAGCCGGCTCTGACCCTGGGACCGAGGACTCAGACTCGAGCAAAGCTCGGCTCTTGTTCCAATGGGTGTTCTCATCCAACCGGAGGACCACGCGCTACGCAGTGTGCTCACAGGCAGGCCGGCTGCCTGGTGCTGTGCGCGGGGGGCGGGGCGGGGGGAAGGGTGCCCACACACTTCCTACAGGGGGCTGCCCCGCACCTGCAGCATTTCTGAACCCCCACCCCCGAAGGAAGGGAAAACCAGGTCGGGAGGCTGCCCGAGCCCGGGGAGCCCACCTGGATGACGAAGTCCCGGCCCCGGAAGTCGGCGATGGTCCTGGGCAGCCGGGTGCGGCCCCACACGAAGCGCAGGAAGAGGGAGCGCTCCGTGTTGGAGAAGGCCTCCATCACCTCCCAGAACCACTGCACCAGGGGTGCCGACGGCTCCACCCCCTTGTAGGTGGCCACTGACTTCAGCAGGTGCAGGGGGATGTCCGGGCTGCCGCACACCTGGGGGCACACGGTCAGGGGGCCCTGTCCATCCACTTCCGCTCAGGCCCGGTGGGTACCCAGGCCTGCGGGGGGCGGGGGGTGGGGGACACGCGTGGGGCCCAGGGCTGCCAGGGAGGAAGGCAGGAGACAGGCTTCCTGAGCTGAGCATCCCAGACCCCCGAGGGCACGGGGAACTGAGATAGCTAGGGCGCGGAGGGGGTCACCACGGAAAGGCCCTGCCAGCGGGGCCGCCGCGGAGCCGCCTACCATCGTCTCCAATTCGTAGCCGGTGAAGAGCGAGAGCAGGGGCACGGGCACGACGCGGGCCATGCCCTCCCGGACGGCAGCCACCTGCTCGTCGAATTCATGGAGCCTGAGAGGAAGGCACCCAGGTGACCAGATGCGCTCCCACCTGAGTTCCGCGGGCGGGCGGCGAGGACGGCCTGGGGGCGATGTGGCCCCTGCCCCCAAGGCTCTCGTCTCTGTCCTCCTTTCCGCACCCCCCCGCCCCCCGCGGGAAGCGCCCCAGGCCTGCACGTTGGGGCACCAGGCAGGAAGGGACGCAGGGGACGGCAGGACGTCTGCCGGGCGCCCTCACCACAGCCCGCACGCACCTGTAGCTCACGGCCAACCGGACGTACTCGGCGCGGGTGTCCAGGGAGATGTGCGAGTGCCTGGAGCTCAGCTGCACGTCCTGGCCGCTGGCGCTGGGCACCGTGAAGGGCAGGCCCATGGCCTCGAACTCCTCGGAGGTGGCCTCGTTGTCGCGGATGTACATGAGCCCGGGGATGAAGTCCTTGTCCACCTTCCCGAGCACAGGAGTCCGTGTCGAGCCAGGTGGTCCCCCTGCCCGCCCCCCCCCAGCCAGACCCCCGCCCACAGCCCCCAGGGCCAGGAGGGAGCGCACACCCGGGGACCCCACTTCCCAGCCGCCCGGGCGCACCTCGCTGAGGTCTGCGATGGTGAGGCTCATCCCCGCCAGCTGCTTCCAGACGGGCTCGGCCAGACTGAGGCTCAGGGGGCTCCCGGTGCGGATAGCGATGCCCAGCAGCACTCCTGTGCGGCCAGGGCCGCGACGGGCATCGGAATCAATGGCAGGGCGTCCAGCTCCCTCCACCCGGCCCGCTCCCCCCACCAACACCACCCCGACTCAGGAGGTGTGCCCCAAAGGCCCGCCTGGTCCTAATTTGCTGCTGCTCTCTGCTCAGGCCACGGTCTGGCTGCCCCCCCACCTCCCCAGGACAGAGCAGCCAGGAGGCTGGAGGGAGGGCGCACCCAGGAAGCGGAACATGTTGGTGTGCACGGGCGCCCGGGCGGCGGGGCTGAGCAGGTAGCAGTCTCGGTTGGCCCCCGACTCGTCCCTCCCGTTGGGTGTCACAATCAGAAGGGGCGTGAGTCCATTCTGCAGCTCCTCACAGATCTCGGCGATGGACTCGCTGTAGCCGCCTCCACAATCGTCCACAGATTCACCTTCGGGGGAAGGAGAGTGAGCCACTGTCCCGCCCTCCCCCCAGCCCCCAAGCCCTGCAGGAGCAGCTCCGCCCCCCACAGAGCCCGGCACCCCCGGCCATGGTACCACCGCCCCGCGCCCACGGCTCTTACCCACGAACTTGACCTTCCAGACGCGGTGAGGCAGGAGCAGGCTGTCGGGGCTGAAGGAGCTCATCTTGGCGCACATCTGCCCGAAGACGGACTTGGTGCCGTCGGGGCCCGCCAGGCCACCTTTGCTGCGGGAACGCTTGACCTGAGGAGGAAGGACAGGGAGCTGGCGCCGCAGGAGGCGCAGGCTGACAGCCCGGGCGCTCGAGGACAATGCCAGCCCTGGGCCCTCGCCCGTCAGGCCCTGACTCCGGCCTGGGCCCCTGTGCTTCTGGGCAGGACCTGAGCAGCTGCTGCCTGCAGAGCCAACGCAGGCGTGTGCCCCCACAAGACCGAGCGAGGTCCACCGAACTGCCGCGCCAGGTGACGTCGAGACGGAGCCCGCCTCATGGCAGGGGGCTTTCCTGTCCGCCCCTGGACTTCCTAAGCCTTCAGAGGAGCACACACACCCGCCCCAGACCTAAGCTAGACCCTGCTGCCGTGCCCTGGCTTCCATGCTGCCAGCAAGCTAACCCAGCTGCGACGCGATCCCGCCAGGAGCTCCTCCCACAGGCAGGACGCTCTCCCAGGGCGTCGCCTGACCAGGAGCTGCCCGCTGAGGGCCCGGCTGAGGAGGCCTGTGGCCAGCAACCTGCCCATCGGCTCACTGATGGCGGCTGAGACCAGAAGGGCGGAGAGCAGCGTGCCTCCGAGGTGGGGAAGAGAGGCTTCCTCCAGCCTCACTCAATAGCCTGCTTGTTCGGGGCGCGGCCGCCACCCCAGCACAGCGCTGTGCCTGCTGATGTCCCCGCAGGGCCTCTTCCCCCACGCGGCCACACGTGCTCCACAGCAAACCACAGATTGACACTTGACCCAAAACGCCCGAGCGAGTCCAGAGCATGTGGGGGTGGTGGTGGTGGTGGTGGTGTGTGTGTGTGTGTGTGTGTGTGTGTGTGTGTGTGTCCGTCATGTGTCAGCACAGGGTGTGGAACAAGCAGCCTGCTCTTCGGGGCTCCTGCCACTGCTGGGGGAGGCCCCGCGGCCTCCCTTGGTGTTCAATGACTGGCGGGCGCCACATGGGCAGCCGTGGGACCTGGAGACAGTCCCTCTCCCTCGGTCCTCTGGTCCCGTGGGACACAGCAGTGACTCGGCCCATGAAGGGCAGAGCCACGAGGGCCGGGAGTGTGAGGCTGGGCGACAGAGATGGGGACGGGCACCTAGAACCCGAGGGGGGAGGAGATGTGCCCGCCGGGCTGCAGCCTGCGGACAGACTCCCAGGGACGGCACAGCCTCTAGCCCCGCAGAGGCCTCGGCCCAGGACACGGGGCACGGGCAGCCCACCTGGCCTTGCGGGCTGTGGCGGAGGGACACGCCGTTTTTACTTCCCCTCCGCTCGTCTGTATCTGTGCTCTGGGTTCAAGCCTCCTTGCTTGCGGCACCTGCCCTCTAGAGCGAGGGCGTGGCCCAGGGGTGTCCCCGCCCCCGCCCCGCCCAGGGCCGGCTGGCAGCCACGCCGCCCCGTCTGAGGCAGAGGCCCCGTCACCGTCACCTGGATGCGGTTCAGCTCCACCACGGGCCCGTGCTGGCGGTCTCGCACCATCGTTGCCTGCACCACCTTCCGGAAAGCCACCTCCTGAGGGAACACGGCAAGGTGAGAACCGGGCGCGGGCAGCAGGGCGCTGTCGGTCCGCACGGAGGCCCCAACGCCGGTGCGGCGCCGGCCGAGCCCCGACAGCTGTCCGGGGTCAAAGCTCACGCAGACCCCGCCCGCCCGCCCGCCCGCGGAGGCGGGTACCTTGCCCTGGGAGATGAGGATGCCCCGCAGGGTGTCGAAGCCCACGGCGGGCCCCAGCCCCGTCTCGCCCAGGGCGCCCTCCAGGTCGAACATGGGGATGCAGGGGCAGAAGAGCTCGGAGAGGTGGTGCAGCAGCAGCAGCCGGTTCCGCAGGGCGACGACCGGGAGCTCCTGCAGGTGGTTGTACTCCATGGGCACCTGGAACAGAGGCAGGCGGGGTCACCGCCCTGCACGGCTCTGCGGGACGCCTGCGTCCGGTGTGGTTTGGGAAATCTCATCACTATCTGGCCGCTTGGCTTCAGCCGAGCCATCGAGGAAAAGGCGGGAATAACTAGTCTGCAGCCATGTTTGCTGAGCGTGGTGGCCCGTGCGGTCAGCCGGTTTTACATCCTTCGTGCGATTCTGAATGCAGGTGAGCGTCTCACTGACACTCAGACGTCTGGCTGACGTGAATGCCAGGGCTGCACGCGTGAGCCCGAATCGCTTCCAGCGGAGGGCCTAGGCCACACACAGGGACCCGCCACCAGGTGCACCTGAGCCCCCACCCGCAGCACCCACCTGTGCGGGCAGCTTCCCGGCGCTGGCGGGCTTGCTGGTCGACCAGGCCAGCGTGTGTGCCGAGCCGCAGGCCACGCGGTTGACCTTCCTCCCCTGCAGGGCGGCCACCAGCCTCGGCCTCTGGATGGCGTTGGTGGTCCCGTCCCCCAGCTGCCCCTCGTCGTTGTCACCCCAGGTGTAAACCTCACCTGAAGGTGAACGGAGACCAAGGAGCTACGTGAGGAGAGCGCACGGCCCTCCCTGCGGACCCTGAGACCTAGTGTCTCCTCACACCACGCGCCCCAGGCCCTGTCCCTTAAACACTGCCCCCTCTGCAGACACGGGGCTCTGGTGGGGGGGGGGGGGGCCCTCCCAAAACCCTGTTCCGGGCCAGCGAGGGCCCAGCCTGCA
The DNA here is from genome assembly GCF_963455305.1 of Plecotus auritus. Taxonomy (NCBI): domain Eukaryota; kingdom Metazoa; phylum Chordata; class Mammalia; order Chiroptera; family Vespertilionidae; genus Plecotus; species Plecotus auritus. Next base: position 2,911,964 of record NC_137781.1, read on the forward strand.
CGCAGGCCTAAGGCCAGCTCTTCCCTGTGCAGTGTGAACGGTGACGTGTTCATGGGCCTAAGGCTGGGACGCTCCCAGGACGCAGAGGCTGCCACCTACCCTCCTCGGTGCAGCACACGCAGTGCAGGGAGCCCGTGGCGATGGCGATGACCTTCTTCCCCTGCAGCCCCTGCACCTGCCGCGGCCTCCGCACGTGGTCGTCGGAGCCGTGGCCCAGCCGGTGGTAGTCCCCTTTGCCCCTGCGCAAGAGACAGGCTCAGGGGGCGAGGCCACCACTGCCCCGCCCCACCCCGCCTCCTGGGCCAGCGCTGGCTCCGAGACACACCCCAGCCCGCAGGGAGGTCACGGACCTTCCACCAAGGCCGTGAACACCACCTCAGGTGAGCCCCCCGCCCTGGGGGCCAGCCTCGCGTACCAGGTGTAGACGGTGCCGGACTTGGTCAGGGCGACCGAGAACTGGGACCCACACTCCACCTTCACCACGCCCAGGCCCGTGAGCGAGTCGATCTGCAGGAGAGGTCACTCAGCAGCCACCAGAGACCGACAACCATCCGAGGAGGAAGCGGAGAGCCTCGCCCTCACCCTCGCCCTGCGTTTATTCCCGCTGAACCCTCCACTGGCCAAGCCCAGGCCGTGGGCAGGAGCAGCCGCACCTGCAACACCTCGCAGGCGGGGCCCTAGCTCCTCCCCCACACCCACGGGCGGGCGGCGAAGAGGGAGGAGTGGCTGGGCCGCCCCACCCGCGGGGACCAGGCTCAGGGCCAGAGGTACCTTCATGGGCACTTTACAGCCGTCGCTGCCCCCGCGGCCGAGCTTGCCGTAGTCCCCGTCGCCCCAGGACCACACTGTGTCGTCATCTGTGAGGCAGAGCGTCTGGGCGTCGCCACTGCCACAGGCGACGTCGACCACGCGATGGCCCTGAAGGGCCTCCACCTTTGAGGAAGGGACATGGAGGTGTTCTGACCACACGGCTAGGCCCACCTGAGGGAGGCTTTCTGAGTCCACATTTTCATGACCCTGAGGCCACACAGAACGCACCCTGCAGCCGCCCAGGGGCACCCTGCAGCCGCCCAGGGGCACCCCACAGCCGCCCTGGGGGCACCCCGCAGCCACCCGGGGGGCACCCCGCAGCAGACAGGGGTATGCATCCCAGGAAGCAGCCCCGGGCCCTGGGGGCCAACCCCCTGCGCTCCCTGCCACAGGGGTTTCTAGAAGACCCCGATTTCTCGAGCTGCCAAGGACCGCCCACCAGGGAAAACACAAAGGCAGGTCGAGGACCGTCCTCTCTAATGACCCACAGAGCACACACCAAGTGGCTGTTAGTTGCACCAAAAAGAAAACCCGCTTGTCCACACTGAGCCGTGACCGCCGACCCCAGCAGAGTGGCCCGCGCCCCGGACGCCGCCTCACCAGCTTGGGCTTGAGCTGGTCCTCGCTGTCGCTATGGCCCAGGCGGCCGTACCGGCCTTTGCCCCACGTGTAGAGGTCGCCGGCAGAGGTGACGCAGGCGCTGTGGGCTCCGCCGGCAGCGATGTCCACCACCTCGGTGCCTCTCAGAGACTCGACGACACGAGGGCGGTCACAGGGACTGCAAAGAGGCCACAAGCACCCTGAGAGGCAGGTTAACCCTGGCGGTGTCGCACGCAGGCTCTGGCTGGGTGCTCACGTATTCCGTGTGCACTCCTCGATCTACACCCTGCAGGTCGAGTTCCTTTTTGCACTGAACTCGTCAGTTACAGCTGCCGTGCAGCCTTCCGTCAGCTCCGGGGCGCACAGGCGAGGCCTCACGCCACTGGCTAAGTCTCACACCCGCGGCCCCTCACCGTCAGTGTCACTGCTGTCTCCTGGGCCGCACCGAGTCCCTGCCTGTGCTGTGACGCCGCCTGCACGGCCGACTCCCTCCCTCTCCTCCAGTCCCCATCCTCCTCCCACCGACAGCCTCCGGTGCTCTGTCCCAGAGGCCCCTGACGCCACCTCATCTTTTTGGATTGTTTTCTTTTTGCTGCTCTGACCGGTGTTCCTGCTTATTTTCCCCCGACTGTGACAATAACAAGACACCCCAGCCCGGCGGCACGGCTCGAGGTTGAGTGTCGGCCTAGGAACCAGGAGGTCAGGGTTCCATTCCAGGTCAGGACACAGGCCCGGGCTGCGGGCGCCATACCCAGGGAGGCAGCCGATCCATGATGCTCTCTCATCACTGATGTTTCCATCTCTCTCTCCCTCTCCCTTCCTCTCGGAAATCAATAAAAACAAACTCAGAATTGCTGCCCCAGTTGAGGTGTCAGGCAGATAAGACCACACACACCGTTCATGAACTTGTCCCCGGGAGTCCCCCCGAAGCAGACGGTGGTGGATGCTGTGCTGAGGGCTGGGCTGACAGACACCAGCACGGAACCCCGAGAAGGAGAGCGCGGCACGCGCGCCGCACAGGTACCTCCGGTTGCCGTGGCCCAGCTTCCCGTCCTCGGCCTCGCCCCAGGAGTACACCTCTCCTTCGGAGGAGAGGGCGAGGCAGTGCTTGCCCCCCGAGTTCACGGCCACCTTCCTGATGAACACGTGCTGGATGGACTCGAGCAGCGTTGGGGTGGACACCGACTCCGTGCCCCCGACACCGAGCCGGCCGCCGGCGCCGTACCCGGTGGCGTACAGCTAGGACAGGGAGCAACAGAAACGGCTTTACCCCAAGAGCCTGCGTCGGAGTAACTGAAGCCCCGCCAGTGCCCTAGACGTTCCCACCCCAGAGACAAAGCTGAGAGCTACACGCCGCGCGGGTGCGGGTTATCTGCTCCGCAGAGCTCTCGCCACCAGCGAGGCAGCTGCAACTGTTTGAAACACCAAGTTCACAAAATGCGTTTGCAAGTGAGGTCTCCTTCCTGGGACATCCTTTCGTCCAGACGCCAGCTATAACTGACGCCAGCGACAACAAGCAAGGGTTCGTCCTTTACTGCCGGCAGGTCGCCGACAACAGCGCCCACAGAAACACCCATAGGGAACGTGCCGTCTCGGGATGCAAATATCTTTTATCGCTAACTTTTTAAAATCCAGACTGCCACTTCCGACGGCACGGCAAACGTCTCTCCTATAAAGACGTAAAGGCTGCGGCAAAGCCGCGTAGGAAGGGAACCCAAAGACAGGACGGACGTGAACCAAGGTGGCAGGTGGACTGAGCGGGCCTGCCTGGACCCAGGAGGACGCCTGGCAGGCCCTGCTCTGCCCCCCACAGCCCAGCGGGCCCTTCTCCCACGGGCGGGACCCGGCGAGGAGGCGCAGGGTCCAGTCACAGACGATGGCTCGCCGTAAAGAAGACCCCGCAATCCCTGAGCTACACGGGAGAGAGGAGTGGAATGAAGGCCAGACACAGGGTCAGTGTGTAACCCCCGGCGAGTCCCACACACACCAGCAGCAGTTGCTTAAAGAGCAGCAAAGGAAACAGGAAGACACCTCCCGGGTCACGGACAGGAAACCACGGTAACACTTGTTCAAAATAAGAGCCTGCAAGTTTAGACCCAGGTGGTTCCGCAGGGATGCTTGGGGGGCCTGCCCCCAGCACCCCAGGGCGACGGCCTGGAGGCGAGGCCGCAGGAGTCCACATCCAGGACCACCCCCACCCCGCGGCTCTGCGTCCCGCGGTGTCCATGCCGACGACGGGGAACGCACCCTTACCTTCCCATCGGCTGTGACCGCGAACAGAGTCTGCTCTCCGCCAATTAACTGAACGGGCCTGAGGGTGGCCAGGGCTTCGCAGGGGGTGGGCACCTTCACCTTCGCCCCCTCGATGCCCCCGAGCTGGCCCCTGTGGTTATGTCCCCATCCGTAGATCGTGCCGCTGCCGCCGGCAGACAGAGTCCAGTCGTCCGGGCGCCTAGAGCCGAGAGAAGCGAACAATGAACGTGGGCGCTCCCCGCCTGAAGCGTGTCCCCCCCGAAGCGTGTCCCCGTGTGAAGCGTGTCCCCCCCGAAGCATGTCCCCGTGTGAAGCGTGTCCCGCTCCCGCCGCTCCCGCCGCAGCGACCTGCTCATCCACTGCACCAGCTGCTCGTCGTGCTCCCTCCGGAAGACGTCGTGGCTCTCGTGCAGGACGTCCATGGCCTCGCCGTCCGCCATGAGCTCGCGGATCTTCTTCGCCACCTAGACGGCACACAGTGAGGCCACCACACGCCCGTCTCTCAGGACAATGGGACACCGAGGCGCGCAGGCCGGAGTCCCGGGGAGAGCAGCACCAGCACTGGGTCTCAGTTGGCAGGAACCAGGGCTCCCTGTCTGAGCGTCACGGAGCGTCAGCAGCCCCTCGTTCCCATGAGGAGGGGCCTCTCCTCAGGTGCTCCGCACTCGGTGGAAGACCGCGTTTTGCTCCCAAAGGCGACTCCCACACCCGCGCGTACCTCGTCCAGAAACAGCCGGGGCAGCGGCGTCCGCCTGTCCAGGGCCACGGCCACGCGGGAGGCCATGCAGTACCTGCGGAACCAGGCCCACTTGTGCGTCTCGGCGCAGCAGGGGAGCGTGTCTAGCTCCAAGTCACAAGCAAGAGCCACCAGCACCTGCAAAGGGTCACGCAGGGTCACGCCGACGTGCAGCCCACGCCGCCCTCGCTGACACGACGCGCCCAGGCCGCCCTCGTGTGAAGGTGCCCAGGCCGCCCTCGTGTGAAGGTGCCCAGGCCGCCCTCCGTGGAGCCTCCCTGGGGAGCCTCGCCAGCCGTGCTGACGGTCCGGGCGGCGGAGCTGTTCGGCCCCGCTTCCGGCGACACCCCGACACGCGCCTGCACAGGAGGCTCCCGGGTGCCCCCGCGCTGCCCCAAGCCACGTTACCTTGAAGAACGGGCTGTGCAGCAGCTGCTTGCCGCCCCGCACGACGGGGTCCTCGTACTCGAACTGCCTCTCCAGGGTCTCCGGGAGGCCTTTCACCAGCGCAGCCAGAGCGCTGCCCGTGAAACTCTAAGGGGACAGCACACGGTAGCCACGCCCCCGACCCACACGCTTAGCCTCTAGGAGTCGAGCGTTCTATTCTGTGGGTGCCCTTCTCCCTAAAAAACGAGTGTGGTGTTTCCAAGTAGGGGAGACCTAAAAGGACGTGACCGACGCTGGAACGAAAGGGGAGCTACACGACCCCCTCGGCGCTGGGTCCGGGAGGCAGCTCCCACGGGCCCGTCCCTTCCGGCCACCCGCTCCCAGCGTGCTCAGGACCAGCAGCCTCTTAACAGTAGCCACTCATCCAGCGAAACAAAGACTAGTTGTCCAGCCCACAAACGCAATCCCATGGTCACAGCCACCGAGACGCCTGCCTTTGGAATCAAAGGCCGCCGCACGCATGTGTGGAGCAGCAGGGGCGTCGGCCGTGACAAAGGCTGCCTTGTTCTCCTGCTGGCTTCCTAACGGATGCACCCTTACTGCCCGGGTCACAGGTCTAGCACCTGGGCGGGGGCTTCCTACCAGGGCGCGCGCCTCCCCGTCGCTGTCCCCCAGCAGCCGGCGGATGTTGACCGACTGTCCAAACTCCGTCGTCAGCAGCTTCCTCAGCCTCTGAAGGGCCCACATTCTGTGACTGGCAGCTGAAGAGAGCAGACAGAAGACATCGGGAGCTCGGCCACGGTTCCTCTCGCCCGCGACAGACATGGCGATGAAGACGCCGCCTACCTAAGGCACTGAGCTGTGCGCACGCGGCCAGCGACGCGGCCAGGCGCGGGACGATGCTTCTGTTCGAGGCGAGGTTGAGCCGGAAGTCGAGCAGGCAGGTCACCAGGTCCATGGACGGGCAGGAGAGGACACAGCGGTCGGAGAGCAGGTCTTTAGGGCCTGAGGGTGAGCACCACGAACGTCCCGTAAGGAGACCCGCATGACCTGCCTGACAGCTCCCCACGCGGCAGAAGCAGGCAGACCACAGCATGGAGTATAATGGTCAGGCGTCCAGCCTGGGCCCCGCGGCCCCCCACTTGGGCACCGCGGTCCCCCACCTGGGCACCTCGGCCCCCCACCTGGGCCCCTCGGCCCCCCACCTGGGCCCCATGGCCCCCCACCTGGGCCCCGTGGCCCCCCACCTGGGCACCTCGGCCCCCCACCTGGGCACCGTGGCCACTCACCTGGGCCCCGTGGCCCCCCACCTGGGCACCTCAGTCCCCCACCTGGGCACCTCGGCCCCCCACCTGGGCACCGTGGCCCCTCACCTGCGGCCGGCATGATAGGGTAGACCGTGAAGCGCCAGCCCCACCCATTCACGGACCCGTCGCTGATGAACTTCCACTTCAGCTCATCCCCAGGGATGCGCAGCTCGCTGGACCAGTCGGACCACTCCCGGCCTGCGGGAAGCACGTCGGGTAAGCTCTCTCCCTCCACCAACACGAACCTCTTCAGATACAGTCACTCATGCAGGGTCTGCAGCATGAGGGGCTCCAGCCCAGGCTCCCCAGACGGATGATCCCATGCCTCCCGGGGAGCCCGCCCTTCAGCACACACTGCACCAAGTCCTGGGGAAACGGAGGCGGCAGTCGGCCCTGACGGAAACGCGCACACAACTGCCACGCAGTGTGAGGCCGGCGGGGGCCACAGCCACCCTCGGGACACGGGCCAGCTCAGCAGCGAAGGGCCGCCCTCGGGGAGTGGAGTGGAGCAGCCCACGGGAGCCCAGGGCCAGGCCGCCGTGAGTCACGGCCCGGTCCCTGCCTGGCGGGCTCGGTGGTTGAGGGAGGGCCCGTGGGACTCTGTGGGAGCAGAGACCAGCCCCGTGGCCACCCGGCTGAAAGCTACGCTGTGTCTGTGAGGCCGCCAGGGAAAGCCCGAGCTCCTCCGGCCTGCACGCTGCGCCGGGCGTTCGCAGGGTTCACCAGGAGCGGCTGGCGGGGAGGCCCTGCTGGGCCGGGGGTGAGTGGGGAGAGGCAGGGGGCCGGGAAGGGCTGCCGGTCCTGCCCCAGATGGAGGATGGAGCCTGAGAAGACACGCACAGACACTTCCTCTGGGAGAGGCTAAGGGGCACGTCAGCTTCCCCCGGGCCTGGCACCCCCGGGCCTGGCATGCTACGTCGTTCCCCCGACCTGAGCGCACGGAGACGATCCTGTTGACGCCGTCCATGACGGTGAGCGGGTCGTGGCGCCTCTCCGTGGAGCACTGCCGGTCAAACTCCACCCGGAGGCCTTCCGCACCTGGCGGGTGAGCAGAGCAGTGAGACCCCAGCGGGCACACCTCGGCGAGGCCAGAGCCCCACACCCTGCGCTGTGACCATGGCGCCCACGTACGGACGCTACGCAGACGCCTGTGCTGCACGCTCCCTGTCACGTTCCTCCCGAAAAGGGGGAGGTTTTCAGGAAAGCGAGAAGTGAGTCTCACGTAGTTTTAAATTCTGTTCTAGAGCCCTGGCCAGCGGCTTGGCTGGTTGGAGCGTCGTCCCCTCCACCAAATGGTGGCGGGTGCGATTCTGGTCAGGGCCCAGGCCTAGGCTGCGGGTTCGAGCCCCGGCAGGGGCGCACACGAGAGGCAGCCATCCACATTTCTCTCTCACCTCGATGTTTCTCCCCCTCCCTCTCTCTCTCAAGTCAACTTTAAAATATCCTTGGGTGAGGATTAAAACGAATTCTGTCCTCTCAGCGCGATGGCCGCTCTCAGGATGTAACCAGAGGTGCGGCCAGCGCCCCCGCCCCCCCCCCCCCCCCGCACCTGGGATCTTCACGGTGCCGCTGGAGGAGGTGTCGTCCGTGTAGGGGTGGCTGCTCTCCACCACCACGGGCTGCGAGGACAGGCGGCCGCTCTGCGAGTCGGAGGCCACGTCCTCCAGCTCGGTGACGCAGAGCTCCAGCAGCATGTCCGCCACCTGCGGGGAGAGGGGCTAGGTCGGGAGGCCGCCCGCCAGGTCCCGCTGCAGGGACGGGGTGGCCGCCTGGAGGACGTGGGGGTCTGAGGACTCTGGTTCAGGTCAGGGCTCGGTCTCCTCGCCTACGAAGTCAAGACGCACAGGCTCGCAGAGGAGGGGCTGCGAAGCGTGGAGGTGACCAGGGACGAGGAGCCGACACGGACACCCGCAGGTGCCGGGGACACAGAGCCTGTGACGGCAGCCACGCCTGCTCCCCAGGATGGGCGCTGCCCCGGGGGAGAGACTCGGAACAGGCGCCGGCAGGAGCAGCCGTGTGGCTGTTCAAACTTAAACCCAGGTTAAAGAAACGACACTTCGGGTTCCCGGGCGCACAGGCCACATGTCCAGGCGCCGTGGCCGGGAGCGGATGCTCCCACGGCAGAAAGTCCTGGTGGACCAAGGCTGCCAAACACCGAGACCTGGGTCACAGCTACAACCGTCACGACACCGTGTTAGAGCAAAAGGGTTAGATTCATGGGGCAGAAAAGCCCAAATGCACACAGGAATCACAAATGCAGAAAAGCCGTTCCAAATTCCTGGGAGAAGAGGAATCACTCAATAACTGATATCGCGGCCACGTCTGTCACTTGGGGAGAATAAAGTTGGATCCCACGTATCCCTTCTATCAAGGTAAGTCCCAGACGGCTCAAAAAAACAAATGTCATCTATAAAAATAAAGCATAACATGCTAATTAGACTGGACGACCTTCCGGACAAGCCAGGGCTGCAGGGAAGCCCGGGTCCCGGGCACCAGAAGGAAGCCGGTGCCGGCAGCGGGGGAAGGAAGGCCTACTCCTGCACGAATTCCGTGCATCAGGCCTCTAGTCAATGAAATAAGTTATGAGAAGAAATGGGTTGCTTTAAACAGCGCCACGATTTTCAGCATAAAACAAAATCCAGGAGCCGTAAAAGCAAGCACTGGCAGGCCTGACGCTGCGGATGAGGAACTGCTACATGGCGGACACAGGCATGCCAAGGCTCCCGAGGACACGGCAGCCCATGTGACCGCGCAGGGCCTGGCTTACACGGAGCCCCTTCTACCCTGCCGTCTCCTGCATGGAGTCAGTCACGGACAAGACGTGACGTCACAGCAGCACCACGGAGAGAAGGCCCCTCCCGCTGTGCTCACCTGGGGGTAGGCGGTGCCCATGCCCGACAGCACGGCCGAGAGCACCTCCCGGCCCCGGTCCCCGGCCCGGCCGCACACGGACAGCTTGAGCAGGTCCACCAGCACCCGGGTGTCGTCGGCGACCAGCAGGCTGGTGAACTCGTCCAAGGCCTGAGGCTCTGGGCCTGACGCCTTATTCTGGCTCTCAACATCCTACAAGGCCCAACAGGAAAGGAGGAGTGACAGGTTAGAACGCCACCAGCTCACCCGCAAACTCCCGGAGATAAAGAAGGGCCTTCAGGAGGCGACGGGACCTGGAGGCCCCGGGGGGAAGTGACAGCCTCGGAGCCCCACCACCAGGACCCGTGCTTGAAAGCCACGTCTTGGGCCTCACAGCTGGAACGGGCCCGACCTGGGGTGGGGTGGGAATCGCTGCCTGCATCTCCCTGCGTGTGAGCTCCCACGACGGCCTAACAGTAACACTTGGCCGTAACTTAGGACTCACACCAAATCGGAGCTGAAAGCCCGCATGCAACCACTAGCACAGTCCCAGCGCGGGCACTCAGCACCGGCGGGTGGGACAGAGCACGGAGCAAGGTGTCCGCAGGGCCTCCAGGTACTCTTCTCCCATGACACTTGGCAGACACACAGCTACTGCCCGCAGTGGGGAACCCTGGCAGACACTCCTGAGCAAGTGGTAAGGATTCACGTCCCAGGTAAGGCTGCCAATCAACACCCCTCCACCCCCCCAGGAGCGCAGAGCCAGTGATCCTCTGTGAGGACTAACGAGACAGCACACCCTGGGGCCCAGACCTGCAAGGACCTGCTGGGACAGGAGCCAGATCTGTGGGAGGGATGAGAAGCCCTGGCACGCGGAGTGCACACTGCGGCCGGGAGGGGAGGGGGCTGTGCCCAGCTCGCCACCAGCGGTGCAGGGAGCCACCTGTGTGCTGCCTCTGCAACCCCGTGTGCGGTTAACATGCTTTCAAACAAGACAGCAGGAAGCCCCCTGACCTCTCTGGCTTTGGTCATGGTTTCTGCGATGATGCTGGCAGCTCCCGGGTCATCTGTCACCGGGATGAACGGCCGAGAAGAGGCGGAGGAGGCAGACGGGGTCACGGCGGCAGGGGTCACAGCATCCTCAGAAGAGATCACCTGGTTTCAAACCCGAGGAGGAAGAACTCAGCAATGCGCACACTTCCCAGACGCCCGAAGCCTCACCCGAAAGCCCTCTGGCCACCTGAGCGGCCGAGGCTGCAGCCACATGTCAGTAGGGACAAGTGCCCCCCCGACTCCACAGGGGCTGGGCAGCCACACCCAGCTCACCCCTGCTCCCAGGGCACCTAGCGACACCAGGACAGGTCGCAGGAAGGGACTAAAAGGAGCTCACATCTCTTCAAGCTGGAGTTAGCCCCCAAATAAGTTACAAAATGTTTTGATTTTTAAGAGGCATAAGGTTTCGTAATTGCAGACAAATGACTATGGACTTGCATTTAGCATCTTTTTAAAAGAATAAATCAAGCTCCATTTAATGCTTTAAAAAAAGCCTCCTTTTAAAAAAGAGCATTTTCTAATTCAAGCCAAAAGTCACAGCAACAGGCAGAAAGGAAACACGGAATGAAGTGGGACAGTGACCTGGACCCTCCTGCCCTCCTCTCTGACTGATGTTACTTCGCTTCACTCACCTCCCCTCGCTTCTCCTGCCAGGGACTGGGGCTCGGTCTGTCCTCAGGGTCAGCAGCCAGCAAGCATGCTTCTCCGCTCATGGGACTGGCTGTGGCGGACGCCTCTGAAGGGGGTGCCGAGGAGGAGAAGGAGGGGCACTCCGGAGCGATCATGCTGGCCGGCATCAGGGCCCCCACCACGGCATCTCTGTCAGGAGGGAGGGGGCCTGGTGAGCCACCTTCCCCGCGAAGGACAGCGGCAGGAGGTGGGCGGGCACCGGGAAGGTCGCCCTCGTTTCCACAGGACACACGGTAACAAGTTTCGGGAAAACACGGAACGTTATCACATCACAACGTACTCACTGCCTGGAAGCTAAAATAGTTACTCCTGACCCTATGTATCTGAACGCCCAAGTGGTAACGAGAAAACTGCCGAACACAAACATCCAGCAGAGCAAGCCCTGTCAGAGCCCACGGGGATTGTGTGTGGAAGTTGCAGCCAGGGCGCCTCCCAGGAGCAGCAGGACCCACGTCCTCTAAGGTCTGCATGGCCTCCGTCTACACCTGCCGCTCCTGAGGTGCCCTGCCCCTCCACGCCCCGGCCCCTGCAGGTGCTCTATCCACGCCGCCCCCCCCCCCCCCGCCCCTGCAGGTGCTCTATCCACCCCACCCCGGCCCCTGCAGGTGCTCTATCCACGCCCCGGCCCCTGCAGGTGCTCTATCCACCCCCCAGCCCCTGCAGGTGCTCTATCCACCACCCCCCCCCCCGGCCCCTGCAGGTGCCCATCCATGCCTCAGCCCCTCGCCATGACCACCAAGAGGCTAGACAACAGCCGTGAAAGGCTGGAAAACATCCACTTATCCAACTCTGCCCTGGGGAGTGTCTGAGCGAGGGGACAGGGGTCTGAAGCGTTCCTGAGCATCAGCGTCAATGATGCTTCCTCTGCCCCCCGTATCCATGCTTAGAGTTCATTGGCCAGAAAGGAACACGATGCCCTCTGACTGCCTTTCTGACTCCTGTTTCAAGTACCAAAGAGTCCTCGATTCTGAAACATCTGATTAATCAAAATGCCACACAAACCCAAATCTTACATGATGGCGCGATTTCAAAAGCTAGCAAACCAGCCCACCTGGCATACGTGATCTGCAAGGCGTTGAGCACGTGAGACAAGGCCTGCTGCTTGGCCAGGTTCCCGTCCAGGGACAGGAGGGTCTTGGCGAGAGAAGGGCGACCAGGCTTAGAGCTGCCCGCACCGCTGAGTTTATTGCTGGCAGCAGAAGACTCGGCCTCAGAAGGCACACCTGAAGAGAGAATGAAAATTTGGGTTTGATTTTTTTTAAGAACACATTTTGTTCTGTTTCTGTAATTCAATCTTCCAGTTTAGTTCCAAAACACATTGCAATCTGCATTTTGCTATTTCACAGGGGAGGTATTAGGTTCATGAATGGTCTTTCAGAGTAAAAAAATTTCCTTTACTTTATTTATACTCTATAAAGGAGCTGTTTTCAGCAAAGTTTTACCGTAACCACAAAACAACGTAGATACTTTTGCAAATGCATGAAACAGTGACTAAAAAAAATCTCAAAATTTGATAGAATCATAAACCCAAACATCCAAGAAGCGCAGCGAACTGCAAGCATGAAAACCACGAAGGTAACGACCCGAGGCACGCTGTCGTGAAACTGCTCAACCCCAGGGATGAAAAACACCTTCAAGCCCTCTGAGGAGAAAGACAGGTCGCGTGTAAGAGAACAAGGGTAAGAACGACAGCGGATCCTCAGGGCAAGAACGCACGTTAGAAAACAACGGGGCCAGGTCTTGAACGCAGCGGGAGGAAAAGCTGCCACCCTGGGTTCTATACCCAGCCACCCCTACTGCAGGGAGAAGCAGAGCGAGACACGTGAGGTGCTCGAGGAGCGGAACGGGCGCCTGGACTGCGGCGTTCACAGGCGCCATGTCAACGCGAGGGAGACGACACCAGCCACGCGCGGCTCGGCTCACTGTGTGTCCGCTTCGCGGAGGAGAGCGGCTGAGGCACCCCGCAGCCGGCATGATGCCCGTGCGCGTCGGCTGCGACTCCAGTCCTCCTGTGAGCACGCGCACGGCACAGAACCAGCATCGCACGCCTCCTAAGGTCCCGCGCCAGCTGCAGGGTCCCGCAGCGTGCACCACGGTCACCGTGGCTTTGGTGCAGAAGGGATGCCACCATGACCTCTGACCTGGGCACGAGGGACTTCCTAGGAGGACCCCCACCAAGCCAGTCAGCTACCTAGATAGGAAGCACCCAGCGGGTCCCTCGCCGTCTGGAACAGGACGGGCTCGTGCACAGAGGGCGTGGCCACGTCCACCGTCGTCCAGGCCACGCTGTGCGAGGACCCGCAGGCCACGCGCGTGACCTTCTGGCCCTCCAGGCCTTGCACGAGGGTGGGCTTCCTGTTCACGGTGGTCGTGCCGTTGCCCTGCTGGCCGTGGTCGTTGTCGCCCCAGGCGTAGACCTGTTCAGCGGGAAAAGCCAGTTTCCACGTTTCAGAACCTTTCCTTTAAGCGCCCTGCCCTTCGCCATCCTCGCCCGACTCTAAGCGATCGCCCTTTAACGTCATCCCACGAGCTCCCCTGTCTCTGTGGAGGAGGTGGGAGGTCTCCTCTTCCACTACGGCGGTCACCTTTCCCCTGCACTTTGCACGGGGACGCGCTCACACACGGTGGCTGCGTTTCCAAGCACAGCAGTGCCCGGACCCACAGATCTGCTCCCACGGTCCCGGGGGCCCTCTGCCCACCGCAGTCCACAGCCACTCCCTCAGCCCAGGCACCAGGCAGGAGCGCCCTGGACAGACGCCCGTCCCTGACAGGGCCACCGACACCCACCCACCCACCCAGAGGGGACAAGGCAGACACCCCTGCACCTAACGTGCGCACCTCTAGAATTTGGGAGAAAGCCCGAGTTCCCAGAGAAAACCCACAGACACGGGAGCCCCTGCAAGCCCCACGCAGGCAGTGGCCTGGCCTGGAACTGGTTTTCTTCTCATCCATGTTCTATCACAGTGGTCGGCAAATGGCGGTCTGTTGACTGAGTTTGCCGACCACTGTTCTATCAAAACGGCACTGAAGACACATCTCATCTCAGCGCGAACTCCCCCTTGGACACAAGGGCTCGCCACGCCCTCGCTTACCTGCCCTGCGTCCGTGACCGCCAGGCAGTGCAGGGCCCCGACGGCCACATGCACGATCTTCTTCCCTCGGAGCCCTTCCACCACCTGCGGCTTCCGCACATGCACGTCCGAGCCGTGGCCCAGCCTGAAGTAGTCCCCCTTGCCCCTGCGGAAGGTCCACGGTGTGCGTGAGCCCTGGCTGGTGCTGCTCAGCGGAGAGAGCGTCAGCCGTGGCCTGAAGGGTCGCGGGTTCGATTCCGGTCAAGGGCACATGCCTGGGTTGCAGGCTGGGTTCCCAGCCCCAGTCGGGGCATGTGCGGGAGGCAACCCATTGATGAATTGATGTCTCTCTCACATCGATGTTTCTCTCCCCCTCCCTCCCCTCTCTCTCTAAAAACCAGTGGAGAAAAAATACCCCTGGGTGAGAATTAACCAAAAAACAAAAACGCAAAACCAATCCAGGGTGCTTCAGCACAGTCACAGCCTGCATCGCTCAACAGGGAACGCTCCTGGTTAGGGCACTGGAGTGGCTCGAGGCAAGGCCACCCGAGCCACGGGCGTGAAATCTAAGTCAGCACCCCACCCCCTCTGCTGGCAAAAGCCTAGTGGCGTCCCAACGTTGGAATTACTGATGTAGGCTCCACATAAAGGGCTGAAAGCGCGACAAATGGCCTGGAACGCCGCCCGGGCGTCCCTGGTGGTGGCCTTCTTGCTCGCGCTGCTCTGGGCCCTGATGCTCACGCTAAGCCTGTCCCTCTGCCCAGGTCAGCTGGTGCCCGCGCCCCTCAGGTTTCATAAAACCAGCTTCACGAGAAACGCCAGGCCCCGAAGAAGGCAGAGGAGCCCTGGACAGGCTCGGCTCCGCAGGAAGGACAAGCTGGCTCCAGGCCCTCTGTGCGCTTTCCCAACAGCCCAGTGACAGCGGGAGCTGCCTCCGAGCCTGCAGCCCCCCAACGTGGAGCAGGGAGGATGGAGCCTCCGAGCCTGCGGCCCCCCAACGTGGAGCAGGGAGGATGGAGCCTCCGAGCCTGCAGCCCCCCAACGTGGAGCAGGGAGGATGGAGCCTCCGAGCCTGCAGCCCCCCAACGTGGAGCAGGGAGGATGGAGCCTCCGAGCCTGCAGCCCCCCAACGTGGAGCAGGGAGGATGGAGATGTTCAGTGAGCAAGGACCTAGAGGCTCAGCACCCCCCGGGCTCGGAGCGGCCGCATGCCCGCATGGCCCGCACACCGGGGGGCAGGCAGTACCTACCATGTCCACACCACTCCCGACTTGGTGAGCGCCAGGGAGAACTGGGCGCCGCACTCGATCTGGCACACGCCCTGTCCGTTCAGCCTCTCGATGTTCTGGGGGACGTTACAGCCTTCACTTCCTCCCCGGCCCAACTTTCCAAAGTCGCCGTCACCCCAGGAAAACACCAAGCCTGG
Organism: Plecotus auritus; assembly: GCF_963455305.1. Classification (NCBI taxonomy): domain Eukaryota; kingdom Metazoa; phylum Chordata; class Mammalia; order Chiroptera; family Vespertilionidae; genus Plecotus; species Plecotus auritus. The sequence goes on from NC_137781.1 coordinate 2,927,146, forward strand.
GGGAGGGAGAAGCCTTCAGCCGGGTTCCAGGGCCCCACCCCGGGACGGAGCGCGGCTGGCTCACCTTCGTCGGTCAGAGCCAGGGTCTGCGCGTCTCGGCTCCCACAGGCGACCTGGACCACTCTGTGCCCCAGGAGCACTTTCACCTACGCGACCACAAGGGGAACAGAGTCACGCACGGCTCTGGCAAAGCGAGGGGACACCTTTCCAGCCTCGAGCACACGCTGCCTGAGGCTGGCAGGTGGCGAGCGTCCTGCAAGCACAGGGCGGGCGCTCACCATCTTGGGCTTCAGCTGCGTCGTGTTGTCCCCGTGCCCCAGCCGGCCGTACTCCCCGAGGCCCCAGGTGTAGAGCTCGCCGCTGGAGGTGAGGGCCGCGCTGTGCGAGCTCCCGCAGGCGATGTCCCGGATGCGCTTGGTCTTCAGGGCCTCGATCAGCCGCGGCTTGTCGCAGTTCCTGGAGCAAAGGAGCAACATGCCCTGACCAACCGGCTTGTGTGTAAAGAGGAAAAAAGGAGCCCTAGCTGGTGTGGCTCAGTGGACAGAGCGTCGGCCTATGGACTGAAGGTCCCGGGTTCGATTCCTGGTCTGGGCACCTGCCCGGGGTGCGGGCTCGATCCCCAGCAGGGGGCGTGCAGAAGGCAGCTGATCCATGACTCTCTCTCATCATGGATGTTTCTCTTTCTCCCTTCTCCCTTCCTCTCGGAAATCAATAAAGATGTATCATAAAAGGAAAAGGAGGAGGACATCTACACAGATTTACACGGACAGATGGACGTAACAGGGCCCAGCCTTCAATACAGAACGGGGAGGCGAAGGCACTCGCACAGCTGCTGCTCTACGGCAGCTTCGAGCCCTTCTCTCGAGTGACGGGCCTGTTTACGCTTCCACAGAACCGCGCACCAAGCCTGCGCCCCGGTGCTGCTGACAGGCTGTGTGTGGCAGGCGCGAGGGAAGGGCCCTTACATCCGGCTGAAGTGGCCCAGCTTGCCGTCGTCCCCTTCGCCCCAGGAGAACACCTTCCCGTCGACCGTCAGAGCCGTGGCGTGCCGGCCGCCTGCAATTCACACAGGTGTGGGCTCTCAAAGGCGGGCACACACAGGCCACAGGTAACCACCCGTTCGTTCTGCCCGGCGTGCAGCATGCACACATCTCAGGAGACAAATACGTAGACTAAGGGAGCTTTTATTAAGCTACGAAGTTGAAATCTTGGAAAGAATTTTACTTGCAAAGAAGCAGTTAATGGGGCTCCTGCTGCGTAAGGTCTGTGAAGACCACACGTCAGGGGAGAGGGAAACAAGCAGGTCTGTGACCAGGCAAACTACCACCGGCCCTGAGATCACGCGTCTGAGACGCCCGCGGGGTCACTTAAGCAAACGCTGCCACTGGTAGTTCAGGCGCTCCCTGCACTCTCCCCACAAGGACCCTCCCAGCCCTCCCCCCGCCCCGGGCCTGTGCCCTCCCTGCCAGCTCCAGGTCTCCCGCCGCCTCGTCCTCACTGGCAGGACCAGGGGAGGGCAGCACTGAGCTTGCCCAGAGGGAACGGAGACAGAGGTGGGATAGGCGGGACTCTGGGTGGCCAGCTGTCCCTGAGGGTGGGCACAGAGGACCGGCCCGCTGACCTGGCACAGAGCGCTGTACTGGCCAGGACCCACCCTAGGCTTCAGGGAAAAGGGACTGTGCCCTTCGCTCGGCCTCTGTTCCGGGCCCTCTGCCTCGTGGTGTAAGCCTCACCTCTCGTACAGGCACAACGCAGTCCCCGCTCAGGCCTACACAGCGCCTGGCAGGGCTGGCCAAGCGGCAGGAACATGCCTTTCTAAGGGCTTCTCTTCCCACTGGGGCTCGAAAGGCGACAGGCCCTCCCCCAGCAAGGACACACCTCCGAGCGTGCGCAGGAGGGTGCGGAGGCGCTGGGACGCCGAGCCGGCGGGGCACGGGAGGCCCCTCAGAGAGCAGCTGAAGGGCCCCAGGCTCCCCGGCGCCCGCCTGCAGGTACCTGAGTGCACGGCCACCTTCTTGACCACGTAGCTGCTGAGCGCCGGGACCTGCCGGGGGATGGGCACGGTGCCGCTGGACATGCCCAGCCCCAGCCGGCCGTTGGTGGCCTCGCCGCAGGCGTACACCTTGCCCTCCACGGTCACTGCGGGCAGAGCGGGGGCGGGGCTCAGCTCGAACACCACAGCGGGGTTTTCGGCACGGAGCACAAGGGACCCGTTTTTAATGCGGGAGGCAGCGTACCTGCAAACAGACTCTTAGAGCCGCCCGCCACCTGCACGACATTCAGAGCCGACAGCGTCTCCGAGAACGAAGGAACCTTTATCTGGGACAGGACGTTTTAGTACAACAAAGAAAAGTCAGTTCTGCTTGCCCTTTAAGACGACCAGTAACTTAGCAGACAACACAAGGAATCACGCGGTTTGCATGGCGACGCTGACGAGAGGCCACTTCTTCTCTGGGAGACACACAGGGCCTGAGGCTGGCCGGTATGCGGACCCCCTGCCCCCCCTCCCCTGCCCGAGACAGCTCCGGGCACAGGTACCTTGGAGCCCTTGAGGCCGCCCAGCTGGTCCTTGTCGTTCAGGCCCCACACGAACACTTTGGTTCTGACCGTGGCCGCCGACTCCAGGCCCGCAGCCTTCTTCCTGACGAGGCTGCGGAGGAAAGGAAGCCGTTCAGGTGGAAAACGTTTAAGAGCGAAAAGGAAAGCCGCCCGGAGCAACGGCCTGCTGATTCCCATCGGAAACAACGTCCTAACACCGTGAGCCCCGAGTCGCCCAGGAATCAGCCCGCACAGCTCAGACGCCTGCCCCCCCGCCCGACGCCTTTGCGCACAGGAACTCGGTTCCCGCCTGTTCCCGGGGAGAGCTCGGTGCTGAGCCCACAGCTGCCTGCAGACGAGCAGCCGCCGGCGCCTCCTCACACAGCTCCTGCCGTCCCTGGAGAAGAGCCCCCGGGGGCCGGCACTGTGGCCATGTCCCCAGGCCGACACGGGCCTGGCCGCTTTCCCCAGAGAAAGGCTGTCGCAGACGTCCCAGAGCCTCCGAGGCGCGCTCTTCCTGTGTGCTCTGCCAGCGCACGGCCAGCCGGGCGGCCACCCGCGTCCAGGAGGCGGCCCACTGGAGGCCTCGCCTGCCCTCCGCGCTGCAGGGCTCATCGGCAGCACGCCGCCTCGACCTCGGGACACAGAGCACCCGGGCCTGATGCCGGACGCACTCCTTCTGTGCTTGAGGTTCTTGGCTTCCGTGCGCTTTGCTCTCTGTCTGAGCTGGGATGGAACCCAAGGTTCCAGAGGCCAGGCCCCAGAGAGGTGAGCGTTTCTTCCCGCCGACTTCACGAGACAGGGCTGCAGGGCGTGGGGAGAGGACGTAGGAGAGCTCCCGTCTGACACAGGCACAGGATGGACCCCTGGCGGGGTGCATACGGAGGCAGCCGATGGACGTTTCTCCTCACAATGATGTCTCTCTCTGCCTCTCTCTCCCTTCCTCCCTCTCTAAGTCAACATGGTAAATTTTATGTATATTTTATAACAATAAAACTTTCAATTTAAAAGTAAACTATCAAGTACTCAGCAAAGCAAGCTGTCAAATACTCCCCACGCCATGCCACGCCCACAGGAAGCAGGCAGGGACAGCTAAAAGGGAGCTACAGGGTACACACCAGGGCTAACTGTGATTCCGGTAGGAAAACTAAACGTTTTATTTCCTTATTTAAAAGGTATCTTCCTAAACACAATGCATTTCTACATCCAACACTTCCCTGAGTTGAGTCAAACGGTGACTGTTAGAACACGACCGCCTGTGCCCGACACACCAGGGTGTCCTTGAGACCCGGGGGACCTGGCACGGGCCCCGGTCCTGCTCACCTCCCGGTGCCGCCCTTCTCGTCCTCCTCCTCCTCGTTGTCGGAGGCGAGGAAGGGCACGGCGGCCCAGTCCTCCTCCTCCGCACGCACGCGCCCCAGCAGCACGAGGCCGTGGATCTTGCAGTCGATGCCCGAGCTCCGGCACTGCTTGATGGCGATCTCGATGTACCTGTGGTACTGGACACGCACCGGGAGCTGCAGACCCCGGGGCCACGCCCTCCCCGAGTGGCGAGGACGGGGCAGCGTGGACGCGTGCTAAGGTGCGTCCCGTCCCTACGACCCGGAGACCCCCAGCCGGGGGCAGGTCGGGGTGGGAGGCCGGGGACTCAGTGTCTGTCTCACAGACATGAGGTGCCATGAGCCCGCTTCAGACATGACAGACATGACTGCCTACAACTGGAGGGGACAGAGCAGAGCCCAGGACTCCGTCCCCTCGGTGAGCAATCAGAGCCTACGACCGATTCAGCGCAGCACGGAGGCCCCTCGGCGTGCAGAGCGGCACACGTGCCGGGTGCCTGCGGGGCGCAAGGCCACTTCCCACCACGGGGGGACGACGCAGGCAGGGAGACGGGCCCCGCCCGCCGCTCACCTCTGTGCAGTCGCTCAGCAGGGACACTGTGGTGTCGGTGGGGCTGATGTTGATGGTCTTCAGCTCAATGAGGTTATTCAGGGAGTTCCCGCCTAGGACAGAGGAAGGGAGACGAAGCATCAGACCAGGCGATCTCACTCTCTGACGGAGGGCACTCGGAGCCAACGCCCTCGGCTACCTGATACCACGACCAGGGAGGGCATGTAGCTGCTGTCCGCAGGGTCGACGGTCATTTTCAGTCTATGAACCAGAACGTCGGGGAAAATCTCCAAGCGGATCCAATGCTTAAACAAAAAGCAACCCCAGTCAGTAAGGTCCGGCTCTACTTTAGCTGCTAAGATCCCATGAGCAAAGCCCGAATCTGCACGTGATTATAAACCCCATCGTGTGGCCTGAGACAGCCTCTCCTCGGAGCTCCTCCCTCCCTCGCTTCTGAGCAGAAACGGGTTAGGCTCTGACCTGGGGTCCCTGACAGCCGTCACACGTGGGCCACAGAAAACACGAGTCCAGTGGGAGACAGCCCTTGCTCCACGTCTGTCCTGCGTAGCCCCGTGATGCCCCCCTTCCCCCACATAAGTGCGAACACACAACATCCCACAGACCAACACGTGTGCTAGGACGTGTGAGAGGAACTTCGGACAAGAGCAGCATCGGGATGCTGCAGGAGGGGGCGTAAAACACGACCCCTATCGCACCTCCTGTCAGTGGGTCGTTAGACAAAACCTGTCACCACCCATGTTGTTTAAAGCCTCGGACAATGAAAGCTGGATGGCATACTTAGAAAAATTAGAACTGCCCTGGCAGGTCTGGCTGAATGGTTAGCGTTGCCCCGCAGACCTGAGGGGCTCAGGTTCGATCCCTGGCCAAGGGCACGGACCTCAGTTGCAGATTCAAGCCCCGGCTCCAGTCTAGGCATGTGCAGGAGGCAGCCAGTCCCTGTGTCTCTCTCACATCCAAGTTCCTCTCCCTCTCCCTCTCCCTCTCCCCTCTCTCCTCTCTCCTCCCTCCCTTCTACTCTGTCTGAAGGTTGAAAAAGTATCCTCAGGTGGGGATTTAAAAACAAATAGATAAAGTGTAATCCTATATAATAAAAGGCTAATGTGCAAACTGTCCCCTCAACCGGGAGTTCAACCAGGAGTTTGACCAGGGGGTGGGGGCAGTTCCCCAGCCCTGATTGCGGGGGGGGGGCGTGCGGCCAGCCCCACCCGTGCATGAATTCGTGCACCGGGCCTCTAGAAATAATAAACTGAAATGTGCACTGAGCCCTGACGGGCCGTCGGAAGCTATATGACCGAGTGGCTTCCACGTCCACGGGAAGCTCTGAGGTGAGGCATCAGGACAGGATCCGGGGCCGCCGCCCTACCTTGCCCTGGGACCCGGAGGACTGCCAGCAAGGCTCGCTGCCGTCGATGAGCCGCGAGGCCTGGTTCACGGAGGAGGAAACGTGCAGGCTCTTCACCATGCGGGACCAGCTGTCCAGCAGCGCGCCCGGCTGGCTGCTGGGGCACCGCTTCAGCTGCTTTCCTGAGCGGCCGCAGAAGACGGCCGACTGTCCTGAGGGTGGTGAGCAAGTGTTAGAGCGCGTGCTGCACACCAGGAAGCAAAGAATGTTACACAGTGATGAGCTTCCTCCTTCATGCGTACACTAGAGGCCCGCACCCTAGTGCGGGGGACCCTCAGCTCGGCCTGCACCCTCGCAGTCCGGGAGCCCTCAGGGGATGTCCACCTGCTGGCTTAGGCCCGCTCCCCGGGGGATGGGGCCTAAACTGGCAGTCAGACATCCCTCTGGCAGCCTGGGAACCCTCGGGGGATGTCGACTAACGGGGAGCAGGCTTAAGCCGTTAGTCGGACATCCTTAGCACTGCCGCAGAGGCGGGGAGCCTCCTGCCACCACGCTGTGTTGGCCAGCCATGAGCTGCGCTCCCCCTGTAGAAGTGCACTCACTACCAGGGGGCAGCTCCTGCGTTGAGCATCTGCCCCCTGGTGGTCAGTGTGCGTCATAGCGACGGCTGTTCCGCCAATTTGCGTATTAGCCTTTTATTATAGAGGATGTACACATACATATACACACATATACATATTAACTTCAGAAAGGAAGGGAGAGGGAGAGAGACAGAAACATCAATGGTAAGAGGGAATCACCAATCGGCTGCCTCCTGCACGCCCCCTACTGGGGATCAAGCCCACAACCCGGCCATGTGCCCTGACCGGGAACCGAACCGTGACCTCCTGGTTCATGGGCTGATGCTCAAACACTGAGCCACACCGGCCGGGCGAAACACAAGTGAACAAACCCTGTGGCTCTAGTTCCCGTGGCCCCCACCGCCTGTGGGCAGGCTGTCCTTCCGGCCCCACCGTGGACACGGGGCGCTCACGGCACACGCGGGCACGAGGAGCACAGAGCACAGCGGTGCCGTCCCTGCCCTGCTCGGAGCCGGCCCGCCTCACCTGGCTCGTTGATCCTGCCGAACGTGTGCCTGGGGCTGTGCCTCCGGGCCTTGAAGCACGGCTCACAGAAGTCAAAGTCCTCGCAGTTCCTGCACTTGAACCTGGGCCCGTGGATGGGGAACACCTGGCAGCCGTCGCACCTGCTTCAGAAGAGGAGGTCACATACTGCCCTTCGTTCCCACGAGAGCCAGCCCCGCGACCTGCGGCCGACAGACACTCACGTGACGCCGGGGTGCACGCTGGGCACCAGCTCCATCTCGGAAAGCAGCCCGGTCCAGTGGGACTGCTGCGGGAAGTCCACGATGACGTCCTTCCCGTTGGCGCTGAAGGCTGGGGACAGACACTGCCTGGGCGCCTGCCCAGAAGCACCCACACCCCGAGCTGAGGCCACCCTCGCCGTGCGACGTCCTACGTGGCGATGGAGGTCTCACATGGAGAGCCTCTCTCAGAGCCCTGTGACACGCCAGGGGTCACTTCACATACGGAGGGACCTAGGGGCACGCGTCGGGCCCACGGAGGCTCACTGTGCGTTGCTCTCTAGCTGGACCCTTGACCTTCCCGCAGGAAGGCTGGCTTGCTCTTCACGAGCCCATGCCCCGTGCAGTGCGCCTGGGAACAGCCACGGCAATCCAGTCACCCCTCGCCCTTGGATGAGCTCTCACTCAGAGCGTCCGCGTCTACATCAAGTTCTTATTCCTCAAGTCTCCCGGGCCTGCCTTGACTTTAGAGCTCTGTGCTGAGAAAGATGCCCAGCTAACGGGAACGTCAGCGAGCCTGCCCCCTGCAGCGTGAGCGCCTGCCCTGCCCGGGCAGCACCGCGGGGCGAGTCTAACCCGCTGTTCGCAGAGGAGCGTTTTCCACGATGCTCAGAACAGAGCGGGACTTGTCTATGTACGGAACGAGTTCACAGGTAAATTAAAGCACACGCATACTTAATTTAACTTCTCACGCAACTGTCAAAGCGGACACACGTGGCTTCTGAAGTATGCCACTCGTCTGATCTAGAACCTCAACGTCCGTCAAGTGTGAACGGAGCGTTTTGTGTTTCCAGTGCCTTCCTCCCATCACCTGCACATTCCGTTCTTAAACCTGGTCCGACGTTTTTATAAAGATGAAGAAAAAGGGGGAAATGGCCCCCGTCCGAGGGAGCTGGCCAGCCGCTCACACATGGGCCGCTGGGCAGGCCGCTGGACAGAGCATCCCAGACAGGCCACCCTGGGACGGCCGGGTCGAGGTACAGAACCACAGGCACGTCTGATCGAGTTCAAGTCGCCCCAAACCAACAACTAGGCCCTGCCCGGTGGCCAGGGCCGCCTGCCTCCTCCAGTAACTTCCTCCTGGCTCCATCCTCTCTGCCTTCTGGGGAACACTTCCTGAGTGTCCCATTCTTCGCATTCCCCGCTTCCTTCAACCTTCCCCAAGTGTCCACAGAGGCCCCCGAGCTCCGGGGCACACGCCCTCCCCACCTGCCACGACGGGGCTCCCGCCTGGAGCAGGACGACAGAGCCCGGCTTGCGTGCCCCGGCTTTCCTCACGCATCTCTCCCCGTGAACGAGAGGAAACGGTCTCTGTGGGCTGAGAAAGTGAGCACTTGGCACTGCCGCCGAGGGTGTTACCTTTCACGACGCCCACGCTCTGGTGCGTCACGGAGCCCCACTTGTACTTCGGGGTGGTCACCGCGGCTTTGACCCGCACCTTGTCTCCGATCTTGATGTGGGCGGGGAAGCTCGGGGGAGGGTAGCCTAAGGATGCAATGGGAGGAGCCGAGGTGAGCACGGCGGGCGGGCGCTGCTGGGCCGGGGCGGGGCGCAGGCGGGGCTCACCTAGCAGCTCCACGTGGATGTACCGCACCCAGTAGGTGCCCCCTTTGTGCTGCCAGTCGCTCTGCACGTTGAGGTCGTGCAGCCCGTCGCGGTCCAGCTTGATCACCTTGCCCACGTCTCCCTCGCACACCTCCTCGTACGTCCGGCAGCACCGCACCATCATGCCCACCTCAAGGGACAACCAATGGAAGTCAGCCCGGCGTGCGGCCGAGGAGGTGGCCGCGCGAGCAGCGTCACTGCTCCTGGGACGGCTTCCTCCCCACGGAGCACCAAGCCTTTCTCGCTGAGCGGAGCCAGGGCTCCCGGGGAAGCCGCGGGCTCGCGGTGGGGGCAGCAAGCGCCCCAGGGAGCCGGGCCCCTCGTGCCACAAAGCGAGGGAGCGAGCAGAGATGGGTGGTTCACACAAAGGAACGCCCCCCCGCAAGAGGAACGAGGGCCAGGGCGCACCAAGCCCTGAGGGCACGCACGTCAGCCGTGAGAAGGGCTGGTGCCTTCGTACGCACACCCAGCACATCCCTTCCTTTCCTCTGTAAACCGTGACAGAGCAACCGCTGACGTGGCAGCTTCACGCCAAAGCAGAGACGCCGGCAGCGAGCTGGGAGGGACGGCAGAGCTGGGCCCACAGGGGTCGGCGCTGGCCCGACGGCCATTAGAGACCAACAAGCAGGGCTTCGGAGCAGGCGGCGCTGACTGACCTCAGCACCTCCCCCTGGGGCTCGGCCCTGCTCCCCGCCCAGGCCACAGCCTCCGTGCGGTGCACGCTGCTCGCCCCGTGGCCTCTCGCAGACGCGGGAGCGTGAGCTGTGTGTGCGCCTGAGCGCCTCTGGCCCACGCCGCCGCTCACCTGGATGTTCTCCCGCACGTACACGGCGTAGTCGTCGTTGCTCAGGAAGTCCGCCCGCTTCTTGTACGTCTGGCTCTCCGTCACCACGGCACCGGAAGACTGTGAAATGTCAACTACGCTTTAAAACGCGGTGACACAGGTGAAGCTGAGAGGCACTGTGAGACCTACACTAGGAAGTCCCAGTGGGAACAGTCACCGGTTTCCCTACAGCAACTCATCTGGGGGCACAAGAAGGCCTCGCTTGGAAGACGGGGGGGACTCTGAGCCCCTGAAGAGCCAGACCCGCATCCGAGACCAGCAGCACCAGCCCCGCAGGCGGGGCCTCTCGGAGCCCGGAGCACAGACACCTCTGAGCACCGCCCATCCCCACGAAACCATCTGCTTGGGTCAGAGGTCGAGGGGGCACGTACCACACAGTTCCCTCATAGAGCGCCGTCTACAGGCGGCACACACAACACGGTTCCCTCATGGAGCGCCGTCTACAGGCTGCACGCACACACGGTTCCCTCATAGAGCGCCGTCTACAGGCTGCACGCACACACGGTTCCCTCATAGAGCGCCGTCTACAGGCTGCACGCACACACGGTTCCCTCATAGAGCGCCGTCTACAGGCTGCACGCACACACGGTTCCCTCATAGAGCGCCGTCTACAGGCGGCACACACAACACGGTTCCCTCATAGAGCGCCGTCTACAGGCTGCACGCACACACGGTTCCCTCATGGAGCGCCGTCTGCCGCAACCAGCATCCCAGGTGTGGGGGCGGGGTCCGTGCTCACCGGCAGACCACAGCGCGCCCGGCGGAGCCCGGAGCCGAGGACAGGGGGGCGTGGTGGGGTGGGGGGTGGGGGGCACTGACCAGAGCGCAGGCGGTGTCGTCCAAGTCCTCCAGCAGGTCCTCATCGGAACCATCCTCAGACCCTGTGTCTGGGTCCGAGAGGTCCACCGGCACGTCGGCGTGGTCCAGCAGCCACCCCACCAGGGCCTCCACGCCTGCGAGCACACACCACAGTGAGCGTGGTGCCCCGCCCCGGCCTCGGCCGCCAGCATCGCCAGGTCAGCCAGTGCACAGGGCACCGCGAGAGCCACGGAGCACAGCACCTGGCAGGCCGGCAGCGTTCCCCGAGGCGCCCATGAGCGACTTCAGCGCGAGCTCGATGTTCCTCCTCGGGAACCCCATCTCCATGAGCTGGACCACGATGGGGAGGGCGGGCACGGGCGACTGCCTTCGCTTCCTGGCTCTGACGGGGCGCAGGTGCTGGGCGGGCACCGGCGTGCTGGCCTCGCTGGAGCTGCCGTCCTCGAACGCCGGGCTGGACGGGTGGGCGCACTCCACGGCCAGATACTGGCACACGGCCAAGGCGGCGGCCTGCGGAGGAGCCGGGCTGCGCGGTCAGAGCCGCCGAGGGGGCGGCAGCAGCACCGGATGGGGCTGAGCTCCCCGCAGGGAGGCCTCCTCTCCCCGGGACACGGCCCCTCCCGACCTGAGGCCGGCCACTGCCCGTCCTTCCTCCCTGTACCCCCCGCACGCAGGCAGTGGGACACACACCACGCCGAGGCCACTTTTGTCGTGTCAGGTTTTCAGACCTCACAGGTGGTTGGCGTTCAGGCCAGTCACGGCGTCCCATTCCCCCCCCCCGCCACCCCGGCACCCATCACGGGGGACAGGGGCCAGCCTTCCGGCAGGGCCAGAGACAGATGCCTCCTCGCTGGGGACCCCCTGCCCACAGGGTCCTGGTCACTGAGGGCTCCTGGCGGTGCCTCTGCCTGACTTAGTGAGCACCCACGCTTTGTTCTCGCCTCTGTTCCACCCGCGTTTTCTTACGAATCGCGCAACAAGTGTTTAAAAAACGTAGTCTCCACAAGAGGCTGGGCCACGACAGCTGCCGCCACGCAGACCCGGCCCCGGGGCCCCTCTCCGGAGGCCCAGCCCCAGCCGGCCCCGAGCTGCTGGGGGCACCGGGCGAGGGCCTGGCTGGGCAGTGACCGAGGGCCCAGGAAAGGCGTTGGACAGTGGACCAAGCGAGCCAGGCCCCATGCGTGGGCAGGAGCTCCTTCCCCAACGGCACTTCCTGGAACAAGACCCCGTGAGCAGTGGGGCGTCTAACCCAGTTGCATCTGGCGGCTTTTCGACTAACCCGCACGCGTCCACAAGGAGGCTAGCCTCAGCCCTCTGTGCTCTTGCCAGCCGTGCGGTTCCACGGCTGCCCCAACTAGAGCGGAAGAGTCCCGAGACTCACACAACGCCGAGCGCTCAGCTGCACGAGGGCCCGTGACTCACCCACGGAGGGCGCCAGCCTGTTCCGGGGTCGCACGAGGCACAGGCCCCGGGAAAAGGGGGAAAGGAACCTGTCGGTGGGAAAATACACACGGGCCGGGCGAGAGCTGCCGGACCGGGTACCTCAAGCTCCTGCCGGGCGAAGACGGCCTTCACCGGGGATGGCTGGGTGGCCGCGGCCAGCAGCTGCTGCAGCAGGATCATCGGGGGCTGCGGGCCTTCGGGGGACATGTCCCCCAGGTCCGGGGACACGGCTGTGCTGTCATCTGGATGGAAACAGAACACGCCCAACGTTAGAGGTCGTGCCTGAGCGCGTGAACCGACGGATTCCCACCCACCACAGCCCGGACCCATCAGGCTCAGAGCCCAGCCACAGCCGCCAGAGCCTCCTGCTCTGGGCTCAGATCCATCCTCCCCTGCCTCCCCCCCCCCGCCCCCCCCCCCCCCCCCCCGCCATGACTGCGCTGCTCAGACGCTGCCCGTGCCGTCGTCAGTGCTGCGGGCCCCGGTCCCTTGGCAGTGGCGGTGGCAGAGCCCTGCGCCCCTCCCTCCCGCCGACCCTCAGTCTTTGCTCAGGAGGCCGTGGCCATGTCGCTCCTCCTTGGTGTGGACTGACTGGGCAGCGCATCTTCCTCACCTTTAGGGACACCCCCGGCCCCTCCGGGCCCCCTGCCTCCCTCACCTACCTGCCTGCGCAGCGGCCTCCTGCACAGCGGGCTGGGCCAGGGTCTGCCGGAGCTGGTCCTGGTGGGGCAGCAGCGCACGGCCCGCCTTCAGCACGTACAGCTTCAGCTGCTGGCGCCGCAGCAGGCCCAAGTCCACCGGGCCTGTGGGAGGAAGGGTCAGCGGGCGCGGCAGGGCCCAGCGCTGCAGGGGACGGAAGGACCCAGGCGCCTCTCGGGCATCGAGCCTGACCACCCACAGATGGGCTCACGCACGGTGACGGCAGGGGAAGGTTAGTGATTCTGGACGTGTGGTGGACAAGCACGTGCCCCCAGCCAGAGCTGTGGAGGCTCAAAGGAGACGCTGGCCCGGAAGCAGGGCAGGCCACGGCTGGCACCGAGTCCCTCCTGTACCTATCCCCCCCCAGCAGCACGCCAGGCGCCATGCCCATCGTCACTCCACAGGGCCCATCCGCGGGAGCCCGAGACTGGCCGCGTTAATACCTGCAAACCCCTGCTTGGGCGACTTCTTTATCTTGTGCTTTTCCAGTCTGCTCCCTGCGAGGGTCACCAGCTGGGCCCAGACCGCGAGCATGGGGTCCGTGAAGGGCAGGCTGGTGATGCTGAAGGGCATGGCGGGGAGCTGCGGGGAGAGCAGCACCTTCACCAGGCGGCCCAGACAACGGGGACGTGAGCTGTCCTGGAAGTTATCACAACCACGGGGCTAATTCTGAAAGACCTCACGTGTCCACAGTCTTTTGACTGAAAATAACTTCATAAGATGATGTTAAAGCCCTGGCCGGTTTAGCTCCGTGGACAGAGCGCTGGCCTGCGGACTGAAGGGTCCTGGGTTCAATTCCGGTCAGGGCACATGCCCAGGAAGTGGGCTCAATCCCGTGTGGGGCGTGCAGGAGGCAACTGATTTCATCATTGATGTTTCTCTCTCTCTCCCTCTCCCTTCCTCTCTGACGTCAATAAACATATATTTAAAAAAAGAACTTCATAAAAAAGGCCAATAAAGGAAAGATTCGTATGTGTACAGTAGATATGACCTAACTAACTCTTTCCTTGTCAACGGTGATTCCGTCGGGGTGGTGAGGACCTACGGAGCCTCTCCTGTGCCCTGTAAGGTACTGCCGTGTGTACGCGTCCATAACACGGCATTTACAGGAGCACCGGGCGGGCTGCAGCGGCTGGCCCAGCAGTACGGACACCTCCCTGTCCCTGGTCACAGACTGTGTCCTCCCTGCTGCACATGCCTGTCCCCCACACCAGCAGAAAGCACTTCCCACAGGAAGCAGCCGTGGTGAGGAGTCCTCCCCCCACTCGCGAGGCTGAGACCCGGGAGCTGCTGGTCGCCCAGCCTGAGGGAGCCCCCCTCGCCCCGTGTATAGCAGGCGAGGAGGCGGTAGAGGCTTTCTGGGGTGACGGCCTCGGGAGGAGTTGAACTGCCGGCCCGCAGCCCCGATGCCAGAGCCCGTGCCAGCACGAAGCCCCTTAGCACGGCCAGACCCCGTGGTGCCCCTACCGGTTTCAGCTGGCTCAGCGGGCAGACGCGGCACGTCCGCATGTCCGAGAACTGCACGGTGATCCTGCCCTTCGGGGTGATGCGCGTCACGGTGCCCTCCCCAAACTCCTCGTGCGCAACCTGGCCCCCCAGGCGCAGGCGGCCGTCGATGCCCCCGATGACGGCCAGCACAGCCATGAGGCCGCCCACCTCGGGGCTGTCCGCATCGGGGAGGCAGTCCTCCAGCAGGGCCTGGTGCAGACAGACAGACAGACAGACAGCACGCTGAGGACGGGCCAGGGAGCGAGCCACCTGTGCCCACCGTGGTCAGCAGGGCCAGGTTCACCCGTCCTTTCCTGACTCCCCGCACTATCCCCAGTCACGCTCTTGGGAGACACGTCACTCAACAAAACACACAGCATCTTAAGAGGCAACTGAACGGGTAAGGGAAAGGGTTCTAGTCACGCCAGGCGTCAGGCTGGCACCCACCCCGCCGGCAGGCGTGGGCCCGCAGCTCCGCGACACGGCCTGCAGCTGCGAGTTGATGTGCTTGTTGATAAGGCCGTTCCACTGGCCCAGGGAGTGCAGCGTGCGCAGCAGGGCCACCGCCTCCTCCGCCAGCGTGCTGCTGTGCGTGGCCGTCAGCGAGGCCTGCGGCCGGGCCCTCCGCCTCCGCAGGGTGGACTCTGAAAGAAGCACAGCACAGGAGCTAGATGGCCGCCCGCACACCAGCCAGGACAGGACAGGAGCTAGATGGCCGCCCGCACACCAGCCAGGCCCAGGACAGGAGCTAGATGACCGCCCGCACACCAGCCAGGCCCAGGACAGGAGCACCATGGCCGCCCGCGCACCAGCCAGGACAGGACAGGAGCTAGATGGCCGCCCGCACACCAGCCAGGACAGGACAGGAGCACCATGGCCGCCCGCACACCAGCCAGGACAGGACAGGAGCTAGATGACCGCCCGCACACCAGCCAGGACAGGACAGGAGCACCATGGCCGCCCGCACACCAGCCAGGACAGCACAGGAGCTAGATGGCCGCCCGCACACCAGCCAGGACAGGACAGGAGCACCATGGCCGCCCGCACACCAGCCAGGACAGGACAGGAGCTACATGGCCGCCCGCACACCAGCCAGGCCCAGGACAGGAGCTAGATGACCGCCCGCACACCAGCCAGGACAGGACAGGAGCTAGATGACCGCCCGCACACCAGCCAGGACAGGACAGGAGCACCATGGCCGCCCGCACACCAGCCAGGACAGGACAGGAGCTACATGGCCGCCCGCACACCAGCCAGGCCCAGGACAGGAGCTAGATGACCGCCCGCACACCAGCCAGGACAGGACAGGAGCTAGATGGCCGCCCGCACACCAGCCAGGACAGGACAGGAGCTAGATGGCCGCCCGCACACCAGCCAGGACAGGACAGGAGCTACATGGCCGCCCGCACACCAGCCAGGACAGGACAGGAGCTAGATGGCCGCCCGCACACCAGCCAGGACAGGACAGGAGCACCATGGCCGCCCGCACACCAGCCAGGCCCGCGACAGGGGCGCCCACCTCTGAGGAACGGGACGTCCGAGGAGCAGGTGGTGAGCAGGCTGCCCAGGAACCCGAAGAGCTTCTCCACCAGCCCCTCCATGTCCTCGGCCCGCTCGGCCTTGTCCCACGAGGGCAGCACGGCTTGCAGGAGGTGTAGGGCCAGGATCTGTGCGGCGATAAAGGGCCGCGTTAGAGAAAACGCTACCCGACACACAGAGGTGAGAATTTTATCTTCCCTTCATTTTCTGTCCCTGTAACGGAATTAACCACGTGAAAGTTCTAACACTCGTTATTTAACAGCCAAGGACACCCACATCAGTGAGTGCTACGGATGACCGAGGGTTAAAAACAAACTACGTGACAGAGGCAGGTACCTGCTCAGTTAGAAGGTAACTCCTCTCGCTTCACTCCCCTCAAGACAACCCCCAGCTCCGATGAGCACATCTCACGCGGGGCCGAGACCCGCGGCCCCTGCTTCAGATGGACTCCGGCCCTTCTGGCTGCGCCAGGGATGCTGCCCGTGCCCGAACCACCGCGCACACCACTCAGGCCTCAGGTTTAACACGTCTGCTGTGCCCGTCACGCCCCTTTCTGCACCTGTCGACCCCGGGAGGGCCGGTGCCCTGATGCTACCCTGAGCCCCGACGCCGCACGGTACCTGACGCTGCAGCGAGGCGGCTGTGAAGGGCGCGTGTCCCTCGACGACCCTCATGAGCAGGGCGATCCAGGGCGGGGAGCTGAGCGCGGCGCACATGTGGGGCGTGAGCGCGATGCTGCGCACGAAGCCCAGCGAGCACCAGCTGCGGTGCTGCTCCCGGCACACGGCGCCGTTGGGGGAGGCTGCGGGGACACGGGACACAGCCTGCTTGCCGGCTCCGAGGCACTCGGCACTCAGCACTCGGCTGCCAACCTGCACGCCCGTCCTTTCAACAATGAGCCGCTTGGCAAAGACGCTGCCAGTGCACGCGTTGAGAGAGAAAGGCGGAGGAGGCCTCTCGGGGTCTCAAGGAGCACCTTGCGCCTGAGACCCCGGAAGGACAGGCGGTGCCTGGCACAGGTAAGGAGCGGATGCTGCACAGCTCACACGGCTCGGGCAGTGGCGTGCACCCACTGTGATCTCGAAACGCCACATGCCCCATGACGTCACCCCATTTCACCTGCACACGGATGGCCAGGCCAGGTACGAGGCGTCTGTGTTAGCCGAAGGGCTTCATCCACCTGAGCTCCGATGAGACGGCTCTGCCTCTCGGGGCCTGGGTCTCCCCTCTCCCCTGCCCACCCGCTCCAGCTCACCCAGGCTCCCAGCGACACACTCAGACACCCACCTTCCCACAGCCACGCGCACATCTCTACCACAGCCACGCTCACACACCTTCATAAACACACCTACCCCGTTACTCACACGTCTCACTCTCACACGCACTTAGTCTCTCGTAACCAACTCACACACTCAAATGCACACACACACGTGCACACACACACACACACCACACACTCAACCACCCGCTGACACCGCGGCCCAGCCCTGCCTGCGGCCCCGTGCGTACGTGTCATGTCCGAGGTCCCACTCTCCACCACCACGCGCAGCAGCCCGCACAGGGTCCTGATGGCCTCGCCCTGCATGACCTCGGCGTGGACCCCGGCCGAGAGACACAGGGTCTGCAGCAGGTTCACGGTGCTGGTCAGCATCATGGCCGTGGGGTGCATGTGCCTGTCGGCCGGCTCAGCTTCTGAAAACAAACCACCCAGAACAGAGTGGGAGGCCCTGACGGGAGTCCGGGTGGCGTCACGTCCTGGTTCTGCTCCTCGGAAGGGCCGCTCGCTCTGCAGGAAGAGGAGCGCCACCCGTGCAGCCGTGACCCGACCACGGCCTTCCGCAGGGAACCAGCTTCCAAGTCGGGAAATCCGTAACGCCGCCTCAGCAGACAGCGCCGCGCCGAGACGGCGGCGAGGCCCACCCCTTAGGAGGCAGCTTCCCACACGCCCCACGCCGGCTGCGAGGCAGGGAATGCCGGCTCCCGGGGGGCCGGGGCTCTGGGACGAGAGGCCTGGACGGCCACCTTCCCCTCCCGGTGAAGCCCCGGGAGCTGGGGGGCACCAGGCCCGACACTGCAGAGCTCACCCCCCGCCCGCTGCTCCCTCTGACCACGAGAGTCCCTCAGAGACCGACCCCTTGCACACGCGCCGGCACCTGAGCTGCACCCCAGGGCTGACCCCCAGGGCCCCGCACTCACCTGAGTCGTCCTCCGTGTCCGAGTCCTCGGCCGAGGGCTGCGCGGAGGCCGGCAGCTCCGCCAGCTTGAGGTCGTACTTGCCCTCCTTCCCCATCCGGTAGGAGTTGGTGCTGCCTGTGTCCCACTGCACCCGGATCCAGCCGTCCTCGCCCAGCTCCCCGATCACACGGCCGAGGCCGGGAGGGGGTCCGTCCTGCGGGGCCGCACAAAGGAAGACCAGTAATGGGGCGCGTGCGGCCTGTCCCACGGACACCGCTGGGAGGGCGGCCACGTCCCTGCACAGACTCCTGCCCGTGACAGCTCCAACCTGGCCGGCCACACGCATCGCGCACGGCACCCCCGACATGGAACGCCAGGCCGGCCCGAGGTGAGCAGGGTCGGCGGCCGCCGCAGGGCCAGGCTGTCCAGCGGTCCTGGCGCCTAGTCCTCGGCCCCTCACGAGGCTTCGCAGGACAGGAAACCCGAGACCAGCAGCTGCATCTCCTCTGACTGCTGACTGCCCGGCACCGACTGGGAGCCCAGCCCCGGCCTCCTCTGAGCGCACCTCCTCGCAGCCGCCTGTGAGACGTGTCCCTACGCAGGACATATTCCTCCACTCGTTCAGCAGCCACCGACAGCTGCCACCTGCCAGGGCACCCGCCCCGAGCGCAGGCAGCCACCAGCTGTACTCCCCTCGCACCCAGTGAGCCAGTCAGGACTGCAGAGCCGACGGGGCGGCGGCTGCGTCTCGCCCCCCGAGTACCTGGTCGCCCCACTTCCAGTCCACGCCCCGCATGACCCTGGTTCCGATCTTCATCATGGCGGCCAGCTCAGGCCCTGAGACTGGGAGCTGCGCGGGCGCTGCCTCCTTCCTCGTCTCCTCCAGGACGGTGGCGGACGCGCCGCGGGCAGACACGTTCCCGTCTTCCTCCACGTGGTCGCCGCTGGGGCCTGCAGGGCACAACGGCAGCCAGTCAGGTCCTGCCATTTCCTCATCTCCACCCACTCCCATCGTTAACAATACGAAGGCGGTCACCTAAGACTCCACGGGGGAGGCAGGAGATCAACCAAAGGACCTGTGTGCACGCGCATGAGCACGACCAGGGGACAGACGGGGGTGAAGGCATGTGCTGGGTGGGAGCGGCTGGGGAGAGGTCGGGGAAAAGGGATATGCGATATTTTAAACAATAAAGAATACACGGTGTGTCGTGTATATTTTGCCGCTACGTGTGGAACTCTCTAGAACAGCCTGACTGCTTGCTAAGAGAGAGTCGGCCACCTACGACCAAGAGCTGAGTGTTGGGGAGAAGCAACACTTCCCAGGACTTTAGAGCAGCAAGGCCACCCCAGGAGGGGCAGTGGCCCCCTGCCGCCTGTGGTCTCGCTGGCTATGAAGGGAGGGGGAGACGTTAGGAAAAAGGGGGGACACAAATAACTAAAACCATAGGAGACCACGGTGACCTTCTGCAGAGGCACGGGACGGAGGGCGCCGGGAGCGCTGTGCCAGCACCTGAGCAGACCCGGGCACCACGCCGAGGGCCTAGAAGCGTTAGTGAACGGACTCGGGGAGAAATAGGAAGTGTGCGCAGACCTACAGCCCCAGGAAAGAGTTGTGTCCCAACCAAGAAGAGCCCAGGACCAGATGGCTTAATGCTGAATCCACCGGACATTTAAAGAATCGATGCCAATTCTCTAACTCGCCCCGAAACAGGGCAGGGCACCACTTGCCCTTGCCCAGGAGGCCGGCGCCCCCCGACCTCAATAGATAGCGCAGTGCTGCTGGGAGACGGGCGTGGTGCTGGGCACGCAGGCGCCCAGGCTCGGAGTGAAAGGCTAACGCCGCGGAGGGGGCGATGCTCGCCACACATCCATAGATGCAGCACGAGACCCAGAACCCCCACCAGGGCCTGTGCAACGGGGACGCCCAGCCTGAAGCCCCAGGAGGGACCGTGACACACACAGCTGGAGGGCTCCCTCGGTGCTCCCACCCCACCTGAGCGAAGTGTGCGCCGCCGTGCGCCCTGGCCTCAGACACACACGGCCCAACAGGAGGGGCCTGGCCTCCAGGAGGAAGCCTGAGCACCTGTGGCCAAAGGGTTCTGACCAGGGGCCAAGACCCCAGGAAGGGACACACCTTTCCTACCGTGGGTGCTGACAATGACACCACAAGCTAAACGACAGAGAGGCTGAGAGACACCCAGGCAAGTGCTGGCCTTCCCCACGGAGGCCAGGCGGCCGACCCACCGATGAGCCGCAGCGCCGTCTGTGCCAGGGCGAGCGTGCCGGAGTTGAGCAGCAGGCTGAGGTTGTGCGCGCCGTGCTGCAGGGTCAGCATGCTGAGCATCGCCAGGAGGAAGCGCGCGTGGGGGGTCGTGCCCAGGCTGGGTCCCGCCGGGTTCTCGTTGGTGATGGTCTGCAGCGGGATGGGCTGGATCCCTGAAAGGCATCGGCACGGGCTCAGTGGCTCGTGCGCAGATACAAGAACACACCCGACAGAGAAAGCATTCGCAATTTTTAAAAAGTCCTGTTTTCCAGGTGGGAGAGGGCAATGGCAGGGAAGGGACAGATGTAAAACTTCCAACAATAAAAATGAAAAAAACAAAACAAAACGAACTTGTGCTCTCCAGTGGACGGCGGGAGCCCGTGCTTCTGTGACGACCCTGCCACCCTGGCTCCGCGCAGCCACCCCACCCGCTACAGAACGCACTGCACCCTCATCAGCACCCTGTGGCCACACATCCCATCAGTGAGAACAGGCGCCTCCCACAGCGAGTCCTGGCCTCTCGCAGGCGCGTGACGTCCCCCAGCACACGCTCTAGGGTGGACGGTGGCAGCGACACGCACGGGAAGCTGTGAGGACACTACAAGACTGTCTTCTGCCCGATTCTGCAAGTTCTGTTTCGCATCTGAGAAAGCATGCAGCAGCTGAGATCACCATTCTAATGAGCCGAGTGACTGAAGTCTGCCCCAGAGCAAACATCGGCACCTGCAAGTTCCCACAACCCACGGCGAGGAGCCACACCGTGACACCGGCTCATGTGGCCACTGAGACACTCATGCAGCGATTTCAATGCAGCCTGTGAACCGGGAAGTTCTCCTAGACTCACCGAGCTCTTTAAACTTGGCATTTGCATCCATCAGAATGTTCCGAATGTTCTGAACAGCCCAGGCGTACAGCTTGCCAAACGTGACTTCCAGCAGCATCCGGTTAAAGGGTGGGATCAAGTCCACGTCCTTCAAGCAATCTGTGAGAGGCTCCCTACACAGAGAGTCTGCTTGGAGGTCTGCCAGACCTTCAACCTGAACAGAGCAAGGGCCTGCCCTCCCCCCAAACCCCCCCAACTAGGAAGACTGCAGCGGTACCCCAGGTCGACGCCCTCCGGGATGAGCCGCTGCCACCCGCAGAATACGGCGTACTGCACGGACGGGAGCAGAAAACTCTTGGCCGCCAGCTTTAAGATGGTGTCGATCCCCTCCAGGCGGACCTCTGCTCTCTCCAGCTGCGAGACACCGCGCCCCGGTGAGACACCGTGCCCCGGTGAGACACCGTGCCCCGGTGAGACACCGTGCCCCGGTGAGAGTTGCGAGCCCCGGGCGCGGCTGGGAAGGGCACTCCCTGCAGGATGTTACCTGTTTCAGCAGGCACTTCCTCATCTTCTCCACATCCACGGGCTCCTCCCTGAGGGCGAACTCGGCGATGGTGCCCAGCAGAGCTGACTGCGGGGGCAGGCCCTGCACGCTCTGCTTCAGCCACTTGTACCTGGGAACGCCGGTGACGGTGCTCAGGAGCGGCTGCCACTTGTCCTGCGAAGGAACCGCGGGCGCGTGAGTCCCCGCTGCTGTCGCCCCCGTGCTGAAGCAGTGACTCCAGCTAAAGCAGTGACTCCAGCTAAAGCAGTGACTCCAGCTGAAGCAGTGACTCCAGCTAAAGCAGTGACTCCAGCAAAGGCAGACCCAGATGCCAGCAGGCCTAAGGGGTGAAGTGACCAGGACACACCTAGGCTTATAAGTGAATTCTAAGTGTCCACACTCAGGCACTGTGGAAAGAGGTAACCTGGCACACAGAGTAAAGGGCCATCCACTGAATGGGACCAGGACAGGGAAGCCAAGGAGACCTTCAATGAGTGAATGAGTGAATGACAGAGTGAGTGAGTGAATGAGTGAATGAGCGAGTGAGTGAATGAGTGAATGAGCGAGTGAGCGAGTGAATGAGCGAGTGAATGAGTGAATGAGCGAGTGAGTGAATGAGCGAGTGAGTGAATGAGTGAATGAGCGAGTGAGTGAATGAGCGAGTGAGTGAATGAGTGAATGAGCGAGTGAATGAGTGAATGAGCGAGTGAGTGAATGAGTGAATGAGCGAGTGAGTGAATGAGTGAGCGAGTGAGCGAGTGAATGAGCGAGTGAGTGAATGAGTGAGTGAATGAGTGAGTGAATGAGTGAGTGAATGAGTGAGTGAGTGAATGAGGGAGTGAATGAGTGAATGAGTGAGTGAATGAGTGAGTGAATGAGCGAGTGAATGAGTGAGCGAGTGAGTGAATGAGTGAGCGAGTGAGTGAATGAGTGAGTGAATGAGTGAGTGAATGAGTGAGTGAATGAGTGAGTGAATGAGTGAGTGAATGAGTGAATGAATGAATGAATGAGTGAGTGAATGAGCGAGTGAATGAGTGAATGAATGAATGAATGAATGAGTGAGTGAATGAGCGAGTGAGTGAATGAGCGAGTGAGTGAATGAATGAATGAGCGAGCGAGTGAATGAGTGAGTGAATGAGCGAGTGAGTGAATGAATGAATGAGTGAGTGAATGAGTGAGTGAATGAGTGAATGAGTGAGCGAGTGAGTGAGAATGAACAATGACACAATGTGCTCCTGAAGGGAAAGGAAAGCCCTGACGGGGTGGCTCAGTTGACTGGGCGTCATCCCATTGACCAAGAGGTCATGGGTTCGGTTCCCAGTCAGGGCACAAGCCTGGCATGTGGGTCGAGGTGGCGAGGCAACGGATTGATGTTTCTCTCTCACATCGAGCTTTCTCTCTCTCTCTCAAATCCATGAAGGCCCTCGAATGAGGATTTTTTTAAAAAGGAAAAAGGAGCACTTCTCCAGGGATGGATCCAACCAGGGCACCACTAGGTGGCGGCGCTGGGGCGACTGCCCACACGCTCGCCAGCTGCACGCTCTCTCCCCCACGGACACTCGCACGCGGCCAGCCCTGGAGTCCCAGGCAATGCCTCACCTTGGGGGCCCTAGTTGCAAGGGGTCTTTTGTCCACATGGACGGGACTGTGAGGCAAAAGGCAAGCTTCTTCCAAGTCACTCTCTTCGTTTCCAATTTTCCCTTCATCGTCAGTAGGTTCTGGCTTCTTAGGAACTACGTCGAAGGCATCGTTCGTTAGAAAAACCATTTACTTAAATGCAGTTTTAAATTCAGAAGTCTTCAATTTACATAAAGGCAAAGAACACACATATTTTAATATTCACTGTGAACTGAACTGTTCAAACGACAAAAGCACCACAAACACTCTCACTGTAAGGACACTTGGCCGCCTGGGTTGGGGAAGGATGGGGGAGTGCCACAGAGAAAGAGGGGAGTCCCAGGGGTCGGGGGTGGGGAGTGCCACAGAGAAAGAGGGGAGTCCCAGGGGTCGGGGGGTGGGGGAGTGCCACAGAGAAAGAGGGGAGTCCCAGGGGTCGGGGGGAGGATGGGGGAGTGCCACAGAGAAAGAAAGGGAGTCCCAGGGCCGGGGGGGCGGAGGGGGGAGTGCCACAGAGAAAGAGGGGAGTCCCAGGGGCCGGAGGGGGGGAGGGGGGAGTGCCACAGAGAAAGAGGGGAGCCCCAGGGGCCGGGGGGGGGGGAGGGGAGAGTGCCACAGAGAAAGAGGGGAGTCCCAGGGCAGCCAGCTTCTCCTGATGGGCCAGATGGTGACCCTTAGCCTTCGAGGCACCTGGCCTTGGGAAACATTCAGGCCTGTGCTGCCGCAGGAGCAGCAGCGACCTCTGTTCACGAGGCTGCAACTTAAACTGAGGCCATGTCATGTGTCGAGCCAACGCTCCCTCTGACTTAAAAGAATGGCATTTTCCAGAGGCAACTCCAGCCTGAGCTCATGGACAAGGAAGCAGGACTGCAAGAGGAACCATGAGTGCATGTAACGGGCACTGGGGCTGAGGTCAAAGGTCATGCAGGGTGCACAGCAGCCACAGGGTCAACCCACTCCTGATGCAGCCCCACAGGCAGCCCCTTCCGACCTGGCCCGCCTGTCCTCACCCCTCCTCTTCCTCCCGTCCTCACCCCTCTTCTTCCTTCCTTCGCGGATGATCTTCTGGGCGACCCGCCTCCAGCGGGGCAGGGAGCTCAGCAGCTTCAGCTTGGACAGGACAGAGAGGTCGTTGCACACGGCGGGCCTCAGCTCGTTGAAGAGGAACCGCAGGCGCTCGATGACGGGTGCACAGACCTCCTTGTAGGAGCGGCCCTGCTCCTGGTGCGTCTACCGAGTCAGAGATAAGAGACGACTTAACCACAGGCCCTCGACCGACCGGCCCACCGTCCGCACAGCCTGGCAGGAGGACCCACCTTAATGAGGGAGCACTTGGCCTGGTAGACCACCCGGCAGACATCCACCACCGACTTGGGCAGCGCTCTTTGCTTCGCCTGCTCGACAGCGAGCGCGCCGGCGTGAACCAGAGACAGCGCCACGTGCCCTGGGAGACAGGGACAGAGGGGCTGGTGGGACGCTGTGGCCGGCGTGGGAGTCCGGCCTCAGGAAGTGAACGCGAGGCGTCCTACCTAGGTCTTCGTGCTTTAAGAGGCAGCACAGCAGCAGGCGGCCCACCTCCTCCACGGGGTGCTCGGGGGGGAAGCTGATGGGCGTGGTCAGGTGGCACTGCCAGCAGCACCTCTCCACCTGGCACAGGAAGTCCTGCCACAGACAGCAGGGAGGCGACTGTCAGCACCGCGTGGGCCGCCGCGGGCTCTAACCCGGGCGCAGCCTCGTGCGTTGCTTCCAGCAAGGCTTCCACCCCTCGCGGCTCATCGAGCCACACCCCTCACCTCCACGCCAGCCCCCAGAACCCTCAGCCAAGCCCGGGGAGCGGATGGAGAGCAGGCGCTGCAGGCCCCTCGGAGTCCTGAGCGACATACACGCCCCACCTGGGGCGCCTCACCTTCACGTTGTGGTCCTGGACGCTGTTGTCCGCCAGGGCTTGCAGGAAGGCCTGGGAGTGGTCGCCCAGGGCACGTGCGTGGGCGCAGAGGCGGGACTTGCTGGCGGGGGTGCCCCCGGGGGAGCTGCAGTGGTCCTCGTCCTTCTCCTCATTGTAGCTGTAGTGGGTCTGGCTGGTCTGCAGGCCCCCCGAGAAGATGGACGACTGCAGCCACTCTAGGGAGCAAGCGCACGGACAGCAGCCTGAGGCGCCGCTCCCCAACCCCAGCGAGAGCAGCACGCTCGGCGGGAAGCCAGCTCTCCCCGCGACACAGGTGCCGGTACCACCCGCTCCCTGCGCTCCGCCACGCCTGGGAGGGCTCCCTGAAAGGCAGCGAGGGCAGGTGGGCGTTGTCCGAGGGCAGCCGTCACAGCGAGACCACGGAGCACACAGCACGGACAGGCCCTGGGAGCCAGCGCCCCGGGGGAGGCAGGGGCTGCCCATCCGTGCGGACGGGGACTCCACACGAAAGCCCAGACGGCGGCCCCTGCAGATGTCTCTCAAGGACTGTGCTCCCAAAACCTCCTCCCAGCCCGACAGGCACCCGATGCCCTCTGTCCCCCCCCGGATGCAGGGCTCAGCGCTCAGGAGCGCTCTCCGAACGCCACCGACTCCCGCACACACGCTCTGCTGAAACAGCCGTGGCCGGTGAGTGGAGCGAGCGTGTTCTTACTGGCGCATTCGACCTCCACGGGCGAGAGCGGTGTGCTCAGGGCGAGGTAGGAGGCGTGCAGCCCGAGCAGCAGGCCCAGGTTCCTCTCCGTGTCCATCAGAGGGGAGGACAGGCTTCCCAGGTCCGGGACGGTGACGACTTCCTGGTCAGGCTGGGGAAGGGGACATTCCGTCAGGCTGAGAAAGCAGGTCCACCCACCACCACAGCAAGACGCGCACCAGCCTCTCTCTGTCCTCGCCCCAGGCGTGCGGCGGGAGGAAGACGGCGCTGGGCCCCGCGCCCATGCCCTGCAGCGAGCGGCGCTCCCGCCAGGAGACGTAAACCACATGCACCTGCAGCCTGCAGCTCCGGCTCCCGGTGGGAGAGCCGCTCTGCTAGAACAGCCCCGTGGAGCTACAGCAGCTTCCGGAGTGACAGTGGGCCCTGCGTCAGAAACTACCCCCCCGAGCCCCGTAACAGCCCAGACAGAAACCCAAGTCTGAGTGACGGTGCTGCTGTGAGTCCATCACCCCGACCTTGGGAGGAAATAAACGCATTCACACAGTCAGAAGGCAGAATTCCAGCGACAGTCCTCCTAACTGGGGTCACATTAGACAACTTAGAAGCAAAGCGAACTTCCCTTCACAAACGCTCCAGCCCTGCCCAGGGCACTCAGCACATCTTACAGCCTCCGGATCCATGCACAGACACCAACCCAGGCCACGCACGCCAACGCTCACGAGCATGTGAAGGACATGTCCTACCAGGAGGAATCATGCCAGCAGGCAGTTCTTCCCAAAGCACATGGCCAGGCATTAAGCTCAAGATCACAAGCCATTCCCGACTTCTACACAAGCTCATAACCTCTTTTACGTGTGAAACTGGCTACACTTCTTACAGATTGGCAATTTTAAAAGTCACGTTTTCAGAGCAGTGCGTGTAGACCTCGCCATGAGTCAACGCGCATTTACCTTCTGTCTCCCGCGCCAGGGCACTGCCCTCCCGCCCCTGCGAGAGGCCCGCGCTCAGGGCAGGGTGACCCCGGCCCTTGGCCCAGCCTCACCTCCAGGTACTGGCCCACACAGAAGGCGTGCATCGACTCCCGCGTGTCCTCAAACTGCAGCGCGGCCTCCAGCGCCACCACGGGGTCCTCCCCGGCAAACTGAGCTGCAAGAGAGCGGATGCGCCGACTCCACAGTGGGCCCACGGAAACGGAATGGGCGCCAGGAGGCGGACCGGCAGGTCAGCGACCTCTCAGCCTCTCCCAGGGCTGCCGGGGCCAGTCAGGCCTTAGCGCCCGCGCCAGTGCGTTGTGTTGGAACAAATCACACAAAACGGTGAGGAATTCTTCCAACGCCCTGAGTTCCATGACAGGAGAGTCACCGAGCGTTTAGAATGGGGGCTAAGGCCAGACTCTGGGGTAAACACACAGTAAGACGTACAGGGGATGTGCTACAGAGCTACTTGAAACCTATGTAACGCCATAAACCAACGGAACCTCAAGAAGTTCAATAAAAATAAACACACGAGAGGGAGGCCTGAGGCTCTGCTGAGGATGACACGCGGGAAGGTTCAAGGGTGCGGCAGCGAGGCTGCTCACCGAGAATGCTGCTCCCGCTCAGGGCCTGGGCCTGGAAGTCCTTGATGTCGTACACCCTCCCGTCGATGACAGTCCAGAAGCCCCCGTCCTTGTTGTGGTTCTCCAAGTCCGCTTTGCGGATCAGGGTCACCTCCTCGTTGTTCCTACAGTTCTGACCTGTAAGAAACGACTCTGTAAACAGAAACCAGGATCGCGGCATCAGCAGACCAACAGGTACCACGACCTGAACCAGCGCTGAGAGAAACACCTTAAGGGACACACACTTCCGCACCAGGACGGGAGGGGAGCACACCTGCTGGCACTGCCCCCACCTCGGGCCCAGCAAGGACACAGGGATCCGCACACCGGGCGCCACGCGGGAGCCGCGCGACCAGCAAACCTGACCACAGACCAGGCGAGAGGAAAGCACCACCCGGGACCGCAATGCCGTTATATTGGAAGCAGCCACAAGCGGAGAATAAAAATCCTCTACAGAGCTGAGTATTATGAAATGTATTTTATAAGTCACTCAAAATTCCCATAAAATGAAAGTTCTCTTTCAAGCTTTAAATACGGTTTGTTAATTGGAAAGTACTATTAAATTATAATGTAGAGCTGGCTTTAGTCATTTTTTTCCCATAAAAAACACCACTGTGTAATTAGTCCCAGTGTTGACTGATGTCACAGTGACTTCAGATACGAGAGCCTGGGTTCTCTCTTCACGCTGTGACTTATTGCTGCACAGACGTGGCCTCCGGTGATGACATGAAAGATGAACCACAACTTAACTAACTGGACGAGTCTGGGAAGTCCCACCGTAGAGAGGGGGTTGCTTAGATTCAAAACGGCGAAGCTCGAGACTCGGAGCAGCTCCCCGCCCCCACTCCCGTGCGCAAGCAGACAGTGGGACAGAGCGTGCAGCGGCTGACCACCACGTCTCGCTGACCGCTAGAAAGCCGTCCCATGTCCACGCCTGCCTCCAAAGCCCGATCTGACCGCTTCAACGGTACCTTCTGGAGACACCCAGAGAGGGTTTCCCAGAACTTCCCGGACCACCCATCCCAGGAGGAACAGCCATGGCTACGAAACCCCTCCCTTAAACACGACCCAGCCTCTCCGGACTGAGTGTCTCCCCACTTCCCGACGCTGCCCTGGGTGACACGCGGGCCCTGGTCTTCCTGGACAAGAACTCCTCCCAGTGGAGAGGAAGACGAGGGCAGACGGGACAAAACGTGTCTGAAAAGCCCTTGGGGAGAGGCCGTACCCATGATGCCAGGCCAAGCCAGCTCCTCCTGGTCGTCCCGCTCCCTCCCGGGCGCCAGGTGGTTGAAGCGGTCCAGGTGCTCCAGCAGGCCGCCCAGCAGCGGCACGGCGCCCGCCTCCTGCATGAGCCCCGGGTTCTTGCTGAGCAGGAGGACGATGGAGACCACCAGCTCTGGAAGGAGCACACCTACAGGTGAAAGAAAGTAATGAAGTTACGTTTACATGGGAGCGTTTGCCCTACAGACCAGAGCGTAAGCCTGCTCTCTGTTTACATGGTGATACGTCACAGAAGGAGGGGTGCTGCTGAGCACACTCCCCACTCCCACCTTTCATTCTGAGAGACACACAGGCATCGAGCAGAACCCTTTGAGTTACAAGGACACGTTCCAGAACCACTGTTTCAACACCGAAGTAGAATTAGCTGCATCTTTTATTCATAAAAAAATATGTTTACAACCAATTCACCAGCAGAAAAAAGCTCTCAGTAACAACGACCTAACGTCACAGAGGTAGCTGGAAGATACGTGACGCGATATTGGGATTTACTCAGATCCCTGTTGCTGCTGCTGAAATGCAATCGGACAGCCACCACAGACTCAGCACTGGTGTCTGCGACGGTGCAGGACAGAGTCACTAACCACGGCCACAGCACTGACTCCTGACCCGGCTGCTCGGGCACAGCTGCCAGCAACCACAGAGGCCGAGGGGCCGGGCCGGGCCGGGCCGGGCCGGGCTAGGACACCTGGGGCCAAGGCGAGCAGCTTTAGGAAATGTCCGTGCTAGTGCACGTCTGTCTATGAAAACAAATGCGCCCGCAGGCGGGAAACGAGAGGTACCGGTGAAGTCGCCTTCCACGACGCAGGCCACCTCGGCAAAGTGCCGCCAGCTGGTGGAGGCGACGCTGGCGGCCACGGGCAGGATGTCCCCGATGTGCGTGCACAGCAGGGCCGTGTACTTCTTCAGCAGGGAGCCCACGCCCATCAGCTCAGGACCTGGAGGGAGAGTCGGAAGCTGCACTCCCTGCTCACGTTTACCGGGAACGTGGTGAGTAATCACCACTGACAACAACGTGCTCAGGGAGGAGCTCGTGGCCCGGTCCAGCTCGGCTTGCATCCGCCAGGGAACGGTGCGCCTGGACGCCGTGTGGAGACACGGCCTGCCCAGTGCCGCGGACTCTGCGTATGTGGACACCCAGGTCATGACCTCAGAGCTTTAAAGCCTCACATGCCATCCCCAAGTGTTTCTACGTCCAAGCCTTAACGCTGGTAAACTGTTCCCACCCAACAAAGTCAGGCACCCTTTGGCCTCATAAAATCGTCAACTTCCTCCCTCCGTGGCTCCGACGAGGTTTTCGGTCCTCGTAACTTTGGGTCTTTGAGAGGGTACCCCCTTCAGACCAAGTCCACCTCTTTCCGTCGGAAATGCTCCATCATCTACAAGTGCCTGCTCTTGGCAGGAAGTAACCAGGTGATTCTGGAATGTACGAGGTATAAGAGCACGAGCAAGAGCAGCGAAGCCCGCCCCCTGGAAGAAGGCGACCGAAGGAGAGCCAGGCGCTCTCTACGTCACGTGCGGAGCGAGCACTCACAGACCAGCCTGCGTCAGCCCTTACAGGCCCCCACAGGGATTATCCCAACTCCGCGGGGCCATCGACAGCCCACAGGAGACCCGGCCCAGGGCCAGCAGCTAACAAACTGGAGCTATAACTGACCCCGCCTGGCCCCAGCGGTGACGCAGCCCTACCCGCGCCCTGCTGGCGGCCCAGGTGACAGACATGGACGATGGCAGGTGCTGTTCCCACACCATGTCGGTCTCCATCACTGCCACCTGTGGTGTGTCTGATACATCGTCTGTCAGACTAACCTGAATATAGAGGATGCTATTCCTGATCGTCTGCAGAATTTTAACGTTAAAACGACGAGAAAAGGAATACTGATGAAATATTCATAAAAAAAAAAAAGTGGAGCAACATGAGTCCCCCGAATGCCTGCATTTACAGAGTGCGAGCCCCACACACATGCGCGTGCGGCACGGGCGTGTCGCGCAGCCTGAGCACGCAGACACTAACATCTGAAGCCACTTACTAGGGGCATCGGCGGGCGGTCCAACACTTTCTCCTGGATACAGCTTACTGATCAGCAAGCGCTGAAAACGCAGCAGCAAGTCCAAGGAGGCGGATCGGTCCCGACTGTGCTGCTCCATGTCCAGGCAGGACGAGATCCGACGAGCCACGTCCTTCAGCCTGGCCACCGTCTGGGCAGCAATGTTCCTGCAGAGGAGAGAGGACGCAAAGTGATGCAGGCGTGCGCGTCCACACAGTGAAGGTGCTTGAAACAATCACAACAGACAGGATCAGAACGGCAGCCTGTGCCGAGCTGGCTCGCTGCCCGGGGAGTCAGGGTGCCTGAAACAGCACAGCCTCAAGGGGAGTGCAGGCGCCGAGAAGACGCCCCAACACAAGGGCGCCCCTGCTTCCCAGTGACTCCGAGGCTGAGGCCTGTCCTCGCCCCTGTGCTGAGAGTCAGCTCTTCACACTAAAACCTGCCCAGGTCGTTTGCAGAACATCTCCTCCATCGCCAAGCACATGCCCAGGCTCCTCGTGCTGGTCTCACCGTCTCCCCACTGAAGAGCGCCTCCCGCCGCTCACCTAAGAAGCTGCTGGATGAGCTGCACCAGGGGCAAACACTGCTTCCCCGAGCACTCGTAGATCCCCGTGTTAATAAGGTCCTTGTCCAGCGGAGTTCTACTTCGATGAAACGTTGAGGCGTTTGCTTCCTGTTCATCAATTTCCTTTTCCTTCTGTGCTTCTTTTTTGGCTTCAATATCCTGCAATTTATAAAACAGAACCTGGTTACCAGTTACCGCGGAAACAGGCGTGAAGGCACCTGGGCTGACCCCACAGCCTGGCTGTCCCTCAGCGACACCCACACCCCTTGACCCTGGTCTCACACACCTGCTGAAATCCCGTCAACCAGTTTCTAAACAGACTCTGTCCCACAAATGCACTGTCCAGGCTGCCACTGCTGGTCCCCCGCCCACTCTGAGGAGCCCCTGTCACAGGCTCTCACAGACCACCAGTGGGATCTGCCCCCGCCACCCAGAACATCTGCTTTACAGACAGGAAGCAACAACCCACAAAATGGGAGGGTATATTCCCAAGTCACAACCTGTATAATAAAAGGCTAATATGCAAATTGACCAAACGGCGGAACGACTGGTCACTATGACGTGCACTGACCACCGGGGGGCAGACGCTCAACGTAGAAGCTGCCCCGGCTGGTGAGCACAGCAGCGGTGGCGGGAGTGGCGGGAGCCTCTCCCGCCTCTGAGGCAGAGCTAAGGAGCAGGCAGGCGGACATCCCCCGAGGGGTCCCAGACTGTGAGAGGGTGCAGGCCGGGCTGAGAGACCCCGCCCCAGGGCACGAGTGTCGTGCACCAGGCCTCTAGTATCAGATATCAGATAAGAGACAGGTGTCCAGAACACAGAAGGAGTTCTGACATCTCAACAACTCTAGTTAAACGTAACCCAATTTAAAAACAGGCAAAGGACTGGATGACGTATCTTCAAAGAAGATACACGAAGAGCCGATGAGCACATGGATAGGCACCTGGAGTCAGCCCACCTGCCCCTCACCCGTCAGGACCCCTCTGCAAGTCACGCCACGTCTGTGGCACTCGTGTCCCCATCTATCAAATGGAATTTTAAAATAACGTGGTCCACGCGACAGGGTTGAGAAGAGCAAAGAGGAAACGGAAGGCAAGCACAGCCCCTGGAAAGGACGGCACAGCGAGCATGGTGGTCGCGACCGCATTATCACGTCTACATGACTTCTTCAGGCAGTCCTTGGGTTATGGCAGACTCAACATACGTCGCCATCTCCCATCCTATATAATAAAAGCCTAATATACAAGTGTCTGGTTGTCGGTCCAACCAATCGAAGCTTAATATGCTAATGATATGCTAAGTCGCTCAACCACTGGCTATGACATGCACTGACCACCAGGGAGCAGAAAGTCGACCAGTCGACCAGTTGCTAGGACGTGCACTGACCACCAGGGGGAAGATGCTCCGACCAGTAGGTTAGCTTGCTGCTGAGGTCCGACCGATCGGAACTGAGCAAGATGGGCCAGATGTGCCCTGGAGCCCTCCTGCAGTCCCTCCCCAGCTGGCCAACTTCCCCTGCCTGATTGTGCACTGGTGGGGTCCCTCGGCCTGGCCTACACCCTCCCTCAATCCGGGCTGAGGGACCCCCGCCCTGAGTGCAGGAATTTCGTGCACTGGGCCCTCTAGTTCATTTATAAAAAAAGTTCTGTCACTTTGATGTATGTATGTATGTGCTTTATGTTTTTTATTATTTATTTACCACAAGTAAAGGTCAGGAATTATTACCTTTCTTTTAAATTTTTTTTACTGTTTCACTTCATTACTGCTGTGTCTGTGCTCCATGTGAGTGACATAGGTGCTTATGTAGGTGGGTTCCGACTTATGGCGGAAATCGCGTTACGTCGCGCCGTAGGAATGGATCTCCGACGTAACCTGAGGACCTACTGTAATTCCCTCAGCGTGATCAAAGCATTTGAGTATGTTTTCAAAGGCACGCTGAGATGCACTCACTTCATCTAATTTTATCAATATTATAAGTTTTTACATGAAAAATGATGACAACAAGAGCAACTACGGATGGCCAAGCAGCACCTGAAATACGAGTGAGAGCCACGCCCCTAGGACAGCTCAAGCAAAAACACGGAGCGCCTCGGGCCGGTGGGCCAGGAAGGGCTGAACTCAGGCGGCTCGAATGTGACTAGCACAGCCTCCTTGGGGAACTGTCAGCACAGAGCCCCCCAGGACCCAGCTAACTAACTCAGAGCAAGGAGAGCGTGCACGAGAGGATGTGTGCGCAGCATGTCAGAGCGGCTTTACCAAGTCGACAAACAGAAGGGACAGAGAAGCGGGGCCACCACCACACAGCCAGTGCTAACAGGGAAAGCAACGCCACGACACACCAGCAGGGACGCGCCTGAGAACCGTGATCCCGGCAAAGTGAAGCGACACAGCAGGACCTACTAAGTGACTCCACTCCTGGGACACAGAACTGGCACCTGCTCGGGGAGGGAGCCCAACGCCCAGTGCAGAGGCAGAGGCCCTTTCCGGAGCAGGGAAACGATCCATGACACGGTCCGGGTCTGTCACAGCCACTTGCTGAGACACTTAGAGGGAGGGCATTGTATCGACCTGACCCCAACAAGAACGCTTACACAGAGGAACGACTGAGCCACAGAACGTATCTGGGATGTGACCCAAAGTCCTGCTTCGGGTTCTCAGTAATTCCTGCAAGAGGAGGTTTGCTGTTTCCTCCCAGCAGGACAGGGTGTCCAGCCCGCCTCCCTGCCAGGGGAATCGCCTGGGTGGTACCTGGATCTCTGCAGTAATGGCGGCATTTAAGGCCGACTCCAAGCCTCCATCAGCCATCAAGCTGCCCACCAGGAGATCGATCATGAATCGGCGGCCTGGACTGACATTAACCTCATTGCCTGAAACTGGAAAAGGGAACGTTTTTGCCAATGTGAGTGAAGGCAATCCCCTCCCAGCACCCTCCCCTCCCCCCCGACCCTGCCCCTGCCCCTGCCCCTGCCCCCCCCCCACCTGCACAGGGCAGGAGAGCCGAGAGCGCCCGGGCCCGCTCCTCGGCGGTGGGCAGCAGCACGGACCACCCGCTCTGCAGCACAGCCTGGGCGGCCGCCTGCACGGTGCCCAGCACGCCCGCACTGCTGGCCAGGGCCACCACGGTCTGCTTCAGGCTGTTGAGGAGGACGCTGCCCAGACCTAAACCAAGCAACTCTGGGTCAACCTGGTGACTAATGGCGGCATGCAACTGGAAGGACAAAAACAGCGGTCACTTAGCAGCCCGAAGCACGTGGGCTCCAACCTCACTAAGCAGACAGACTACCGCCAATGGGGTTTTACCAAAGATTAAACAAAAGCCTTCAAGGACGTGCAGTTTTTAAAGGAGACTACACACATTTTACCCACAGTGGTTGAGAATCCATGGTAAGACATTTTACGAGGACTACTTAACACCCAACTCTAAATACTTCCATGGAAATGCTAATTGTGTACTTACAATACATAACTTACATGTAACATACTTATTATATGCTCAAGATGAACAGCGGTTAAACATGTAGAAAACCCACCCCAACCATCTGCACCCAACACAGAAAAACAGAGAACACAATTTAAACTGAACACTTAACAACGACCCAGCCAAGCAGAGAGGACTCCCACAGACACACGGTGGAGCCCGGGGCTGGGTTCTCCGAGCAGAACCAAGTCTCGGGCTTGAGACCCAAACCGCCCACGACAGCCCGACCATGAGCTTCCTGCCAGCCAGCCAGGGCCCGAGGGCAGCACACTGCCCAGCCAGGTTGTGGGAAGAGAGACCCTACCCTGCCCATGTGGCTCAGCTGGCTGGGCGTCATCCCGTGTCCCAAAGAGGTGGTGGGTTTGATTCCCAGTCAGAGCAGTGCCCAGGTTGAGGCTCGATCCCCAGTAGGGGGCGTGCAGGAGGCAGCCGACCCATGATTCTCTCTCATCATTGGTGTTTCTCTCTCCCTCCTTCTCCCTTCCTCTCTGAAATCAGTAAGCATGTATTTTTAAGACACCCTCAGCCTGGGCCAGTGTGGCTCAGCTGGTTGGAGCATCATCCTACACCGGAGGCTGCGGGTTCGATCCCCTACCAGGGCACATGCCTCGGGGATGGCTTGATCCCCAGCTGGGGAGTCTACAGGAGGCAACCCAGCAACGTTTCTCTTGCACATCAATGTCTCTCTCTTACTTTGTGAAGAGAATTTGTGTTCTTGGCATTAAGCCATAAAATTACCCAAAAAAATAAGATCGCCAAAACATTCAAACATTTTCCTTAGCAGTTCGACCGGCTAAAAACCGCACCCTCCGCTCTCATAAACGTTCCCACACACACAGACACCCCCTCCCACAGGAGGGGCGCTCTCCCACCTGCAGCCGCAGCAGGTTCAGCGTGGCCACGGCCATGCACTCCTTCTCCTGGGGCGGCGGCCAGTCGGCGGTGCCGTCCATGCCCTCGCTCACTTGCCGCAGGAGCAGGTCCAGCTGCTCAAAGGTCCCTGAACAGACGTCCACCACAAAAGGGACGCGCAGGCCCACGGACCACTCGGAGCACGAGGACCAGGCGAAACTCTGCGGAGGAGACACGAGAACCAAAGATGGATCTATACATTCAGCGACGAGTCTATACATTTACTGTAAATGACGGGAGACGGAACGGCCCCCCTGCAGGAACCAGGCCAGGACACGGGAAATTACGAATGGCACACACACTGCCGAGACGAGGCAGAGCGGTCTCCTCCCGAGGAACCGACAGGGAAGCTCCCCAAGGTCACGAGAGCATGACCCAGCACAGGACACAGGACAGCACACACTCACCCATGGCATCTCCACACACCACGATGGGTGGCGCAGCCACGCTCAGTACCTGGGCAGGCCCACAGGCGATGCCGACGATGTGCTTGGTGTCCAGCCCGGGCAGCAGCGAGGGCTCCGGCTTGGTCTGGTGCAAGGTGTCGAAGTGCTGGCACTGGTCGTTGTTCCCCCAGCTGTGCACCTCGCTGTCCTCGGTCAGAGCCAGGCAGTGGGTGGAGCCTGCGGCCACGTCGATCACCTTCTTCCCTGGAGGGGAGAGGGGGCGGCTACTTTCACGCTTACGACGTCGTGGCAATGCAGTTACCCCGGCCACTCAGGCAGGAAGGCGTTAGGGCGCCTTCTCACGGACAGCGCACTGCTCTAATGTTACGCCCACCTCATCTGCTTCGTCTACTTATTAAAACTCATTGTTTTATGAGTTACAATTTATTGGGACCTACGGCCTGCCAGTAAAAGAATGCTAGGGCATAAAGAGAACCTGTGGTTTTTCCTCCTTATTCAGATTTTCATCTTCAGAGGAGACAACTGTATTCCTTTAAATATATTTTTATTGGTTTCAGAGAGAGAGGGAGAGGGAGAGAGAGAAACATCCATGACGAGAGGGAATCACTGACTGGCTGCCTCCTACATGCCCCCTACGACGCTCTATCCGCTGAGCCAAACCGGTGAGGGCAACAAATGTGTTTTTAATTAACTACTTGATCTCCTGTCCCAAGGGAGACTATGTTTTAAGAGCAGTTGTAGGCTCACAGCTCACATGCGGCCCCCGGGACCAGCACTGCTTTCTGCATGGATGCCCGCTGCTCCCACCCGTGTGTGCAGAGACTGCCTCCGCTCCGGGCGGCGCCCTGCTCCTCGGGGAAGCTGCCTGGACACATCTCCGTGGGTCTCTCTCTGAGCTCTCGGTCCTGTTCCAACGACCTGTCCGTCTACACTGCGGCCAGCTGACGAAGCGATGCCCGGGTGCCTGCCACAAGCGCCCTCCGATACTGGTACTGAGTGAGCTTCCAACCAAATGTGCAACCACAGATCGAGGCCAGGCGCCAGCTGTTCCCGGTGCCCGTCACAAGGGGGCTAAAGCCCCGACGAGGGTCCTTCGTGGCGTCTCAGGCGAGGAGAAGAGGAACGGGGAACCTAACCGTGTCCCTGCGGAAGTGCCCCCGAGCACCGCAGGGCCCCTTCCCGCTCACCTTGCAAGGCTTCCAGGAGCTTGGGGTAGCGCACGTGCTCCTCGGTCCCGTGCCCGAGCCGCTGGTTGTCCCCTTTGCCCCAGGAGTACACCTGCCCGTCTTTCGTCAGCGCCACCGAGAACTGGCTCCCACACCGGACTTTGACAACGTCCAGGTCCTGCAGCTTCTCGATCAGCTTGGGCGTTTTGCAGCCGTCGCTGCCTCCTCGGCCCAGCTTCCCGTAGTCCCCGTCTCCCCAGGACCACACCTGACCTAGAGACACAGCCGCCTCAGGACAAAGTGCGGGTCTGCGTGGAGCTTTAAATGGCGGACAGCGATCAACACAGCCCCCAGCACCCAGACCCAGACCGCGAAGGGCACCGCTCAGACTACACGGGGAGGGGGACCGAATGACACCTAGGTTACACTTCAGCTGAACGCAGAAGCAGCTAACCAGGGGCAGGGGAGCGCGTGGTTTTCCTCGCGTTTACTACACGAGGAACAAAGTCCGACCCTTACAGGGTGAGCTCCAAGACCGCGCTTCCACCGAGGACAGCAAAGCTCCCGCCCTGAGCACCTCCGGGCCGCGAGCTCCACGCACCGTTGTCGGTCACGGCCAGGGTCTGGGCGTCCCCACTCCCGCACGCCACGTCGATGACCTTCAGTCCTTTCAGCCCGGCCACCAGCATCGGGATGGCCTCGTCCTCACTGGAGCCTGCAAACATACCGGACTCTCGTGACGGCCAGTCCCGCACAAGAGGCCCCTCCCAGCATGCTTGGCGGGCGCGGCGCCCACGCACCGTGGCCCAGGCGGCCGTAGTTGCCGCGGCCCCAGGTGTACAGCTCCCCCTCGGCGGTGATGGCTGCGCTGTAGGTGCTGCCGCAGGCGATGTGCACCACGTGCTTGCCGGCCTGCTTGCCGGAGAAGGCGGAGATCACCTTGGGCTCCTCCAGGGGCCTGGGGAGAGAAGCTGCTGCCTCAGAGGCACGACCTCCACGCTCGTTTACCACAGAGCAGACTCCCTTCCCTCGGAGAGTGAGACAGCTTCACCCTGGGGCCGTCTGCCTCCGCCACGAGGAGGGAAGGGAGGCCTCACACACCTCCCTGGCGCGTGTTCAGCGAGTGCCCACTGCCAAGCCTGGCACCCAGCGGGAAGAGCGGAGCAGTGCTATCACAGACGCAGTCAAGGCGCACGGAGCGTTTCTAGACTGGCCTTCTGAGCCACCCGCCACCCAGAGCTCCACACAGCAGGGTGTTCCGTGACTGACTTCTGACCCCGAGGAAACACCGCTACGGTTCAGTTGGGAGGGGGCTTGTCACGCTGAAGAAACAGGACTGGGGCTCTGCTCTAGAAAACTCCATGGGGTGCGGTTAACGGCGAAAGCGGGGACAAGAGCCGCGAGTGCTGGAGCTGGGGGAGATGCCACCCCGTGCGGCATCTCCTTCCCAGCCCTGCGTGTCGGAGCCGCTGGGAAACACAGAGAGCGTGGTTAGAGGGTGGCCACACGTACACAGTGTCCCCGTGGCCCAGCCGGCCGCCGTCCCCGCAGCCCCAGGAGTACACTTCGCCAGTGGCGGCCAAGGCCAGGTAGTGGTGGCCGTCGGAATGGGCAGCAATCTTCACGATGTTTCTGGAGGCAAGACCCTGGACCAGCTGGGGGGCCTAACGGGCAAACACAGGAAGAACGTGACCAGTGAGCAGAGCCAGACGAGGAACAGCACGGCTCCCTTCGGTCCGCTGCCCACGCTACCAACCCCAACACCGGGAAGGACCCCGGCCTCCCAGTGCCAATGGAGGCCTCCCAGCGCTCCGGGCGGAACCAGGCTGCCCGAGCAGTGGTCAGTCGAGGCGGAGAGCACCTTCCTTGGACGGGAACTCGCTCATCCCACCCTGTCCCCCTCCCCGCCAGGCCTGACGCCCTTCTCGGTTCCTGCCTGGCCCCAGTCTGATGAGCCTGCCCCCGCGAGGTCAGCTTATGAGTGGGAGCCACTGTCGGGAGTGTCACCATAAGGGATCCTTGATCGTGGCGACTAAGAGACTCTGCCTCAAAATCGTGACAAAAGGACGATGATGAAGGTCTTAAACGTAACAAATAACATGCAACGAACAGATGCTTACAACCCAGAGATCACACCTCTGAGCATCGGCAGGAGCGCGCCTGCCCACCTGGAGGAGGGGCGCCCAGGACACCCACCAGCGTGTCGCTGTTGTAGGCCTGCGTGTACACGCGGCCGTTGCGCGACAGGATCAGGAAGCGCTTCTCCGCACAGGCAATCTGCGTGACGCCCAGGTTGGCCAGGCCTTTGCTCTGAATGGGACCGATCACATTGGCATAGCACTTCCATCCGATCAGCCCCCAGCCTATGACTTCCTGCACGGACCCCTGTGAGGTGGAAAAGGGAGCATGCGTGTTCTTTATGGCAGCAGGAGACGCTCTGTCAGTCACAAGAAAGGACGCTGCAGGCTGGCCAGCACTGTGCCCTGCGAGGGGACCGAGACATTGCAAGATAAAACCGAGTACGTGCCGAGCGGGTGGCTCAGAGCAGCGGAGGCCCTTGGCACACGCACATCGCCCGTCCACCGACAAGACCAAGTGACGGAGTGGCTTTCCACAGCATTTACTTTTCAGAGCCATGAAAGAGTAGGACCCACAGCCCGGCCAATATGGCTCCGTGGTTGGGCGTCCACCTAGGAACCAGGAGGTCCCAGTTTGATTCCCAGTCAGGGCACGTGCCCGGGTTGTGGACTCGCTCCCCAGTGTGGGGCGTGCAGGAGGCAGCCGACCCGTGATCCTCTTCCATCACTGATGTTTCTCTCTCTCTCCCTCTCCCTTCCCCTCTGAAGTCAATAAAAATACATTAAAAAAAAAAAAAAAAAAAGAGGCGGGAAGGGTAGCGTGGAGCCAGAGGCTCTGAGCCAGCTCCCCCCAACACCACAGGCACCTGGGAGTCTGGGGGGCACCAAGGCGGGGCATCAGGAACAACGCCGCCGCCGCCGCACACACCTTGTGGGACGTGGGGGAGCTGCACAGCGGCGGCATGCAGGGCGCAGCCAGGCGGTCCAGGTGGGCCATGACGACCACGGCCGTCTGTCGCAGGTCGATGGCGAGCTCACTGTCTTGCGGAAGAACAAGGTACCTGAGGAAGCTCTCGTTGGGGCTCAGAGGGCCCGACAGCAGCTGGAAGGGAAGCACAGGCGACCTCAGGCAGTGCTCGCCATCAGCATCGGATGAGAACTGTCGCGGGTGCACTGACACCACCCTGCACCCTCCCCTGCACACGCAGCAGTGACACGCCTGGCACCGCCCACTCCGCACCCCAAGGGCCTCGGGACCCAGAGCAGCTTTGCAGGAACACAGCGCTGCCCCACAACCGGCTTTGAGCACTGAACAAAACCCACTTCTTGTCATCTAACCGAGCGCCTGCTGGAGAAGAGCTAGTGCTGCTGGCACGTTATTCTCTCAGTCTGTGAGGGCGGAGCAGCCTCGCTCACGGCCGCTCGCGACACAAGAGTCAGGCAGCTTTCCCTTGGAATGGCTACGGCTCTGAGGACCTCGAAGAGCGGCCGGGGGGCAGGGGGCAGACCCAGGGCATGCTCGGCCACCCGCCTCAGTGTCCCCACTACCGGCGACCACCCCCACGGACACGTGCTCTGGCCTTGTTTGCAGAAGCCTAGCTCTGCGGACGACTGAGAAGCGAGGGGCCTCGTGAGGGTACTCACCAGGGTGCCGCCCTCCGCGTGAGGGGTGTCCTTGCCGCAGAGCATGCTCTGGAGCCGCTGCAGCAGGGGCAGAAGGGGGGCGCTGGTGCCCTGCGCGGATCGCTCGTTGTCCGTCTCCTGAGTCCCACTGTCCCACAACTGAAGCAGCAACAGGATGGCCGACAGCATTTGGCTGAAAGAGCATGAAATGCCTTTGTTCTCCAGAAAAAGCAGATCAACTGTTTTTACAACAGCCTGTCAAAAACAAAAGCACGCGGGCCAGCGGGGCTCAGCGGTTGAGCGCCGACCTAGGAACCAGGAGGGCAGGGTTCGATTCCTGGTCAGGGCACAGGGCCAGGTTGCAAGCTCGATCCCCAGTGGGGGGCGGGCAGAGGGAGGCAGCCTGCAGAAGGGGCATGTGCCCTGACCGGGAAGCGAACGGGCGACCTGTTGGTTCCTGGGTCAACGCTCAAGCACGGAGTCAGCTAGCCAGGCTCCCTTCCTCTCTCTCATAAAAAAGAAAAAGGAGCAATTCTGAGCCTACGAGAAAGCGGACACAAACAGGAAGTAAACAAAGCTGCGTGCACCCGGTGTGAAGAGCAGAGCGCCCTGGAAGGAAAGGGCTCTTGGCTGTAGCCACAGCTGAGTCCGTGAACCGCCAGAACGCACAACAGGCCCCGCCGAGGTGTTTCCCGAACGCTGGGCGCGGCGCCTCACCTCAGCGTGCCTCTCTGCACAGCCAGCTCCAGCAGGAGGGCCAGGGCCAGGTGCTGGTCCTGCAGGGGGATGCTGCCCGGCCCCTTGGTGCCAGGCGTCCCGTGAACATCCCTGAAATCACAGCAGGGCATCAGGAACACGTCAAGGCAGAGCTTCGGGATAACATGCTAAAGTAACGCCAGGAGTTCCAACACTCTCTCCCAGGGAGACATGCATTCTTAACACTTAGAACCACGCTTCTGAGACCTGCTACTAAAATGGCATCAGAGACTTAAGCGCACAATGAGCTTGTGGAGACACGTCTCCCAGGCAAGCACCACGTCGGGCACTGAAAGGTGATTAGAAGACGTCGTCCAAGTCTCACAGCGCAACGTCATGTGTCATTACTCACATCACGAGTAGGAAGTGTCTAGAGCGCCTTCGAGTGTCAGGGACAGGGAAGGTGCTGGAGTAGCAACAGTCCTCTCCACAACTGAAGGGTCAATCTCTAGAACCACCAGAGTCTACCGGCAACATGCCTGCGCTTATTTTCATGTGACCAGAGGAGTAACTTTAACTTTTCCTGGTTTCCAAATGACACATGACACGTCTTCTTAGCCCCAGACGGGGAAGGGAGGTCTTCCAGCATCGCCACTGGTGCTCTGGGAGCCAAGTCCACGGCCCTTTGGCGCTGAGACCAAAGGGGGCCCTGCTTGCGGGAAAGGACACGGCAGTGACTCTCGGTGTCTGTGCTGCCGACTCCGTGTTGAGTGTGTGTGTCTGTGCTGCCGACTCCGTGTTGAGTGTGTGTGTGTCTGTGCTGCCGACTCCGTGTTCAGTGTGTGTGTGTCTGTGCTGCCGACTTCTGTGTTGAGTGTATGTATGTCTGTCCTAGTGACTCCGTGTTGAGTGTATGCGTGTCTGTGCTGCTGACTTCTGTGTTGAGTGTATGTCTGTCTGTCCTAGTGACTCCGTGTTGAGTGTATGCGTGTCTGTGCTGCTGACTTCTGTGTTGAGTGTGTGTGTGTCTTTAATTTAAAACCGTTACTGAAAGCACATGGCCCTCAAGACCAGAGCTCACGTCCCGTGGGGAGACTGGAGGCAGGGTGAAGACTGCCACCGTGAGCAGTTGCTCAGTCCTACGTTGCCTATGAAGACAACACCTATCACTCACGGGCTGGCAGGCCCGTTCTCAGGGGGAGGCCCAGCAGGGGCTCAAACCCTTGATGAACGGCTAAGCCCCGAGTCCTACAATGTGTGAAAAAGAATCCCGAAAGCATCTTCACTTTGCAGCCCGCTCCTGGTCCATCAGACATGCAAAGGCAGACACTTGAGAAGAGCCACGATCTGGACCCAGGGGCTGAGAGGGTGGTGAGCGCGCAGGAAGCCAGCTGCGGAGCCACGGCAGCCACAGGCAGCCTGGAGGTGACGCCCAGCACAGGACAGAGCGCACGGCACCGCAGCGACCAGGCGTGGTGCCAGGGTGGGCACATCTGGGTCACTCGTAGGGTACACGACTGTCTAACCACTGTCACGGACGGATTAAAGAAATAACGCTACGAAGAAGGGGAGGAGACCGAGCTCGCCGCAGCGCTCGCAGGAAGACGTGCGGAACTCACCCCGTCACGACGGACCTGAGGAACCGGGTCGCTCTCTCCACCACCTCCAGCCACACGGAGGACACGGTGCTCTCGTCGAAGAGCGAGGCCTCGGGCAGGGCTCGCAGGGCGTCCAGGGACTCCTGCAGCAGCTCGCTGCACAGGTCCGCGTCCTCCCCTGGGCACACGCGCGCGTCAGGGAGGCCACCCCGTCCTGGGCGGCCCGAGCCCTCACACGAGGGCCCACGGCCACACTGTCACCCCCACTCCCCTCGCCATGAGCCACTGCAGGGACTCCAGAGACCAAAGTTAAACAGTCGCCCCCAAAGGCAATTCTGCACGTACGACTCTCCCAGGAGCAAGTCTAAGTTCTTGTTCTCCTAGAAAGCCAGTCAGGACTGAGCCCTGCAGGGGTTTCACACATTTTTAAGAAGCACAGACCTTTACTCTGTCATGAACAAGCCAAGGACGCATCAACAGCCCCTGGGCTGGCCCCAGGGCCCCGTGGGGACAGGAGTGAGGAGAAGCCGAGCCTGAGGGGCACGTACCTGACCG
This sequence comes from Plecotus auritus, assembly GCF_963455305.1. Lineage (NCBI taxonomy): Eukaryota > Metazoa > Chordata > Mammalia > Chiroptera > Vespertilionidae > Plecotus > Plecotus auritus. Next base: position 2,970,776 of record NC_137781.1, read on the forward strand.
CCAGGCCCTTCGCAGGAACGCAAAGGCGAAGGACAGAGCAGCTCGGGACCCAACTCTCGCCAGTCCTTCCACCCCTTTGCCCGTGGGCCGGGAGCTGCGGGGACATGGGGGACAGCAGGTCAGTCAGAGGGGGAGCACACCCTGAAATCCAGGACGCCCTATCAGGGGCGCACACCCAACGGGGCCAATGCGTTTCTTTAGATGGCAGGCTCCCCAGGGACTGACAGTTTCGTGGTCTTTTTAAAACTCTTACCAACTGTCCTTTGTAAAGGACAGTATTCTCTTCCAGGAAAAGAGAAAAGAAACTTAGAAAGACTCCAGCCCTGGCTGGCGTGCTCAGTTGGTTGGAACATCGTCCCAGACACACACCTAACGGTGACAGGTGCCATTCCCGGGCAGGGCACCTGCGGGAGTCAGCCAGGCCATGTTTTTCTCTCTCTCCCTTCCTCTCTCTAAAAATCAATAAAAAGTTTTAAACAGGTTTAAAAGAAAACAACGCTAAAATAAAGGTACGGTCTGCAGCCTGTTACTTTATGAGCAAATTGGCAAAGCCATTGTCCAAATGAGAGGAAACCTCCAAAAGGGGAAGGAAGAAGGAAGTTTCACACCATGAACAAGGCCCTGTCCTGACAGCCTCCATCCAGCTTCCCTGCACGCAGCAGCCGCCTCCACTTGGTGTGGGGTCTGTCTTCACTCGGGTGTTACCTTTTTTTGTCCACAGAAGGCAAAGAACCGCTGCTGCTTTTCCACTTGACCTTGGCGCTCTCCTGGGCAACGGCTCTGTTCAGGGCAATGAAGTAGCGCTCCAGGATGACCAGCCGCTGCCGGAGCCTCAGGGCGGACAGGGTGCTGGTGGCCGCCTGCACGGCCAGGGCCTGCTGCTCCTTCACCAGCACGGAGAGACACTCCTTCAGCTCACCCACGTCTGGAAAACACGACGAGGACACCTGCCTCTCAGCGGCCGACACAGGCTGCTGTGTTGTAATGACATGGTGATGACAGCAGGGCACAGCTGAGAGCCCCTCAGGCAAACCCAGGGCTCGGACAAGGTGGCCGGGAGTCCTCGCAGCCACCAGCCAGGCAGAGCTGGGCGCGTGTTTCCTGGGGAGGAAACTGAGGCACAGAGAACTCGCACAGTCACCAGATGAGTAGGACACGTGGGGGAGACCACGCTTTGCCACCGTGGTGGACTGCCTCTCTGTAAACGTGGTATAAATGTTTTCAACACCAAATTATAAAGTTAACAATTGTCAGCAGCACATTTTCTAGACAGAGAGAAAAACTCTACCCATCATTTCCATGTTATGAAACCAAATTCAAAATAAAACACTGTCTCTTGCCCTGGACAGAGTGGCTCAGTTGGTGGGGCATGGTTCCATGCACCAGGAGGTCGCTGGCTCAGTGGTTAGAGCACCAGCTCGTGTACGGAACCATGCGGGTTCGATTCCTGGTCAAGGGCACATGCCTGAGTCGCAGGTTCAATCCCAGGCTCCTGCTGGGGCATGTGCAGGAGGCAACCAATGATGTGTCTCTCTCACACCCATGTTTCTCTCCCTCCTCCCCCCCCTTGCACTTTCTCTAAAAATCAATGAAAAAAACATCCTCAGGTGATAACAAAAAACCAAAGGGATGAAACTGGCCCTGGCTGGGTGGCACAGCTGGTTGGAGCATCATCCCATACACGAAAAGGCTGCAGGTTCGATCCCCCGTCACAGCACATACTGAGGCTGTGGGTTAGATCCCCAGAGGGGGCAGGTAAGGGAGGCAACTGGTGGATGTTTCTCTCTCACATCAATGTTTCTCTCTCTCTCCCCCTTATTCTCTAAGAATCAATAAACATCCTCAGGTAAGGATTTAAAAAAAGGGGGGGTGGGGACAGAAGTCACAGAATATATATTATGTATGGTTTACTACAATACAAAACTTTTAAGTAATATTTTTCTAAATGCCATAACCCCCCAAGAAAGCCGCCTACGGCACCTGGAAAGTGAGTGCCAGCTCACGCTCCCCAGCACTGAGGCGCAGAGGCCCCTACCTGGCTGCTTGCCCCACACCCAGCTCTCCAGGATGGACTTGGACCTGAACACAGGTGCAGGGCTCTCTTCTTCATCCTTTTTGTCTTTGTCGTTCAGATCCTCTTTCTTCGTCCCACTCTGAGTATCAACACCATCATCTGAAAGAATTTTTTAAAGATGCTTTTTAATCTATAGATTGCTTCTCCAAAGGTAACATCCACTTGTCTGCCTCCCTGCAGATGCCCCTCCCAGAAATGGGAAGAAGTTACAACATGGATCACCAACTGAATGTTTGATGATTTTTTTTTATTACATGAGTCATCACCACACAGGCACAGTGCAACTCACAACGAACTGCCCACAACCCTTTCAATAAGGAACCCTATATGGCACTCCAAGTCTCTGAAGCATGTCTTCCAAAACGTCCCATCAATTTCCTCTCCAGTTTACAACTAACAAACGCAGTCTTTGGCATCTACCAACTAGAATTTCATAGTGACTGCTCTTATCCAGCGATTCCCAGCTGTGTCCCTGGAAAGGGCGTATGACCCGGAAATCACTCCACCTGACACCCCGCCCCTCTCCATCCCCCACTGGAACCACTGCTGACGCCAGCACCATGGTCAGAGCGCCGGACACGGAAAGAAAGCTGAGAACCACGACTTCAGGGCACAGACAATTTCAAGTCCAGCCAAGAACAAATGTCATGAAAGTCCTTACCCAGCAAGCGTAGAAGAATGAACAACTGACCCTTGAAGTGCAAACTGGTCCTGTCCCAGGGGCTCTTCACTGAGTAAACCCCTTTCTAGCCGACACGATTAGAGATGTGCTCTAAGTCCGTGGGAGAGAGCAGTGCACTGCAGACAGTGCGGGGCCTCCAAACACGTATGACACCAGGAGGACGAGCGCACAGCGGCAGGGCTCGGCCCCGGGGAGCCACGGGGGAGGTCAGCGTGAACACGTGTGGACTCCGACTGGCCCTCGCTGTGGAAGCAGCGGTTTAGCACGGCTTCCTGAGGAGCACGCCCTCCTCTGGTCCGACTCCCTGAACCAAGGGACAGGCCGCACTCGGACTTGGAGCCGTGAGCTGTGAGCCGTGCCTGTGCCCAGCCTGTGCCAGCCCCACGGCATCCTGTCAGGGTGGTGTCTGCCATGGGCTCCAGGGGTCCTGGGGAGCATGGGGGTGAGAGCCCGTGGGCTAAGGGACCGAATTTAACGCTCAGTTCCCAAGGCCAGGAGACAGACAGGCTCCTCTTCCTAACACAGGACCTTCTGTGCGGTGCTTTCGACTTTGGTGTATAAAGGTGCCCCCTGGGCGAAGGCAGGCACAGCCTCCAGGGCCCGGAAGCAGCTGGCACTGCAAGGAGCGCAGGTTCACGCCCCCCCCCCCCTGCTCCGTCACCTGCACACCCCCGCCCGGTCTGCCTTTCACGGCCGGCTCCCTGGATGCCTGCGCCCGTGGCACCCTGCTGACCCCACACACCACCACCCCTAGAGCCCAGGCCTTCGGCACAAAGCACAGGAAGCACCCTGCCTGACCTCCTCAGCCCTGGCTGTGGGTGACATCCGGAGCCTTCGTCCTCTGGCTCCACCTCGGCATGGGAATGCCTGTTATGCCCGCATAATCGTGAGCCGTTCTGGGAGACAGGCCCCATTTAATGCTTTTTCACCCCTCCACAGAAAATCTATACCGCCAGCAGGAAAGTGCCAATGACACAGGAAGTCATGGAAATGCCCCTATTGAAAAAGAAATAGAAAATGCATCTCGTCTTGGCCGGTTTGGCTCAGTGGATAGAGCGTCGGCCTTCAGACAGAAGGGTCCCAGGTTCGATTCCCAGACAGGGCCCATGCCAGGGTTGCAGGCTCTATACCCAGTGGGGGCCATGCAGGAGGCAGCCGATCCATGATTCTCGCTCATCACTGATGTTTCTCTCTCCCTTCCTCTCTGAAATCAATAAAAATACATTAACGAAAAAAAAAGAAAGAGGAAGGGCCGTGCCGGAGGAGGGCCACCGCAGTGGGGTTTCGCAGCGAGCAGGCCGTCAATACACCTCGATCAGAGAAATCCAGGCAGCTGGTACGGTCAGCAATCCTCTGGAGTCTAGACAACAATCACCCCGCGCAGCAAACTTCTGAGAGCTGTGCTCACTCTCCTGTTTCTGTCGCACGTTCCGAAACTTCCCTACAGAAGGGGAAGCGCCGTGCGAGGCCCTCACCTTTTCTGGGCAGCAGCTCTCCGCTCGGGGTGACTTCCGCCCCCGGATACACGATCTCGCCATCTTTAACCATTTCATTCCACAGACCGCAGAGCCCGTCTCCCGTGAATGCAAGCTGGCAACGATAAAGAAGATAAACTTACAGAGCGATCACACTCACAGTGCAATTCTTCTTTGTTGTTTTGTTTTTTTTTTAAATATGTCTTTATTGATGTCAGAGAAGGGAAGGAACCATTGAGCCATAGCAGCCAGCGCAATTCTTAAATGATGCTATAAAAGATCTAATTTCCTCTTTGTTACTCAATCATTTGACATTGAGTGAAAATTTTCCCCCCAAAAAAAGTTAAGTAAAAAAGACACACTTCCCACTGCAGGTGGGAGAGAATCCCCAACAAGACAGGAAGGGTGAAACCTATATGCACGAGGCTTGCATCCTCAACGCCTGTCTCAGGAAGGATTCCAAAGACTGAAACTATGTCTAATCATTTCTTAGGGTACGGCCAGGACATCCATGCTCACCTGCAATAAGCAATCCTGGAGAAATTACAGAAAATCAGCAATCACCTTTTTTCAGGTATTAATAGCTTCAATAGCCATAGCACATTTTACCTCTGGTGCCTCTTGCCCTAGCCGGTTTGGCTCTGTGGACAGAGCACCGCCCTGCGGACTGGAGGGTCCCAAGTTCTGGGCTCGATCCCCAGTAGAGGGCATGCAGAAGGCAGCCGATCAGGGATTCACTCTCATCATTGAAGTTTCTATCTCTCTCTCCTCTTCCTTCCTCTCTGAAATCAATAAAAATATATTAAAACCAAAAACCAAAAACCTAGGCCTCTTCACTTACTTACTCCAAGAAGGAGTTTGAAAGACTTCTGAATAATATTCAAAACATCTAAGGGCCAAGCACTGTATATTGAAGTGAATAAATCAAAAGTAACATGGTAAGCACTGTTAAGGCCTAAGTGATATTCCTTTTTATGTATATCTGCCTGACTCATTGTAGGTGCTCACCTCAGCATTAAACTGATTTTGAATCAAGATGGTGAAACTCCTATTTAGTAATTGCTCGATTATGATTACTAAGGGAAAAAATTAAGTAAAGTTCTTTACTTCAAAAAGTTTACATAAATACATAAACACTAATATCAAAGCAATTCTTAAAATCCGTTTGCCTGAATCTCAAGATTTCAAAAACAAGAAATTATCCCTCACCCCCCCCACCCCACTTAAAAAAACCATGACAAAGGAAAACAGACAGGAATCCTACATAATAAAACCCTACTGTGCAAACTGACCAAATGGCAGAATGACCAGTCGCTATGATGCGCACTGACCACCAGGGGGCAGACGCTCCACACAGGAGCTGCCCGGGTGGTCAGTGTGCTCCCACAGGGGAAGCTGGGCTCATGACTGGCGAGCACAGCGGTGGTGGCTGGAGCCTTTCCCACCTCCACAGCAGCGCTAAGGAAACATGGGAGCGGGCCTAAGCCGGCAGTCGGACATCCCCCCCGCAGGGGTCCCAGACTGTGAGAGGGGGCAGGCCGGGCTGAGGGACCCCCCTCCCAAGGGCATGAATGTCGTGCACCAGGCCTCTAGTTGCTAAATAAAAGACAAGAACCAAAACAGTCACTACTATGCCAACTCTTGACCCAATTCTTTGTGCTTTTCTTATTGAACATTACACCACTAATAACAACCCTACTACCCACAACACAGTTCTAAACACTTGGCTCTCCCCTGACCCCTGGCCGGTAGCTCAGTTGGTTAGAGCTTCATCCAGGTACACCCAGGCTGTGAGTCCCATGCCGGTCAGAGCACATACAAGAAACAACCAATGAATGCATAAGTAAGTGGGACATCAAATCAATGTGTTTCATTTTCTCTCTCCCCCCACCATCTCTAAAATCAACAAAATAAAAATTTAATAATTTAAAACAGCTGGCTCTCGTATCGACCAGGACTGCACCCCCTTCCGTAGCCTTAATAATGAAGAAGAGCAGTTATCCTCATGACAAGTACCTGACACTCTCCATGAACCCTCACGCAGGACCGGAGGTTGCATCCAAAAAGGCAGGTTACTTGGGAAATACTTAAAATGTCTAACCTCAGGGGAGAGGGAAAAACACACATATACTACAAAGTATTTCAGACGTTTCTTTGTGCTGGTAACATGTGGTTACAAAAGTAGTCTCCCCCAACCATTTGCAAGCAAAAACAAGTTGGGGTGAAGAATCATCCCCGGAAATATCACAGCTATTACTTACCCCATAATTTCTGGACAAGCTTGCAATTACCTTATGAAATCAAGACATTAGAGAGTCTTAAGGCCAGCGTTTGTTTCCACGTGCCCTCTCTCTATTAAATTTATTAGGGTGACACAGGTGAGTAAGGTTACGTGGGTTTGCACGTGTGTCGTTCTGTAACACGTCACCTGTACGTTGCGCAGCGTGCTGTCCCCACGTGGGCCGGGTGCAAGGAGCTGAGCACTCCTCTCAAGAAGACCAGCCACACGGGCAAAACGGACACCTCACTGAACTCTGGTCTCTCCACAAACGCAGGCACAGGCCCCATAACATGAGCAAGACCCTCCAGGACGTAATAAATCACCGCACGTCACCTCCTCCCTCTCCCCCGTAAAATTAATGGGTCATCTTAAAAACTGCTGGTACAGAGTTACCAAGATACAGTTAAGAATGACACAACCCGGCTGGCCGGCGTGGCTCAGCGGTTGAGCGTCCACCCCACGAACCAGGAGGTCGCGGTTCGATTCCCGGTCAGGCCACGTGCCCGGGGGTTGTGGGCTCGATCCGGATCCCGTGTGGGGCGTGCAGGAGGCAGCCGATCCGTGATTCTCTCCCATCATCGATGTTTCTCTCTCCCTCTCCCTGCCTCTCTGAAATCAATAAAAAAATATTTTAAAAGAAACCCTTCTCTAGACACCGGAATAGGGAGGCAGAAACAGCCCAAGAAAAGAGGCATGTCAGAAACCCTACCTGGATGTCTGTTTTCAACCATTTGGAGTCCAGGCGAGCCTGGGCGGCCAGACAGAAGGACTCGGAAGGCATCTTTCCTCCAGGGTCCTCCCAGCTGTCAGGCCTGCAAGGGAAACAAAAGGGATGGAGGCTAAACACAGCTTCTCAGGATGTCCACCAAGACCCGCCCGCGGGGTTTCATGCGGCAAACGAGAGAGACAGAGAGAGAGAGAGAGAGAGAGCAGAGTTGCGGGAGACAAGTAGCGGAGGAGGGAAAGGGGGGACAGATGGGGAGACGGGAAGGATAGATGGGGAGACGGGGAGGAGGCGGGGACCGGCCGACTCCCAGCCCAGGTAAGAGCCCCACGCGGGACCCACCCAGCGCCGGGACCACGTCCGCGAGACCTTGAGGATGACGGACGGTCACGGGAGACCAGACCTCAATGTCATCGTCCCCTTCCCTCCAACCCGAGAGGGAAACACGCAGACGGACCCGACGCCCCCCTGTCAACGACCCGGACAGTGCCGTGCACCTGCCGCTGGACGCCAGGCCCGTGAGCGGTGCGGGAAACACGCATCGACATGCACGTTCGTAGACAAATACGAAACCGAGCATCACTTCGAGGGGGAAAGACACAGCCCGAGACGCGCGCCGCGGACGATCCGCGCAGGCCCAGGTCCCGCTGCCGCGCCCACGCCCGCTGCCCCAAGGCCCGGCCCGACCCGGACACCCCGCCCGCGCTGCCCCAGCCGCCGGCCGCCCCCAGGAGACCAGCACCTGAAACGCAGAAGCCGGGGCACCTCGGTCCCGCGGCGTGTGGGTCCAGCCTCCGAGCCGCCGCTGGCTCCGCCCGCAAACCGCGATCCCGGCGCCTCCCGCGGCCGGAGGGGCGGGACCACAAGGGAACTCTGCTTCCCAGCCAATCGCAGCGAGGCCACTGCGCGGGCCCAGCCAATGGAGAAGAGGATCCCCTTCGCTCCTCCTCCCGATCCTCCGTCTTCCTTCAATCCCGCGAATTTTCCCTCTCTGGAACACGCCCCTTGCGGTCAGGACCAATCGCAGGTGCCGGGAGGCAGGATTTCCGCTGACGGGAGGCGGGATTTCCGCCGCGCGCACGCACGTACGCACGTCCTGCGACGCCGCACTTTGCCCATCTTTCCGGAAAAGCCAACCTTGGCGGTGGGAAGCGATCCGGAGGTAGCGGATCCATGATTCTCTCTCATCATGGATGTTTCTATCCCTCTCTCCCTCTCCCTTCCTCCCTGAAATCAATAAAGATATATATATTTTTTAAATAAAGTTTCGCTCAAATATCACATCACCCTCCAGATCTACCTCTACAGTCGCGCCCCACTTCGGTAAACCTTTTACAAATGAAATGTATGTATATGGTGATCACGGGTCCAGCTCCCGACCTTAACACCCCAGAACCGCCGGGGGGCGCTCGTGAGAGCCTCCCGTTCCCGGGAGCGGCCAAGTTTTAGGAATGAATGCGGCCGCATGGGTTTTAGGATGGAAAGGAAAAACGGGGCGGGCGACGGCTGACTTTCTATTCAAACTTTCCATTTTTACAAAGGGGACCAAACCTGCAACCCGGGCAGGAACTGACCCTCCACCCCCTGCGCCACGCAGGAAATGGAAAAAGCCAAGCCCGTGTCCCGCGTGGCTGGGTGGTTGCACCTCGACCTATAAAACCAGGAGGTCACGGTTCGATGCCCGGTCAAGGGCACGCCCCCCCCCCCCCACCCCGGCCCCAGTCGGGACCCGTGGGGGAGGCAACCCATCGGTGTGTGTTCCTTCACATTGGTGTTTCTCTCTCTCTGTCTCTCCTCCTCTCTAAAAATCAATGGGAAAATATCCTCGGGTGAGGATTAACAAAACAAAGTTTTTTTTTTTAAAAATTCCGATGGACCAAGGTGCCTTCTGGTGTCGGCCTGCGGTGGTCCCGCTGGGCTGGGGGGTGGTTTGTGTCAGCGCACCTGGGTCTGGACTTCAGCCTGGGGCTGCAACTCCCTCCCAGGGAGCCCCCATTCCAACTGGGGGGGCGGGTGGGTTAGCCCCCAATTCCTGATGGGGTCGGGACAGGAACCCTGTTCATCCAGGTCTGAGCTGCAGGAGACCTCCCCTCACCCCCAAAGCCACCTGCCCCCCGTGGGTCGGCTGGAGCCCTCCTGGGGTGGGTTGGGGTTTCTGTTCGTGGCCTGAAGGCACGTCTCTTGGACACGGCCACTTGTGTGGAACCTCCCAGCCAGGAAAGACACTTGACCCCCAACATTTGCAGAATCTGCCTCCCAATGGGGTGGGGGCTGGTGAGGGGTGGGGTGAGCCCCTGAGAGGGGCAGTGGATGTCATACCCACCCTGGTGGGCAGGGCCCCACCACCCCTGCAGACCCGCACGCACGCGCGCCCTTGTCCCCAACCCTGGCCCGCGCCTTTCCCGGGCCCCTGGTGGGCCACCCCCAAACCAGAGAGACGTCCACTCCCGGCTCTCGCATTTCTGACAACATGTGTATTTATTAGTATCAGAAGTACAAACGTAGGAATACAAATACAAATACAGAGGGCGGCCCAGCCCCCAGGCCCCGCTGCCCTCGGGGAGGGCAGGGCGCAGCCCGCAGTGTGCGGTGGGGACCGAACCGGCGAAGCGGGGCGCGCTCGGCGCCGCCCGTGTCGCCAAGGCACGTGGGGCGCCGTGCGCCTTCGTTTCACTAGGACACCACGAGCTGCAGGGCGAGCGGAGGAGGGCGGGGACCTCGGAACCGCCTGGCGGGACCTCCAGACCCGGACCCAGGGCCTCCAGGGCCTCGTGATTTAGTTGGACGGGGAGTCGGGGCTGGTGGAAGCCACTTGGTGAGGGTGAGGACCCTGGCCTGGCCCTGGGCCCAGGTGCCTGGGGAGGGGCGGGCTCAGGCACTTGAGCAGGGCCGGTCCCCTCTCTCAGGCCAAGCCCGGCTCCAGGGCACATTCAGCACGGATTCCCCAATCTCTCCACCCTCCTCCCACCCAGGCGGGCGAGGTGGCTTCCCGGGGCAGGAAGGTTTCCCCGCGAGGCAGCAGCAAGGGGACCCCGCGCTCCCTTTCTGCCTGTGCCATCCATCTCCCAGGGCCCCTCCCAGGCCTGCTTCACACACGGGCTTCACCCAAGAGGACAGGCCTCAGTGTGGTGAGGCCCACGGTGCCCATGCGACCCGAGGCTCTCCCACCTTGTCCGTGAAAGGTGCGTCCTGAGCGAGGGTGGCGATGTCTCTCCCCGCCGCCTACATCGTGAGAACTGCTCTGAGCTTATCCGGACGCACAAAAAGATCAAAGGAAGTGCCCTATGTGAACTCACTCAACGGGGCATCTGGGTTTGATGGCAGGTCAATTTCTCATCAGGTATTCAAGCTCCATTCTGGTCCTCCCCCCCATTTCTGGGAAATATAAAGATTGTCAGTCTTTATAGGAAGCTAACCGGCGGTCACTAGGAAATGGGGCTCCTTTCTGCGTGTTTCAGCTACACGTGGGGTGGGTGGGTAGAGTAATACGCATGTGAAGAGCTTGTTCCATTTTTACCACTGTACACACACACACACACACACACGCACACACACACACACACAAGTACACAGATCACCGCATGTAAACACAGGCCCACTCCCGGAAAACGGCTCCTCTCCTGGAATCTTCCACAAAAAGGATGCATTCACGGGGAGTAAACCTTGAGCTCAGTCTAGGACCTGCTCCTAAAGAGACACAGATCGTGGTTGTACAAACATACGAATGTAAACATTGTTCACCAGCACAAAATTAGTCATTTTGAAGGTCAGGACGAGTGGGAGTCGTCTTTTAAAAATGTGTGAACGGAGTTATTCTAAACAAAGATAATAAAACACTGTAAACTTCACCGATACGTTATGCCTGTGTCTATTTCTACCTAGAAGTAAAAATTCCAAGATAAATGAGGGGGAATCCAAACCTAAACTAAGATTGTAGAGCAAGAAGCATACTGTCCGTCCTTTTGGGCTCATGAAATCGGCAATGTCCGTAGGCGCATCCATTTTCGGGGCGGGGGTGGGGGAAATAGATCGTTCTCGGCCAACTCAAATGTTATGTTTATGAAAGGAATAAAAAAGCCAAGCGAAGTAAAACCAAAACAACAACAACACAACCAGAAGCAACCGACAATCACCAATGAGGTGGTACGTTCCACGTGAATAATTTCAAGTTCTGATTGAGGCCGAGTCAACAGCCAGGACCTCTGGGACCAGGAACAGTCTGGAAATGTAGTAGGCCATCAAAATTTTGAACTATTATTTTTGTATTTAACATTTAAATGAAGATGAAAGTTCCATTTTCTCCTTTGTGTAAGTCCTATTTTTTTTTATTTTTTATGGTTGGGAAAGGACATGAAACCTTTCTGGTGACTCAATAGTTATGGAATAGTATGTACCACGAAAAGGATACGGATCATGATGATGACGACAGTGATGCTGCTGCTGATGGTGAAGATGGGTGGTGATGATGATGGTGAAGATGGTGAAGATGGTGATGCTGCTGCTGATGGTGAAGATGGTGATGATGGTGGTCATGGTGAAGATGATGGTAAAGATGATGATGGTGAAGATGCTAATGATGATGGTGGTGATGGTGAAGATGGTGATAACGACGGTGATGGTGATGATGGTGAAAATGGTGGTGATGACGGTGAAGATGGTGATGGTGGTGATGATGGTGAAGATGGTGATGGTGAAGATGGTGATGATGGTGAAGATGGTGGTGATGACGGTGAAGATGGTGATGGTGGTGATGATGGTGAAGATGGTGATGGTGAAGATGGTGATGATGGTGAAGATGGTGGTGATAATGGTGGTAATGAAACCCTGTCTCCATCCTCTTGCAAATAAGACATAAAACATGGTGTGAAATACAGGTGTTCGTGGGGCATGGGAAGTCTACAAGACATGTACTATTTGAGCTGAATGTGTCCTCTTTAAGGCATATGTTGGGTAAACTGGGGGCAGTATTTGCTGGGTTCAGAGTAAGAGTAGCGTGATCCTTCTCTTGTCAGTATCTGACCGTCTTCTGGTTCTTGGTGTTGAGACTTGGCAGAAACTGGAACTTCCTAGGCTCTGAAGAGGCATTTTGCTCTCATGGCATTCATGTGAAATGCCTTTTCTTCTCTCTCTCTCTCTTGGCCCGGAGGCAACTTAAAACAGAGACAGTCACAGGGGTAAGTGTAAACCACAGTGGTCAGGAGGGAGAAAGCCTTGTCAAAATGCACAACAGGCACCTCCTCGACGTAGGGTCTCTCTGCGAGGGCCACCGGGACGGAGGCCACCCCGACAACTTCCCCGAGCGGCCACACGACCACCCGAAAACATTTCTGGTCCTCCACGCGAAGCGAGTCGGTGGGGCTGGAAGGGTGTCGGGTCTGTGTGGAACAGCATCGCACCGTGGGCGCCACGCATATCCTGCTGACCACGTGGGTGCCAAGGATGGTCCTTCCATCAGTGGCGTGCGTTCCTCACACTCTCCCGTGCCCTCCAGAAGGTGAACGCACGCATCCGGACATGAACAAGCACGCTCCCCAGCTCCACCCGTCTTAGCTGCACGCCATTCTCCTCTACCGTGGACTGAAGAACTCGTCTCAGGAGTGGAGACGGGTAAGGAGAACTTGAGTGGGCAGCCTGCTGAGGACCCGGCAGGGGCATGGTCCCCGGGGTGGTTTAGTCCCTTGGAGTCAGACCAGAGTGTGCATTGCTGTTGGTGCAGGGATCTAGTTTATGCTCAACGTGTGGACGTCGATTGGACACTGTTGAGATGAAGGTTCTCCTTCATGGAAAAGGAACCATGTATGAGCCAGCAGGGTGGGGACGCAAACAGGTTACTGGTCTACACGGCCAATGTGTATAATTTCATGAGCATCACGAACAATGCCCGGGTTCTCGTGTGGCTTTGAAAGGAGAGGCAGCCATAAAAAGATTTTTTTAAGGTAAAACTGGGTCAGATCTGTGATAAAAAAAAAAAAAAATGCTTGTAGGTTATTTTCCTCCCAAGAATTTCATTAGAAAATTCCATTCCCTCCAGAACTTCTTTGAAGGTGCAATGGGTTGAAATCCTTCATATTGTGAGAAATTATAAATCTGTGACATTGGAAATTGTGTTTGAAGAGGACCGGCCTCGGGCCCCGCCTTCCCTGGGTACTCAGCACTCTGGTGGGACATGTTGACGTCCCTCCAGGCCACCGGGGCGTGGGAGGTGGTTGATCCAAGAACAGGTGAAATTCTCAAAAGAGCAGAAATTTCATTGAAGCCAATAGAGCCAACCAGTTTCTCTGCAAATACTGATCAACTTACTTTTAACATTGGATTTGCTAAGTAGAAGCCAATTGGCTTGTGGTCTATGGGGCTCGACTGCCTCACACCACAGACCTAACCCTTGGAAACTGGCTGATCCTCTATCCTTAGGTTTTCACTCACTGGACGGGCAGTGACATTCACCCAAACACATTCCTCTATGTCAACTTTCCGGGCCTCTTCCACTCCCATCCCCTTCTGGGTCTGGTCAGCACCCAATAAATTGTGTGAAATCAGCACTTTTCTATATTTTCTCTGGATAATGGTTTATCTTTTTTTTTTTTTCTTCTGAGACGCAATAATATGCCCAATCGATCATTAAGCTAAAATTCTATGCCTGCCAATAAAATTAATTCCACTTTCTGGGTGAGAAGCACAGAGATTCTGGTACTAAAATTTTAGTATGGAAATTAACAAGCTGGTAGGCTTTTTCTTTTTCGTTTTCCTGTAACTGGTGGGAGCTGCTTCGGAAGCATCTTGGGAAGTACACACGGGCATCCAGTGGGGAAAAAAAAAACAAAAAACAAAAAAAAACAACAAAGAAAGAACTAACATCACGAAGCAAGTTGGTTTTGTTATAAAAATATCAAAAGAGTAATCATTTCAGGGAATCATTTCTTTGGGCTTTTGCTAGGTATCCATATGTCAAAGTATAAAAGCATTTTTGTGCATCAAAATATATCACTGAAGACAGCCATTTCTTTTTTTTCTTTTTTCTTTTTTTTTTTGGCATCTGAAGTGATCTGACTTGGAAGTTAATATGCACTACGAAAAAATTTAAAATCGTATCTACATTTCGTTCACACGCTGGAAAACATGTTCAAGACAAAGGCTTGGGAATGGTGTGTGCGCTGCTTTGGAAGATGGAGATGATGGTCCAAGCGTATTAGCAGAGCAGCCACAGGACTCACATTCCGGGGTCGCCCCGAGTGGTCCCATCCAACGGGACTCCGGGCACGACGCGGAACGCAAGCCGAACCAGCCCGAGGACCCGAGGCTGGCACACCGCCGGCTCCCAGGGGTTTGCAATAAAGCCATGGCCTTCCGGTGCTCAGCGATCAACGTCGTTGACCTCAGCCACGTGGAAACCTTTGAAAATCCCATTTTTTTCCTCCACGGGAAACGTAGGCATGATGCATGGACCCCCCTCCCCAAACCGGGGTGAGGTGATTTAGGTAAAGGAATGGTAGCTAACCACGACGGTGCCGGCGCAAAACAGGCCACAGAGAGAGAAAACGGGTTCGAAACTCACCACCGTTCACACTTGAACTCGGGCTGCCCCGAGGAGTGGCGGGGGGGCATGGGGTTGAGGGCAGTAGGAGGGTGTCTCAGCTGCAGTGACCCCACACACGTGGGTGCTGGTGCCCCCGAGGGCGACAAAGGAAAGAGCCAGCCGGTCGGCCGGGGTCTGAGAGAGCGTCTCAGATATTTGCTTGGGTGTGTGAAGCGATTTCTTTGCAAGGATAATCGGCAGCCGCTTCCGACATCCCCGGAACCGTCCATGAACATCACCAAGCTGCAGATTCAGGAGGGGATTAGCAAGAATGTCCCTTAAAAATGCAGCGTGTGTGTGTGTGTGTGTGTGTGTGTGTGTGTGTGCACGCGCGCGTGAGCGTGAAATACATAATGAGGATCTTTGCTGCGTTCTCCCACGCTGCTCAGAGGTGGGGTGGGGTATGAGGACTGGTAAACCGAGCGGCACCCTCCTTGCCACTCCGATGGGTGGCGACGGGGCTGGGAGGGCGGCAGGTAACGAGGGGGGCCTGGCACGCTTCCCTCATCGCCAGCGGCGACGCTCAGAGGTACAGGTACCCGACCCAGTAGACCAAGTTGAAGAGCAGGAAGGACGTGGGGAAGAAGACGCGGGAGTACGCGTCCAGCTCGGCGATGTCGATGTGGATGCGCCCTTTCCTCCAGGACCCGGCCTTGCACTCTTCGTAGCAGCAGAAGAAGCTCTGGCAGTCCTTGCCATCGAGACACTCGTAGACGCACGTCTCCTCCAGTTCCTGCCAGTACAGCGAGTTGTTGAAGGTGACCATCGCCGGGGGTGGGGGCCGCACGTCCAGGAGGGAATAGTTCTGCGGGGCAACAAGGACAGCGCGAAAGTCACCGCGAAACGCACCGAGAACGGCCAAGGGGAGAGTTCAATCTTTTGAGGATTCAACGTTTGCAAATCGAATGCAAGAAGTAGCCCAGCACGCATGCCATGCCGGGGAGGGGGGGGGGGGCGGTGTGGCTCAGAGGATTTGAGTGTGGCCCTCTGGCCCAGGAGGTCACAGTCGGGGCACAAGCCCGGGGTTGCGGGCTCGACCCCCAGTAGGGGGCGTGCAGCAGGCAGCCGATGGATGATTCTCTCTCAGGGATGTTTCTATCCCTTTCTCCCTCTCCCTTCCTCTCTCTGAAATCAATTGAAAAAAAAAATAATAATGTTAAGACAATGGAATTCTCGGTCTTAAAAAAAAAAAAAAAGGAATGAAATCTTACCATTGAGAACAGCATGTATGGACCTAGAGCAGCGGTCACCAACCTCCCGGACCTCACGGGCCACCGGTTGGTGACTGCTGACCTAGAGGGTATTGTGGAAAGTGAAATAAGTCAGACAGAGAAAGACAAATACCCTATGACTTCACTTATAGTTGGAATCTTAAACACACACACACACACACACACACACACACACACACACACACAACACAAAATAAATGCACCAACAGAACAGAGAGAGACTGAGATACAAAAGACCAGATTGATGGCTGCCAGGTGGGGTGGGGTTTAGGGAGGCGGGGTAGGAAAGGGGGAGGGATTAAGAAGTACAAATCGGTAGTTACAGAATAGTCACAGGGGGATGTAAAGCACAGCTCGGCGAACATAGTCGATCATATTGTAATAACTATATATGCAGCTCGGCGGGTACTGAAATTAACTTCATAAATTGTACAATTGTCTAACCACTTCGCTGTCCACCTGAAACTAATGTAAAATGATATTGAAGGTCAACTACATTTGAAAAGTAAAAATTTAAAAATAATATTCATGGCACAGAAGCTTGCTCGTAACATATGTTTGAGTTCCAAAATCAGGAATATGGATGTTATGTATTAATCCCTGGGTAGGAGGATTATGATTCATTTTTTTCCCCTTTATTTTTAAAGAAAATTTATTATTATTTTTTATTTACTAGAAATTTTTTTCCCAATTTTCTAATTGGGATATATTTTTTTTAAAAGTAAACACATTGCCATAGCCGGTTTGGCTCAGTGGATAGAGCACCGGCCCACAGACTGAAGGGTCCCGGGTTCGATTCTGGTCAAAGGCACATACCGGGGTTACAGGCTTGATCCCTGCTCTACTTGGGGTGCATGCGGGAGGCAACAATCGATGTGTCTCTCTCACATAGATGTTTCACTCTCTGTCTCTCTCCCTAAACAAAAAAAAAAAAAAAAAGGAAAAATATCCTCTGGTGAGGATTAACAACAAAAGTAAACACTTTATTTTGTAAACACATTTTGAAGGGAGGATGTGCATTGTTCTTCAACACATAAGCAATAACATATCAGTCTATCTCACTTTAGTAAGAGTTGGCAGAAAATTAGCACCTGCAACGCTATACATACGGAGGGGGCCTGCAGGGTTATCCGTTCGTGGATCCACCTTGAGGAGTCTGGACGCAATAACTGTAAGAGAAACATAAAAAAAATAATTACAAAACTGTTGTGAACATCTGCATCATACATCTCCTCGTTAAGAACAATTTTTAAAAAATATATCTTTATTGATTTCAAAGAGGAAGGGAGAGGGAGAGAGAGAGAGAGACAGAAACATCAACGATGAAAGAGGATCATAGATCGGCTGCCTCCTGCACGCCCCACACTGGGGATGGAGTCTGCAACCTGGGCCTGTGCCCTGGATCGGGAATTGAACTGTGACCTCCCGGTTCATAGGTCGATGCTCAACGACTGTGCAACACTGGCTGGACTTAAAGGCTTGCTGAGTTAGCTATTTATATCATCTATATAATAAAAGGCTAATATGCAAATCGACCAAAGGACAGAACGACTGGTCGCTATGATGTGCACTGACCACCAGGGGGCGGATGCTCATTGCAGGACCTGTCCCCTGGTGGTCAGTGTGCTCCCACAGGGGAAGCGCCGCTCAGCCAGAAGCCCTGAGCCGGTCTTAGGGCTGGTGAGTGGAGCAGCAGTCGCGGGAACCTCTCCTGCCTCCGTGTCAGAGCTAAGGATGTCTGACTGCCGGCTTAGGCCCTCCCCGGGAAGCAATTGGACACCCCCCCAAGGGATCCCGGACTGCGAGGGTGCAGGCTGGGCTGAGGGACCCCTCCCCACCCCCACCCCGCCGAGGGCACACATTTTGTGCCCCAGGCCTCTAGTGTTGTATAAGATCCTTAGGAAGATAGATCATTTATCTCAAACGACCCTTTCACTTCTTTCCCCTCCCCTCCACTCCACATCTTTGCTACTGGAACTCACTGATGTTTTCTTCTTCATGATGGCTGGCTTTCGACAACTGGAGTAGTAGTTGAGGGTGGCATACTCCATCAGAGCAGCAAAGACGAACAAGAAGCACACGGTCACAAAGAGGTCCATGGCGGTCACGTAGGACACGCGGGGCAGTGAGTTCCTGGCGATGGTGCTGAGCGTGGTCATGGTCAACACCGTGGTGATGCCTGCAAGGGGACAGGGGACCCGGGTATAAAAGGAGAGCCACACTGACATCCCTCCACTCCAACACTGTGTTTTATTTTTACTTTATTATTATTTAAAAAAAAAACATTTTGATTAATTTCAGAGAGGAAGGGAGAGAGAGAGATAGAAACATCCATGATGAGAGAGAATCATGAATCAGCTGCCTTCTACACGCCCCGCGCTGGGGATGGAGCCCGCAACCCGGGCGTGTGCCCCGACCCAGAATCGAACGAACCGTGACCTTCCTGGTTCAAATAGCTCGACGCTCAGCCGCTGAGCCACGCCAGCCGGGCAGTTGTGAGCTCTTGAAGGGCAAAGATGCACCTTGCTCATCTCTGCTTGCTTCACCGGCACTTGGACGCATGCTCTGCACAGAATGCAATTCATTCACGGATGAATGCGTTCGTTCATAATACTGAGCGTTGGCCTGACCGGGGCTATTTCGTGCACATGGGTCCACACTAAAGGTTTTTTGTTTTTTTTTTTTGACTTCCTAACCCCAACGCAACTGAAGGGGCCCACGTGGAATTCTACTGTCAGAAAGAGTCATTTCCCTTAGCTACCTTGAAGAACGTTAAGCGCCGTTCAAGCAGCCCTCAGAGGAGGTCAATGACACGTGAGCTCTCTTTCACTGCAAGTCTTTTTCTGAACACGCCTGTATTAAGATGCCGCGACATGGAGGAGAGAGAGAGAGAGAGAGAGAGAGAGGGTGTGTGTGTGAGGGGCGGTGGCTGGGTGATACTCACCGAGTGCTGTTCTTGCTGGGGTGGCATCTTTCTTGATCCAGAAGGACACCCAGGACAAGACCACCGTCAGGATGCAGGGGATGTACGTCTGGATGGTGAAGTAGCCCATCCTCCGGCTCAGCTCGAAATAGATGGTCATGAGGACATAGTCCCCTGCAACACACACGGTTGCCGGTAAGGCCACGCCCTCGGTCCCGGGAACAAAACACGGAAAGCGGAGACCATGCGGAAGGCTCCGTTTTCACGCCCAACGGTGGACAGAGAGCGGCACGGAACTTCGGGAAAACGACGCCTTTCCTGATCCATCCTTCCCCTTCCCCTTCCCCTTCCCCTTCCCCTTCCCCTTCCCCTTCCCCTTCCCCTTCCCCTTCCCCTTCTCCTTCAGGAGGCCGGGGTCTGTGGCAGCCGTATTCCGGGTGGTTGACAGAAACTTCCATTTTCGAGATCACTTCCCAAAAGCCATTTCAGATGGTAAGCGAATTAGCATTCCGGCACAAAGGGATCGGGAATGATTAAACCAAAGCAATCAGAGAACACAAATATTTTCCTAAGTCGGTGGCATGCCAAGAGACATCATTTCCTGGGGGAGATGTGATTGAACGATGGGTGATATTAAAAGCCTATTAATTTCTACATAAAATTTCAATAAAGAACGGAGCAGAAAAAACAAACAGTAGACAGGAACACAAAGGAGAATAAATCACCCCGGCAGGAATACACACAGCCCCCGTGGAACATCGAAAAGAGGCGAATAGCGTGTGGCAGGCTCCTGAGCCGAGGGAGATAAACCGAGGGACAATGACCGCGCTCGAGGCACCATCCTTCTCAGCTAATCCGGCAAAGCCGTCTCTTTCCTGACCCAGGAGAGCGGGCTCAGCAGACCCCTCCCCAGCGACATTTCGCTGTGGGGGATGAGAGTGAGAGGGGCTGTCGGCCACGTTCCAGGACCCGACCTCGGAGCCGCTCTTGTAGGACAATGGAAAGCTGGGTAAGTTCCGGTACGAGTGGAACAGGGAAACCGAGGCAGGAAAATTAAAGCCAAAAAGCCCTGGCCGGTTTGGCTCAGTGGGTAGAGTGTCAGCCTGCGGGTTGAAGGGTCCCGGGTTCGATTCGGGTCAAGGGCACCTGCCCTAGTTGCGGGCTTGATCCCCAGTAAGGGGGGCGTGCAGGAGGCAGCTGATCCATGATTCTCTCTCATCATGGATGTTTCTCTCTCTCTCTCCCTTCCTCTCTGAAATCAATAAAAATATGTATTTTTTTAAAAAGCCAAAAAGCTTGGCAGGCTATATGTAGCAAGACCTTAACTTGAGAACAAGGAATTAAAACCTCTCCTTCACACAAGAGAATGCAGAGGGGGGAAAAAAGGGGGAGAGGAAGAGGGATCTGCAACTAGAATATGCATGTATTTTAAAAAATATATGTTTTTATTGATTTCAGAGAGAGGAAGGCAGAGGGAGACAGAGAGATAGAAACATGGATGATGAGACAGAATTACTGATCGGCTGCCTCCTGCACGCCCCCTACTGGGGATCGAGCCGGCAACCTGGGCCTGTGCCCTTGACCGGAATCGAACCGTGACCCCCTGGTTCCTAGGTGGATGCTCAACTCCTGAGCCACACCGGCCAGGCGGGCCATAATTTTGCTCGGAAGGAATAATTAATGAGAACTGATTTTAAAAGAGCAGACGTCGTCAGATGTGATTGGCATCGCGGAACCTCGGATTTCTTGGTGGATGAGCAGTTCATTCAACCGAGCAGCGTTAGAGGAGGGTGACTCACAGTGGGTCTGAGAGGAGTCTTCACTCCATCTTAGGAACAAAAAGACACTGCCACTATTTTTAAAATCCTGACTCTAAAACCCAGACTGATGTATTACCCAGATTGCACTCAGGCAAAATACGACAAACAGCCAAGGAGATACCACTTTCAGAGCTCCTTCTAATGGAGCTATTTTCAACGTGCATTTCTCTTCGCACTCGAGATATAAATCTCACTAGAGCGCCCTGGGAAGGCATGTCACGTGGAATAAAATGCTAACAGCTGACTGAGGGGGCTATCAGGAAGTCAATAGGTAAATCCCACAATTCTCCCTCACAAGAAGTACACGAAGGATATCATAATATAAATCTATACTAATAAAAGGGTAATATGCTAATTAGACTGGACCTCCTTCCGGACAAAGCCACAGTGGTGGGGGGTTAGGGGCGATCAGGCCGGCAGGGGAGAGCAGTTAGGGGCGATCAGGCCGGCAGGGGAGAGCAGTTAGGGGTGATCAGGTAGGCAGGCAGAGTGGTTAGGGGTGAACAGGCAGGCAGGCAGGTAAGCGGTTAGGAGCCAGCGGTCCCTAAACCGGCAGTAGGACATCCCCCAAGGGGTCCCAGATTGGAGAGGGTGCAGGCCGGGCTGAGGGACCCCCCTCCACCCCGTGCATGAATTTCCATGCACCGGACCTCTAGTATATATATATATATATATAATGTTTTATTTTGTTTTGTTAATCCTTACCAGAGGATAGTTTTCCCACTGATTTAAAGAAATATATTTGTTATTTACTTCAAAGAGGAAGGGAGAGGGAGAAACATCCACGATGAGAATCATTCATCGGCCGCCTCCTGCACGCCCTCTACTGGGGATCGAGCCCGCAACCCAGGCCTGTGCCCTTGATCGGGAGTCGAACCGTGACCTCCTGGTTCACAGCAGGACGCTCCACCCGAGGGCCACACGGCCAGGTTCCGTTGATTTTTTTTTTTTTTTTTAGAGCCACACCCTGTCCTGTTTATTCCTACCTGCAGACGTCGTCAGGGTTTCGGTGGTGTTTCGGAGGCCCATGAAGTCAAACTGATAGAGCCGCCAGGACTTCTGGTTCGCCGCCTCCACTGAGTTTTTCCTCCATCTGTAAACCATCTCCTCTTTGGGGTAGCCGTCTGACAACATGGAACAAGTGTGAGCACACGTGAAGATGCGGGTTTTTACAAAAACAGTCCAACGTGTCCTTCTGACCGCCTCACGTATTAAACGCTTAGGGCCTCTTCGCTCTCTAAATTTCCCTGAACGCACAGGCACCCCAAAAAAATGAATGGACAAGGCCACCGGCTGAAGGGCTTCGTGATCAACGAGATGTTCCCAGCCGCGGGCCGGGCCAGAGCTGTGTGGACACAGCACACAGGCGCTGTCTTGCGGTCTTGATTTCTTTCCCCGTGGAGAGCCAAGCTGTCGTTGACCCCCGAGACTGGGGGTCAGGGTCTCACCCGCTCCCAGACACTAAGAGCTAACTGCCTGTCCCAGACCCGCCCATCACACCGTCCACTGTTCCCCGGAATAAGACCATCCAGGTCTCGGGAAAGACCTATTTCTTTTTATCTTTTTAAAAATAATATATATACTTTTTTTTTTTTTTTTTAAAGTGATTTCCGAGAGAGGAAGGGAGAGGCAGAGAGAGACATAAACAGCAATGATGAGGGAGAACCATGGATCGGCCGCCTCCTGCACGCTCCACGCTGGGGATGGAGCCTGCAACCCGGGCGTGTGTGCTGACGGGGAATCGAACCATCAACCTCCTGGTGCATGGGACGATGCTCAACCACGGAGCCACGCCAGCCGGGCTCGATCTATGTTATTTTTAAGAGGTTCATTCAATGCACAGACCTCTGGAGAGATCACCCCTGAACAACAGCAAGAACACACAATCTCCTTCAGGCCAAAGCGAGTACCTCCCAGATACGAGGACACACAAAACAAACCCCGAATGAAGTTGACATGATGGAAACCACCCAAACTTATGTTCTCCAGCCACAGGGGAATGGAAGTAGAGACGAACAGAGACGCAACGGGAGGGGCGGGGGGAGATTCACCCGTATTTGGAAACGGCGCGGGACGCCCATATGCAGTGAAGGAGCCCGGGAGGACACCGCCAGGGCGGTGAGACTATCCTGAGGTGAGAGCCATACGTCAGCCCCGACCAGGTGAACGCACTGCCCACAGACAGGAAGGACAGAGGGGGCGTGGCGGCCTCGTCAGCGTCAGGGAAACAACAGCCAGCCAACAGGCACCCTTTCGCGACAACAGCATCAGCCCCCAGGAACGGAAGGTACCCGTCCTCCACCTGACGAGGGGTACCCGCGTGGGCAACAACGGAAGGCTTCCACCCCGGGAACGAGACAGAGGTGCTGGTTCTCATCGCTTCTACTTAAAAATGAAACGGGAGGCCCTAGTCGGCGTGGCTCAGTGGATAGAGCGTCGGCCTGTGGACTGAAGGGTCCCAGGTTCCATTCCGGTCGAGGGAACATGCCCGGGGTTGTGGGCTCCATCCCCAGTGTGGGGCGTGCAGGAGGCAGCAGATCCATGATCCCCTCTCATCATTGATGTTTCGCTCTCTCTCTCTCTCTCCCTCTCCCTTCCTCTCTGAAATAAAAAAAAAAAAAAACAATAACAAGCAGTAACATTTCCAAGGGAAACCACCTTGCACATTTCATGCATGCAGACAGAATTTTCTAGAATTAACCAGACACCTAAAAGATGCCTGGCGGAGGCTTTATTCAAATGAGTCCTTCTAAACGCGAACATTAATTAACGGAATATATTCAGAAGCAAAATAGGAATATGAAAAAAAGTTGGCATCTCATTCTTCCCACCAGCCAAAAAAAAAAAAAAAAAAAAAAGATAGTGGCGGGGAAGATTGAAAAGAGGACATCTTTATTTAGGCGTACGTACAAAATTACAGCATTGGAGGAAGAAATAACTCTATTCTGTCGGCAGCTGGGACGCACATTCTCGCTCCCTCGGAGCTTCTCACTGTCTTAAACCAGCCACAACGTACATTCCGATCTGAATGCATTTTTTTTTTTTAAGATAAGGACCCAATTATGTGTCAGAGTTAAACACGCACTTAAGTTATCTGCCAAAATGTGATTTACACCCGCACCGCAGCTTTGAAGATAAGGCTGTGGCTCTGCCCCGCTGGCTGAGCATGGGGGAGAGCTCATGGCTACGGCGGGCGCACACGCGTGAATCGCTTTCTCTCTGACAAAAGTACAGCTTCCCCACGGCTGTGCGTCCCCCCTGTGAACCGGAAACCCTGTCACGAGCTCTGCACAGCAGTGAGGTAGACGGACCGTCCCCCAACGGACAGGATTCCGCCGGGTCAGGGTCTTCCCCTGTAATTGTTGCCTTAAATGTGAACAACCTGGGGACGTGAACGATGAACACAGGATGCCATGGCAGACTTATTGATTACGGCATGGACGATGCTTTATTTTTTTATTATTTTAAAAGTGTTATCGATTGAGAGACAGACAGAGACAGAGAGAGAGAGACAGAGAGAGAGAGAGAGGAGGGAGGAAGAGAGAGAAACATCAATGAGAGAGAGAAACATCGGTTGGTTGCTTCCCACACGGACCCTGACGGGGGATCGAACCCGCAACCTGGGTATAAGCCGTGACGAGGAATCGAACCCGCAACCTTTTGGTGCGCGAGATGACGATCCAAGCAACGGAGCCACACCAGCCAGGGCTTCAGTGACAATGCTCTGTTTTTGTTTTTGTTTTTAATATTTTATTGATATTTTACAGAGAGGAAGGGAGAGGGATAGAGAGTTAGAAACATCGATGAGAGAGAAACATCCATCAGCTGCCTCCTGCACACCTCCCACTGGGGATGTGCCCGCAACCAAGGTACATGCCCTTGACCGGAATCGAACCTGGGACCTTTCAGTCTGCAGGCCGACGCTCTATCCACTGAGCCAAACCTGTTTTGGCAATGCTCTGTTTTTTATCATTTTATTTTTTTTGCCACTGCCAACACAAGTGCAAAGACTGGGATGCATCCATGTGCAGCGTGACATCCTTAAACACGGAAGCTGGCCGCCGGTCTAGCCTTGCCTCGGAGCCTCACAGCCCAACCTCCGATCCTCAGAGAGCCGAGCCGAGTCCCAAAGGGTGGAGCTGAGCCCACTCCAAAGGGCTGAGCCTCACCCGGAAGAGCCAAGCATAACCCTAAGAGCTGAAGCTGGTCCCAAGGGTATAGACCAGCCTTGGGCAAACTACGGCCCGCGGGCCGGATCCGGCTGTTCTATCCGGTTCTCTTGCTCTCCCCTCCGCTCCTTTACTTTGAATTTATATTAGTTCACACAAACACTCCATCCATGCTTTTGTTCCGGCCCTCCGGTCCCGTTTAAGAACCCACTGTGGCCCTCGAGTCAAAAAGTTTGCCCACCCCTGGATAGACCCTCGTTCCTAAGAGCTGGGCCTAGTCCCTAAGAGCCAGCCTAACCCCTGAGAGCCAGCCTAGACCCTAAGAGGTGAATCTTGTCCCTAAGGGTCAAACTCGGTCCCGAAGTGACAATCCTTTTTTATTTGTTTGTTTTTTTTAAAAAGTATTTTTATTGATTTCAGAAGAGAGAAGAAGAGAGAGAGAGAGACACATCAATGATGAGAGAGAATCAGCGATCCGCTGCCTCCTGCACGCCTCCTGCTAGGATCGAGCCCGCCGCCCGGGCACGTGCCCTGATGGGGAATCAAACTGTCACCTCCAGGTTCATAGATGGCCGCTCAACCACTGAGCCACCCCCGCCGGGCTCACTGGACAACACTTTAAACCCAAGTTCTTGTAACGACAAACTTCCTGTTAGTGTACATTATTATCTGCTAAACGTTGTTTAAATAAACGAATTGTGATTTATAATCTATTTATCGCCTCATTTGCTGTTTGCTCCTAAGGAATTTAGGCATCTTTTCACTCTGTTTAGCTGCCTGGACTTGAACGGAATAAATTATACAAAACAAATTTAGATAAAACATTTAACAATAACTGGGCAATGAATGACACTCATTTCCACAGTGACTTGCAATACACAGAAAAGCAAAGAATGATTATCCTACAGGGAGATTATGGTTCAAAATGCAAATCATATCGTTTGGGACTGGACATGCCCAGATGGAATTGAGAGTAGCAGATAGTGAAAAAAAAAAAAAAAACACGCACTTTAATTTTTACTTCTTTTTTAAAAAAATAACGTATTTTATTGATTTTTTTTTTTTAGAGGAAGGGAGAGGGGGAGAGAGAGAAATATCGGTGATGAGAGAGAATCACTGATCGGCTGCCTCCCGCATGGCCCCTACCTACCGGCGATCGAGCCCGCGACCCAGGCATGTGCCCTGACCGGGAAATGGAACTGCGACCTCCTGGTTCAGTGGGTGATGCTCAACCACTGAGCCACCACCCCTGGGTGGGCTGTTGGTTATTTTTTTTTTTTTTTTAAAGTCCTTTGAGGAGTTCACTCCAGGATCTCCCAGATTCCATCTTCTCAGCTGAGAAGTTAGCTCTCTCAATCCAATGACTGCCCTTTTGAAGAAAATGAGTGTTTTTGCTCTAGGGCTTGTTAAGATGTTTTTCCGTGTAGTCTGATTTTCAGCTGATTACCTTGATGTGTTTCAAGTCTTTTTTTTTTTTTTTTAATCACTTTCTTATTCATCCCTACTGGAGTTCAGATGGGTGGTTTTTTTTGAATTTTTGATTGGAGGTCTCTCATCAGTTTAAAATTTTCCTTAGCTCTTAGGACTTCCAATTTTAGCTGTCTCCTTTTCTTCCTCTCCCGTTCCGGCTCCAATTATACACGTGTTGGGCTCTTCCCCCCCCCCCCCCCCCCCCGCCCCGCCCCGCCACACCACGCAGTCTCCGCTTCTGCTTAGGTATTAACCCCTCGCCGTCCTTCAGCTTCGCAGTATTTCGTTTTGGTTGTTTTCTTCCGACCTGCCTTCTAGTGTACGATGATCTCTTTAGAGCGCTTAGATGTCCGTTACGAAGCATTTCTTTTTTTTTTCTTTCAGAACTTGCTTCCTCTCTCTTGTTTCCAGCCCACTGCTGAATTTCTATAGCTGATATTTGAATGATTCCAACATGACCGGGGGAACTCTCTGGCTGTCTGCTGGAGAAGTGCATTCCCTAACCCCCCTCACCGCCCCCCCCCCAACCCCCGTGGAGTCTATTTTCTGCTTTCCTCTTGTTTGTCATTTCTTGTATTTTTCTCCTTCTATGCCCGCTCATCTTTCATGGACTCCAAGTTCTTGAGTATGAAAACTTGTAAACATCTTTCGAGTCCCGACAGGAGTACGTGCATGGGGACTGACAAGGGATTCTGCAAACAGCTGGGAGCACAGCCATCCAGCTTTTTAAAAATATATACATTTTATTGATTTTGAGGGAGAGAGAGAGAGAAACATCAATGATGAGAGAGAATCACTGATCAGCTGCCTCTTGCACGCCCCCTCCTGGGGATCGAGCCAGCAACCCTGGCATGTACCCTGACCAGGAATTGAACCATGACCTCCTGGTTCATTGGGCGATGCTCAACCACTGAGCCACACCGGCGGGGCTGCTGGTTGGTTTTGTTTTTGTTTTTAAATATATTTTGTTGACTTTTTACAGAGAGGAAGGGAGATGGATAGAGAGTTAGAAACGTCGATGAGAGAGAAACATCGATCAGCTGCCTCCTGCACACTCCCTACTGGGGATGTGCCCGCAACCAAGGTACATGCCCTTGACTGGAATCGAACCCAGGACCCTTCTATCTGCAGGCCGACGCTCTATCCACTGAGCCAAACCCGCTAGGGCTACTGGTGGCTGTTTATTTAAAGTATTTCGAGGAGTTTACTCCCTGGTCTCCTAAATTCTAACAGCGGGCTAGAAACAAGAAAGAGGAAGTGAATTCGAAAAGCAAGCAAGCCCTAGCCAGTTTGGCTCAGTGGATAGTGCGTCAGCCTGTGGACCAAAGGGTCCTGGGTTCGATTCCGGTCAGGGGTACACGCCCGGGTTGTGGGCTCGATCCCCGGTAGGAAGGCGTGCAGGAGGCAGCCAGTCAATGATTCTCTCTCATCAATGATGTTTCTCTCTCTCTCTCTCCCTTCCCTTTCCTCCCTGAATTGAATAAAAATATATTTTAAAAGAATGCTTCCCAGCTGACATCTGAGAGCTCGAAAGAGAACATCGTCAGCTAGAAGGTAGGTCAGATAAGACGACCACTGGGGATGAGCTCAGGAATGGTAGGGTTTGCTGCTGGGCTGCAGGGTCTGGAAGGGACGGACTACGGCAGCCGTGGGCAAACTACGGCCCGCGGGCCGGATCCGGCCCGTTCGGCTGTTCTATCCGGCCCGCGGAGCCCAAAGAGCGGAGGGTTCTCTTGCTCTCCCCTCCGCTCCTTTACTTTGAATTTATATTCGTTCACACAAACACTCCATCCATGCTTTCGTTCCGGCCCTCCGGTCCAGTTTAAGAACCCATGGTGGCCCTCGAGTCAAAAAGTTTGCCCACCCCTGTTAAGCCCTCAGGTGCTCCGTCAAAAACAGCGGACACCCACGGGAGAACACCGGCCCCCGAAGGCCCATCTCCCTGGGATCGTCCCTTTCCCTGAACTTGGCTCCTTCAGTCACCAACGTCCTGTTCGCTCCCTGAACAATTCGAGCAGTTATTTGAGGTTTGTCTGGAGAGAAATGTACCAGCGTGGCATGCTCCATCATCACCATGTTCCGAAACCCCATCATGCCCACATTTTTCCCCTTTGCGTTAGAGGGTGTCTGTCGTAAATAGGTTGGAAGGGGAATTCGTTTTAACGGCAATACTTCAATTGAGCACGATAGTTGATGCCTGAAATTCCACCACTGCCTGTTTTTCTTCTTTCTGGAGCCTGGCCCTGGATCCGCACCATTATTAAAAAATAAGTAAATAAATAAATAAATAAATAAATAAATAAATAAATAGATAGATAGATAGATAAATGCCAGTGGAATGTGGGATTACTAGCTATTTTTAAAAAAATCCCTGACAGCGTGAACATTCCTCCTTCGCAGGCTTTGGCCTTCTGGCCGATGGTTGTAACGAAGGCGGACACAGATACGGTAGTAAGTTTTTTGTTTTTTTTTCAAGGGAATGAATACAACCTGTTTAAAAGACAGGAATCTCTTCTTCCCTTAAAAACATATCCAAGCCCGGCTGGTGTGGCTCAGGAGTTCAGCATTGACCCATGGACCAGGAGATCACAGTTCAATTCCCAGTCAGGGCACATGCCTAGGTTGCAGGCTCGACCCCCAATGGGGGCGTGCTCGCACTGGGTCTTAATAAAACAGAGAGAGAGAGAGAGAGAGAGAGAGAGAGAGAGACAGAGAGACAGAGAGACAGAGAGAAAGAGAGAGCAAGAAAGGAAAATCAGCCCCTATCTAATATTCTGGTATTATTTTGGCAATTGCTTCTTTCCTAAAATAAGAATCGAGCCCAATAACAATGACATATCTCCTATAAAATGCACCCAGATAGAAGTCTGAAGCTGAGTTAATATTTGAATATAATTTTGTGCAATACTGTAGGTCGTTATTGGCTTAATAAAACATAACTAAGGCAATTAAAGCTCAACAGTGTGGGCTTAGAACCAATTAGGGCTCACACTGCAGGGCTGTGTACGGAGACTCTTCGCTGTTTGTGTGTTCGAAGAGCCAGAATATTCTTTTGCTCTTTCCCCATCCAAATGACTTCTTGTTATTACACTTCGTTTTCCCCACCACATTTCTGTTCTAGTCTTTTAAGACAGCAACGTCTTACTTGGATATACGTAACAGGATTTGCTTTTCCTAAACAGACCGTAAGATATTTATATTCGTGAAATGACTCCCGGCCGGTGTGGCTCAGTGCTTGAGCCGTCGACCTGTGAACCAGGAGGTTCGATTCCCGGTCAGGGCACACGCCCCGGTTGCAGGCTTGATCCCCAGAAGGAGGTGTGCAGGAGGCAGCCGGTCCATGATTCTCTGTCATCATTGATGTTTCTATCTCTCTCTCCCTCTCCCTTCTGCTCTGAAACCAATAAAAATATGTAAAAAAAAAAAATTAAATTAAATTAAAAAGAGAGAAAGAAAAACAAAAGCTCTCACCTGGGGATTGCACGCCACGACCCCTGACACGCGTTTGAGGTGGAAGAAATATTTTTTTATACAGTACTGTTCTTTTTTCTTTTTTTTTTTAGCGAATCCTTACCCAAGGATATTTTTTCCATTGTTTTTTTTTTTCTTTCAAATTTTTTGATTGATTGATTTTTTAGAGAGACAGACAGACTTCTATTTGTTGTTCTACCCACTGACGCGTTCCTCGGTTGATTCTTGCATGGGCCTTGATCAGGGATCGAACCCACAACCTTGGGGTATCGGGGACGATAACTAACCACCTGAGCTACCAGGCCAGGGCTCCATTGCTTTTTAGAGAGAGTGCAAGGGATGGAGGGGGGAGAGAGAAAGAAAGAGAGAGAGAGAGAGAGAGAGAGAGAGAGAGAGAGAGACAGAGAGAGAGAATAGCATTGATGTGAGAGACACATCAATGGGTTGCCTCCCGCACGCGCCCCCACAAGGGCCGGGGATCGAACCTGCAACCCAGGTAACGTGCCCCCCTTGGTCGGAATCGAACCCACGATCCTTTGATGCGCGGGGGCGACACTAACCACCGATCGACACTGGCCAGGGCTCGGATTCTTTACATGGTGGTCGCCAGTGTGCCGTTTATCACACAGTTTTCCCGTCTGGACCTCAGGGGATCCCTCCCGCAGGGATCACGGGATGAGAAGCTCCAGGCACACCGGCCAGCTCCGACAGGCACCTCGAGGACGCGCCGCTTCTGGTGGCCCCTTAGGATTGGCTGTGCACGGGCCACCCCCCTTCGCTACCACCCCCCTTCTCTCTGCACTCCCGCTCCCATTTCCACGGACCTTGATTTTCGGGGAACATTTCCTAGAGCTGGGTGTGGGGAGAACGTCCCCTACGAGAGAATGGCTCCCAGAAAGGATTTAGAAAGAATCTAAAAATCTCCCTCCATAATCAACCTTGAATCCAGGGTGCTGAAGGGCAAAACTTTTCTCAGGAAATGGCATTTTTACCAATAACTGGGAAATTACGGTGATTTTCATAGCTGGGTGTTCGGCAGACGTTTTCTTGGAAATGAATGAGATCTGTCACTCCTGGGAAGTAACTGACAGTGTGTATTTGTGGCCGAGACTAAAATTTGATATTCCAAGTGGAAATTAAAATGTTCGGAAACGTGTGTCACTCTCAGGAGCTTAATCATCTCCCCGTTCTCAGCATACTGTTCGAGTGAGGGAGGTGAAAATATTAACCAACACTGTCTCAGTGGAACTGGGAAACATTTGGGTGATCCTTGGAAAATATTGTGAACCAATATTTTCCAAGGATCCAATGTGTTCTTTGCTCGGGAGTAGGGGCGGGGGGTTTGTGGGGAGCAACTGGAGTGACCTCCTAGCAATTCTGTTTGTGATTCTCATTCTCCCGGTGAAATGAGAAACCATACAAAACCATGCCTGGGCAGCCCCAGATGGTTGGGCTCAGTGGATAGAGCAGGGGTGGGCAAACTTTTTGACTCGAGGGCCACCATGGGTTCTTAAACTGGACCGGAGGGCCGGAACTAAAGCATGGATGGAGTGTTTGTGTGAACTAATATAAATTCAAAGTAAAGGAGTGGAGGGGAGAGCAAGAGAACCGCGGGCCGGATAGAACAGCCGAACAGGCCGGATCCGGCCCGTGGGCCGTAGTTTGCCCACAGCTGGGATAGAGCGTCAGCCTGAAGACTGAAGGGTCCCGGGTTGGATTCCGGTCAAGGGCACATGCCTGGGTTGCGGGCTCGATCCCCAGTAGGGGGCGTGCAGGTGGCAACCGATCCATGATTCTCTCTCATCATTGATGTTTCCCTCTCTCCCTCTCCCTCTCTCTTCCTCTCTGAAGTCAATAAAAAAAATAATTAAAATAAAATGAAAGAATTAGAGGGACACTTCCTCGTGTTAAAAAAAAGAAAAGAATACACCTTTTACTCAGGCGTGGTTTTTGTTTTAATATATATATTTTTTTATTGATTTCAGAGAGGAAGAGAGAGATAGAAACATCAACGATGAGAGGGAATCACGGATCGGCTGCCTTCTGCACGCCCCACACTGGAGATGGAGCCTGAAACGCAGGGGATGTGCCTGACGGGAATCAAACCGTGACCTCCTGGTCCACAGGTCGATGCTCATGCCGGCTGGGCTAAAAGCCGTATCTCAGAGGAATGAAGAACTGAATGGTGACGCCCAGTGGGAGATGGGATCTATGTCTGAGTGTCTCGCCAGGACAATGAGAATCACAAACAGAATTGCCAGGAGGTCACTCTAGTTGCTCCCCACAAACCCCCCTCCCCCCACTCCCGAGCAAAGAACATTTTGTTTTCAAATTAATTGTTCCCAGAAGTCGAACCTGAAATATTATTTGTTGTATAACTGTAAAACTCTGGGTCTAGTATACTTTCTTTTTAAAAAGAAAAAATATATATATTTTTATTGATGTCAGAGAGGAAGGGAGAGGGAGAGAGAAATAGAAACATCAATGATGAGAGAGAAGCATGGATTGCTGCCCCCTGCCTGGCCCACACTGGGGATCAAGCCCGCAACCCTGGGTATGTGCCCTGACCGGGAATCGAGCGGAGACCTCCTGGCTCCTCGGTCGAGGCTCAACCACGGAGCGCCCTGGCTTTGTCTTTTTATGGTTGAGGAGGCCCTTCTTCGCGGTCATGGTCGGGAGACAGCCCCCTGGCGGGGTTCCCAGCCAGTTCTCTCCCAGCGCAGATCGGAGAGGCGGGGCCCGAGGAGAAGGCAGCTGGCCACAGACCCGGCGAGACAGACACGTCGCTGTCCACGCTGGACCCCCACGCGCCCTGGGGGGGCTTCCGGGCCCGGCTGCCCTCGCGTAATTACCAGCTCTGCTCTTTCCCGCTCAAAGGCTAATGATATATAATTAAAACCATATATTTGGCCTTTGTCCCTTTTCTGGTGCAGAGCTCTTAAAACCCCGGGTTGTGACCAGGGCCTGCCTGAAAGCCTTTTGTTATGCGAAGGAGGCAGCCTTGGGGAAGCAAGGGGGGATGGGGCTGGTTGCCAAGGGAACCAGGCGGGTGAGGGGAGGGTAGGGACTTGAGTTCCATCCCCGTGACCTCTGGAGAGGAGAGAGGGGCTGGAGGTTGAACCAGCCACCAAAGGCCAACCATTTTTTTTTTCCTTCTAATTATTATTTTTTGGCCAGAAAACCTTTTCAATTTTTAAAAAAATATTATTTTTTAATTGATTTCAGAGAGGAAGGGAGGGGGAGAGAGACAGGAAGACCCATGATGAGAGAGAATCATGCATCGGCTGCCTCCTGCACTGCTCCACACTTCGGATCGAGCCCATAACCCAGGCACGTGCCCTGACCGGGAATCAAACCCGGGACCCTTCGGTCCGCAGGCCAGTGGTTCAGCCAACCGTGCCAGCCTCAGAAAGCCTCCACAGAGCACCCAGAGGGCCAGGGTCTCGGACAGCCTCCAGGTTCTCAGACGCACAGGTGCCCAGGCCTGAGAGGACTGAAGTTGTGTGTTAATTCCAAGGAATACGCAAAACAGCCCATTAGCAGAAGGCTGTTTGGTTAAACAACGAAACAAAACTGCCCACCCATGTGCAAACCCGTCACACTATTACGAGGAAAGGCTGCGTTGCACACGGCTGTATCGAAGCGCCTATTTTTGAGACGGCGGGGGGGGGGGGGGGGGGCTCTCCTACGGAATGAAGTCTGGGGTGAAAACACCCCCGTGGCCAAAACCAGACTGTCATCTGTTCTGTCTGGTTGCACGGTGACGCTCTAACACATCACGTGACCACCGCCAGCCGCTCAGACAGGGAGGCATTCCTTCACGGGGCACGGAGGGGGGGGGGGTACTCACAGCTGGAGAAGATCAGCGGGCAGGAGTGCTCGTCCATGGGGAAGTGGTGCAGCTGCAGCTGGCACTCGGCATTGATGGTGAGCCTGCGGGGGGGGGGGGGGGGGGGGGAGCCAAGGTCACTGTCAAGGTCAGCCAGCCAGGACCCAGCAAAGTCACAGTGGGTGTGTGGTGGGGGGAACGGGGCGGGGCACCATCCATTCAGTGGCATCATGGGGTTGTTTTGGTGTTGTGTCATTTTTGTATTGCTTTGAAAATAAATATATATATATTTTTTATTGATTTCAGAGAGGAAGGGAGGGAAAGAGAGAGAGAGAGAGAGAGAGACATCAATGATGAGAGAGAATCATGGATCAGCTGCCTCCCACACGCCCCCTACTGGGGATTGAGCCCCTAACCCGGGCATGTGCCCTTGATAGGAATCGAACCTGGGACCCTTCAGTCTGCACTGAGCCAAGCCAGAGAGGGTGGTGTAGTGTCATTTTGTATTGCTTTTTCTTTTTTTTTTTTTTTTTAATTTTTTTTAATATATTTTATTGATATTTCACAGAGAGGAAGGGAGAGGGATAGAGAGCTAGAAACATCGATGAGAGAGAAACATCGATCAGCTGCCTCCTGCACACCTCCCACTGGGGATGTGCCTGCAACCAAGGTACATGCCCTTGACCGGAATCGAACCCAGGACCTTTCAGTCCGCAGGCCGACGCTCTATCCACTGAGCCAAACCGGTTTCGGCTTGTATTGCTTTTTTAAAAAAATATGTTTTTATTGCCGGGACCACGTGGCTCAGTGGTTGAGCGTCCACCTAGGAACCAGGAGGTCATGGTTCAATTCCTGACCAGGGCACGTGCCTGGATTGTGGGCTTGATCCCCAATAGGGGGCGTGCAGGAGGCAGCCGATGGATGATTCTCTCTCATCACTGACGTTTCCCTCTCTCCCTTCCTCTCTCTGAAATCAATACAAACCTATGGAACCAAAGAAATAAAAATAAAGAGCCCTGGCTCGGTGGTGGGAGAGTCGGTCAGAGGGACACAAGTCTGATTCCCGGTCACGGGCGTGGGCTTTGGGTGCAGGACGCAACTAACCGATGTGTCTCTCTCCCATCGATGTTTCTCTCTCTCTCTTCCTCCCCCTCCCCCTTCCACTCCCTCTAAAAAACAATGGAAAAATATCTTCGGGAGAAATATCCTTGGTGAGCATTGATGAGAGAGAGAGAGAGGGAGGGAGAGAGAGGGAGGGAGAGAGAAAGAGAGAGAGAGAGAGAGAGAGAGAGAGAGAGAGAGGGAGAGAACATGCAGCAAAGGTGTGAGGGGGAGTCTGGGAGAGCAGGGTGAGGCCTGGGGTTCAGGGAGGGCAGGGCTCCGAAGGTCCCGTCCCCTCCTCATGCCCGGGAGGCAGGAAGGCTGGCTTAGGTGCAGGCATGGCTGTGGCATGTTGCAGCGTGCACCCGGTCAGACTTCTCTGAAGCCCGCTTCTCTCCCCCACAACCAGGTCTCTGGGAGGCCATCCCTGCCCCAGGAGCACGCGTGACGGGGCGGCCGTGTTTGTAGGAGGGATGCACGGGGAACACCCTCTCGGCTGTCTCACCTCCCACCCCCCCACCCCCCCGCCCTTGTGATCTCGAGTTTGTTAATTTGCTCTAATTACATGTGTTAATTAGCACATCTTCCTGTTCCCGGCTAAGTGGACCCGCGGGTTAAATAGATTAACGCTCATTTCCACGGCCCACTTCCAGCAGAAATGGATTCTGATGAAGAATACCCTTCCTTCATGGCCTACAACCTGTGCCTTTCTTTTCTTTTACTTATTTTTTTTTAAAGATGACATTTATTTATTTTTTAAAAATATATTCTTAGATTTCAGAGAGGAAGGGAGAGAAGAGAGAGAGAGAGAGAGAGAGAGAGAGAGAGAGAGAGAGAGGGAGGGAGGGAGAGAGAATCATGGATCGGCTGCCTCCTGCACACCCCACAGTGGGGATCGAGCCCACAACCCGGGCATGTGACCTGTCCAGGAGTCGAACCATGACCTCCTGGTTCACAGGTCAATGCTCAGCCACTGAGCCACGCTGTGTGCCTTTATTTTCACACCCACGGCATCCGGGCGGGCGGACTTCCCAGGCATCGCGCGCTCGGCGTGGATAATGGGCGGAGAGACCCCACGGGGCAGAGAAAGAGGGTTCCCATCCCTACCAGGCCCTCGGTCAAGGACCCAGGCCCCCCCGCCCCCCGCCAGGCCCCCCGCCAGGCGTCTCGCCTTAACGTGTAGAGGATCTTGCCGTCGTTCCAGATGCGCAGCAGCTGGTTGGGCGTGGTGATCCAGTGGGCCTCGGCCGTCTTGGAGTTGCGGAAGATGGTGTCGGGGATCCAGATCAGCCCCACCATGTTGCTGTTCAGGGTCAAGATTTTCATGGTGCTGTTGAAGCGGAGGCGGCTGTCCGTCCAGGTCTGAGCAAAAAAGATGTCAATCTGGTATTCCTGAAACAGAGCAAGGAGAGGGGCCGTGGTTCTGTTAGTGGATGTCCTCTTTTTTTAAAAAAAAAAATACATAGTTTTTTTTTTTTTCTTGATTTCAGAGAGGAAGGGAGAGGGAGAGAGAGAAACATCCATGATGTGAGAGAATCACTGATCGGCTGCCTCCTGCACGCCCCCTACTGGGGATCGAACCCGCAACCCGGGCGGGTGCCCTGATGGGGAATGGAACCTGTGACCTCCTGGTTCATAGGTCGACGCTCAACCATTGAGCCACACCAGCTGGGCATTGAGCCACACCAGCTGGGCTACAGAATCATTTTTTATGGGGTCATTTTCTTTCTTTCTTTATTTTTTTGTTAATCCTCACCCAAGGATAATTTTTTTTACTTTTTTCTTTATTGATTGAGGTATTACATATGCGTCCTTATCGCCCCATTGCCCCCCCGCTCCCACCCCTAGGGTACTTTTCCATTGATTTATTTTATTGATTTTTTACAGAGAGGAAAGGAGAGGAATAGAGAGTTAGAAACATCGATGAGAGAGAAACATCCATCAGCTGCCTCCTGCACACTCCCTACTGGGGATGTGCCCGCAACCAAGGTCCATGCCCTTGACCGGAATCGAACCTGGGACCCTTCAGTCCGCAGGCCGACGCTCTATCCACGGAGCCACACCGGTTAGGGCTCCATTGATTTCTTAAAGGGAGTGGAAGAGAGAGGGAAAGACAGAGAGAAACATCGATTGGTTGCCTCCTGAGCCCCAACCAAACTGGCTAAGGCTACTGTAATCTTTTAGGGGGTCATTTTCTTGACCTCTCTCCTTTCGGCGACCTACTACCCAGTACTTTTTTTTTTTAATTTTTTTAAATTTTTGGAGTTCTCTTTGATGGATGGACCTATAGCCAGAAATGGTGGGGCTCTATCACACACGTTCCTGTCCTCGGCCCGGGGAGGGAGGACAGGGAGAGGGGAACACGGGCTTCAGCTCCAGGAACACAGCGCCAGCAAATGAAGGAGGTGCCCTGGCCGGGTGTCTCCGTGGTCAGAGCATCGGCCTTCGCACTAAAGGGTCGCGGGTTCGATTCCCGGTCCAGGGCATGTACCTGGGCTGCAAGTTCAACCCCCCGTCGGGAGTGCTTGCGGGAGGCAACCAACGGATGCGTCTCTCACACATCAATGCTCCTCTCTCTCTCTCTCTCTCTCTCTCTCTCTCTCTCTCTCTCTCTCTCCCCCCCCCCCCACTTCTCCCTCCCTTCCACTCTCTCTAAAAAAAAAATCAATGAAAAAAAATAGCCTCTGGTGAGGAGGAACAAAAATTAAAAATGGAAAGGAAGTTGCCCCTCCCCGCCCCCCCCGCCCCCGAATTTTGGTTCTTCTGGGTTCCAGAAGCTTCTCCAGCCATCACTGAAATGGAATTTCTGGTGGACCTGGATGTGAGAGAATAGGGGACGTGGGGAAAGAAGCAGGAAGCAGCCAGGAAAGAGGGCTCATTTTAGAACGCTCATTGTCTGCGCAACGGCTCCGACTTGCAAGAGTTCAAGCTGCATTCCTAATGATCTGCAAATACGGGCAGCTGTGTTTGCTCTCGCCCACGCCATTACATCTTCCCGCACGGCACGCTTCCTCAACCGCGGACCTTGGGAGTTGCACCCCCCGAGTTTGCAGGTTTTACAGGCCCCCCCCCACTGCCTACCCCAGACCTCCAGTGCCTCTTCTCCAGCCTGTAGGGAACCCCGCCTTTCCCATCTTCCCCTCCAGCCCTGCTCCGGCCAGCAGGGCACGCCCATGGCCATATCAGCCACACCTGTGCTTCCTGCCTGGTTCCGGCCACGCGCCCCCCCCCCCGAGTGTCTCTAACATCCTGATGCCTCTCCCTCCCCCCTGCAACAAAGAATTCTTATTATTCACAAAGGGAACTCCTATTCACGTGGAGGAAGCCGACGAGGCCGTGAACGTGGTCTACACAAGCTTCCCGAGAACATGGCATCCAGGAGAGAGAAAAACAAAAGAACGGAAGGACAGTGGACGTACTGAGGAAGAAATCACTAAGGAATTGTTAAAAAAAAAATAGCCTATCTGATAAAGAGGGAATATGCAAATTGACCGTTACGCCATCACAAAGATGGCGGCGCCCATAGCCACAAGGTGGCGGTGCACAGTCCCTTCAGCTCTGCCAGAGTACCCCAGTCCTTTCAGCCCCGCCGGGGGAGGGAGGGCTGGCAGGTGCGCAGTGCGGCGGACCCGCCCTCAGCCCCCCAGCTGCCCAGGGCCAGCTTGAAGCGCGGGCAAGCCTCGGATGGTGGCTGCCCAGCCGCCCAGGGTCAGCCCGAGGCGCAGACGAGCCTTGGATGTCGGCGGCCCAGCCGTCCAGGGTCAGCCCCAGTCCACCTGAGGCTCAGGTAACCAGGGCCGGCCGAGGCTTGTGCTATCAGCAG
The DNA here is from genome assembly GCF_963455305.1 of Plecotus auritus. Lineage (NCBI taxonomy): Eukaryota > Metazoa > Chordata > Mammalia > Chiroptera > Vespertilionidae > Plecotus > Plecotus auritus. The sequence goes on from NC_137781.1 coordinate 3,009,423, forward strand.
TGGCAGCAGCAGAGGTGTGATGGGGCGTTACCTTCCCCTGATTGCCGGTCACCTCCCGCCCTTGCGGGTTCCCGGACTGTGAGAGGGGGCCGGCCAGGCTGAGGGACTCCCCCTGCTCCAGTGCATGAATTTTCATGCACCAGGCCTCTAGTAATAATAATAATAATAATAATAATAATAATAATAATGTGAAGTGATAAGAGAAAATAGCAAATAAAGTTTCAAAACATATCACAGAGAACTGAAATGCATAGATACATCATCATATATATGTATAGACCAGTGGTCGGCAAACTGCGGCTCGCGAGCCACATGCGGCTCTTTGGCCCCTTGAGTGTGGCTCTTCCACAAAAGACCACGGCCTGGGCGAGTCTATGTGGAAGAAGTGGCGTTAGAAGAAGTTGAAGTTTAAAAAAATTTGGCTCTCCAAAGAAATTTCCATCGTTGTCCTGTTGATATTTGGCTCTGTGGACGAATGAGTTTGCCGACCACTGGTATAGACCGTCTAAGGCAGGCCTCCTCAAACTACGGCCCGCGGGCCACATGCGGCCCGCCGAGGACATGGATCCGGCCCGCCGGGTGCCGCTGCCTGTCCTGCTTAGCAGCCGATGCGTCCCGGGCCCGCAGTGCGCATAGGAATTTGTTCATAGTTTGTTTTGTTTTTTAAACTATAGTCCGGCCCTCCAACGGTCTGAGGGACAGGGAACTGGCCCCCTGTTTAAAAAGTTTAAGGACCCCTGGTCTAAGGCCCCTCAAACCATAAGAAATGCAAAACATGCACTGTGAATAACTCGAGTTGCCCCCCTTAAGCACCCAAGTGCCCCCTGGGGGGTGTGCCCACGCTGGGAACCGCCGAAGTACCCTGTCCTCCTGCTTATCAGCTCTGTGCTGGGCAGTACTGCAATCCCGTGTGGATTTCCCTCCACGCATCCGGAATCTCCTCCCACCGCTGCGCAGCCATGTCCCCTGACCTGAGCTAGAGGCACCCCACGGCTCAGCAGGGAACTTGCCCCGTGCTCCCCTTTGCTTGGGACCCCAGAGGGGCTTCGTGTCGGGTGGTGCCATCAGCCTGGAAGGGGTGTGAGGTTGAGAACTGAAGTTTTCGTTCGAAAAGACGGAGACCTTTCTTCCCATGAGCAACTTGGTCGAGAACCTAATTGTTGGCGATGGGCGACGGTCGAGAACCGAGGTTTGACGGTGTTTTCTGCGTCTTACGCTTCAAGCCCTTAGTTCGGGGGGGAAGGTTTTCTATGTTTCTGTTCCTTAAAGTTATGGATGTGCCCTCGCCCGGTCTGGCTCAGGGGAGAGAGTGTCGGCCTGCGGACGGAAGGGTCCCGGGTCCAATTCCAGTCAAGGGCACATGCCCAGGTGGCGGGCTCGATCCCCAGTAGGGGGCGTGCAGGAGGCAGCCGATGGACGATCCTCTCTCATCGTGGATGTTTCTGTCTCTCCCTCCCTCTCTGAAATCAATAAAAATATATTTAAATAAATAAAATAAGGAACTGATATCAATATTATAATGGGGGGGGGGGGCGCCAGCATCACCTACCCATAGCAGGAGATGGTCTCCCTGTTGCTATGGAAACAGTCCCGCTTTACCTTCCCTTTGTCCCTGGTCTGAAAGCACTTCTGTTTGCTGCTGTGACAGACAGAGTCTGCATCCTGGTCGCTATAGTAACAGCTTGCAGACCTGCTCTCCCATCCCCGCTCCTCTCCCATCTCTGCCCACCAGGACACAGCCCCGATTTCAGGTGACTGACCCGATTATGATCCAGGAGATAATCAGGGTCGGGTCACCTGCTCTAATCCCGGCAGGCACATGCCTCAACCTTGGAGGTGCCAGCTACCTGGAGGCACCACGCACCTCCTCCCTCCCTCTCTCTCTCTCTCTCTCTCTCTCTCTCTCTCTCTCACACACACACACACACACACACACGCACACACACACACGTGGTCTAATCCACAGGCAAATCCATTAGGCATAACGAGGACAACATAAAACCAGGCGTACAGGCCCGTCCCGTGGGGCCGGCTGTCCCAGGAGCGCGGCGGTCCGTGTGTGTGTGTGTGTGTGTGTGTGTGTGTGTGTGTGTGTGTGTGTGTGTGTGTGTGTGCGTGTGCGCGGTGGAATGAAGTGAGGCCACGCTTCCCCCTTTGCCCCAAACGCACGCGGGGTGTGTTTCCCAGGTCCCCCGAAAGGAATTCGCAGGCTTGCGGACAACATTCAGAATATTCGCGAAGGGACGAGGCACGGGCGTTCTGGAGAACGCTGTCCATCCACCAGGGGCTTCTGACAGGGACCGCGTCCCGGGTTTCGCCGTGAAGCGAGCAGATCAGCCGCCAGGACTTCACGGAGATTCAAAGACGGCGGCGGGTGGGGGGTGGGAGGGGATGGCTGTAATGACTGACGCTGAGCACCAAAGCCAAGGTCGAGCCAGCACGTTCCCCGGGCACCGCGCCCGCATTCGCCCGCGGCGCGTGGAGACCCGTCTTCGTCACGTTACGATAACGCCCTCCGAGGACTGGGACCCACGGCCGTGCCTCGCGGGTCTACTTCCGAAGGAACGGCTCCGTTTTTACCTTGAGTCCCTCGGGGAAGGTTGCCACACGGCTCAGGAACGTCGGGACAAATAGCTCGTCTGTGACCTGTAAATACGTGTTTCTAGAAGCACCTACACAACTCTCCGTGAATACCGCCGCTCCTATGGTGACTGCGGAAAGGGCTCTAAGGAAAATAAGGGGATAACGAGGGCCGGGTTACCCGACCCTACTTCATCGTGCAGCTCAACACACTGTAAAGGTGGTGTCCGTGTCTCGTCCTTCTTTTTCGTAATCATCGTACCTCTGAGGGCGGTTTCAGACTCACCGAACTCTGTGCGCCCTCCACCCTCCAGGTTCTGCGATGAACTCACCTCGTACTTCTGCGGTGTACCTGTGACCGCTGACGAACCTGTATGGGTACGTCATTAACCCAAGTCCGTATTTCGTTCATACCTCCTTCCTTTTCACCTGATATCCTTTTACGTTGTTTATTTATTTATTTACTTGTTATTATTATTATTTTTCGGTTAATCCTCCCCCAGGGTATTTTTTTCATTGATTTTTACAGAGAGTGGAAGGGAGGGAGGGAGGGAGGGAGGGAGAGAAACATTGATGTGAGAGAGACACGCCGATCAGACGTCCCCAGCACACGCCCTGACGGGGGGCCAGGGGAATCGAACCTGCCACCCAGCCATGTGCCCTCGACCGGGAGCTGAACCCGAGACCCTTTGGTGCAGAGGCAGAGGCGGAGGCGGAGGCTCTAACTACGGAGCCACACCAGCCAGGGCGGGGCTAAACTCTCTACCGGCTGCCCTCGCCGACTGCTGGCGTTACTGGAATCGCCTCTCGTATAGAATTCAACCCTGTCTCTGCTGAACGGGCTCAGGGAGTGGCAGGCAGGACGGACCCCTCGGCTGTCCGGGTTCAGGACCCCGAAGGGTGGACGGCTGCTCGGACCACACCCACCCCCCCTGAGTGAGTCTCGGCCAGGGAGGTGAGCGGGTCTGTGATGGCGCCCCTCACCGACACCAGGGAGGTGTTACCGGACAGGGCAGCCCCCTGAGCTAGCAGGCGAGGGTCCCCAACCTCGATCCTTGTCTTCTCAAATAAACGAACTCACTACAATACGAGAGACCTTGACCGCGCCGTGAAAAGCTAATTTGTTAACGCGACTAAAGCTTGCATGCACCTCCATTTGAAAGAGCGAAGCGAGCAAACCTATACATCTTGCCCGAGGCTGCAGGCTTCTCTGCTTCGGGAGTAAACGTGACTTCCCCTCCCCCCTTCTCCCTGCCCCTTCTGCGTTCTTTCGTTCTCTCGTTGGGAGGCCTCTAACGCTGCTGCTGCTGCTGCTGCTGCTCTCGGAGCGCCCTGGGCTGGGGGAGACAGTGCTTTGTTCTCTGCGGGCCGGCTGCAGACCGCTCACACCAAGTTTGCCCTTGTCCTGACATTCCTGCCTCGGTTTCCCCCCATCCTCCTGCCCCGGGATCCCGTAACAGGTTACTCGAATTCAATATAAATCAGCCTGACGGTGACGTGGCGGCGCTGTTTCACGTTTGGAGAAATCTGCCCTCCACGCGCCTTTCGGAGGGGGGGGGGGGGGGGGGGACACACACACCCCTCTCACGTTCGAGGCCAGACCGAAGGACGACCGACACGCAGCGTTTCCTGCGACACAACGGGGTCTGTCCCCTGGGACGCAGCACGACGGTTATCATCCTCAAGCAGCGGGGTTCCCACGTCCCCCGGGGAACCGAAAACCGTTCTCAGCTCGCACAGGTAGTTCTCACGTATTAAAAAACAAACAAACAAAAAAAAAAAAACCGTAGCTGCGCCTGCGTGGTGACAGGCCCAACGCCGGGAGGAACACTGGATTTTGCACGAGAAACTCGTAGGGGCCTCGGGTAAAGCAAGAGAGCTCCGTCCTCGCCCGTGTCCCAGCTACGACGTACCTCCGTGGAGGAAGTGGGAAGGATCTTCGCTGCAGCAGCAGCAAAAAAATAAAATAAAATAAAAAATTTTTAATCTGTTTTTGCAACGTGTAGATAATTAGATGGCTCTTTCCTTGACACCACCGAGGAAGGAGTCGATGTAATGCAGACCGACTCCGTCCATCAAGCAACCCATAAAAGGGGCGCCCCCGGCCCGCGAGTGAATTAATTAACGGGAAAATGACCGCGTGCGCTTCAAGCTTCAATCTCCGTTTGCAGCTCCCACAGCAAGAGGCCGGGGAAGGCTGGAGCGGGACAGCCCTTGACCAACCGCACCCTCTCTTCTCTGTGTGGCGTTTCCTCAGACACTTAAACGTGGAGCTGCCTCGGGACCCAGGGGTCCCACTTCCAGGAACGTGTCCTAGGGAACCCCGAAACGCCAACCGGAAAGAAGGGGTGCGCCCCTGTGTTCATAGCCCCACCCTTGACAATAGCTCAGACCTGGAACCGGCCCACAGGCCCCTCGGCAGACGAGTGAATGAAACAGCTGTGGGACGTCGCCCTGGCCGGTGTGGCTCAGTGGACAGAGCGTCGGCCTGCGGACTGAGGATCCCGGGTTCGATTCCGGTCCAGGGCATGGACCTCGGTTGTGGGCTTGATCCCCAGTGTTGGGGGGGGGGTGTGCAGGAGGCAGCTGATGGATGTTTCTCTCTCACTAATGTTTCTTTTCCTTTTTTTAATGTATTTTATTGATATTTTACAGAGAGGAAGGGAGAGGGATAGAGAGCTAGAAACATCGATGAGAGAGAAACATCGATCAGCTGCCTCCTGCACACCCCCTACTGGGGATGTGCCTGCAACCAAGGTACATGCCCTTGACCGGAATCGAACCTGGGACCCTTCAGTCCGCAGGCCGACGCTCTATCCACTGAGCCAAACCGGTTTCAGCTCACTGATGTTTCTGACTCTCTATCCCTCTCCCATCCTCCCTGTAAAATCACTAAAATACACATATATATATTTTTAAAAGCTGTGGTGCATTTACACCAGGGAATACTATGCAGCCGTAAAAAAAGAGGGCTCTCTCCCCAACTTCCTCTCCCGGCCTCAGAGGGGGAACAGCACCGTCAGGGCGCCCCTGTCTTTCTGACAGGTGACATCAGTCACCGGTCACCTCTAACTCCTAGGAGGCTGCTTGCACGGGGAGACTCCAGGCCCCCGAACTGTGCCCCCACGTGGCATCCTGGCGCTCTCCAAATGCCAGGGCGCCTTAGAAAATTAACCATTTGCTTTGCTTTCTTAAAGAATATGTTTTTATTTTTTATTTTTATTTTTTTAAAATATATTTTATTGATATTTTACAGAGAGGAAGGGAGAGGGATAGAGAGCTAGAAACATCGATGAGAGAGAAACATTGATCAGCCGCCTCCTGCACACCTCCCACTGGGGATGTGCCCGCAACCAAGGTCCATGCCCTTGACCGGAATCGAACCTGGGACCCTTCAGTCCGCAGGCCGATGCTCTATCCACTGAGCCACACCGGTTTTGGCAAGAATATGTTTTTATTGATTGCAGAGAGGAAGGGAGAGAGAGAGAGAGAGAGGAACATCAATGATGAGAGAGAATCGTGGATCGGCTGCCTCCCGCACACCCCGGCCCTGGGGATCCAGCCTGCAACCCGGGCCTGTGCCCTTGACCAGCCATCGGACCGTGACCTCCTGGTTCCTAGGTTGACGCTCCACACCCCTGGGCCACGCTGACCGGCAGAATGCGCTCTGGGGTCTTTCAGCAGCCTGAAGGCCATGGAAAGAGCTGATGGGGTCTGTAGTGTGATCGTCACCGATCACAGCTCCTCGGCTGGAGTTACTTCTTCTCAGAAGCTCTTGTAAACACTTGGCATGGGGGCCTCCAACTTCCCTGCAGATGGATGCTTCCCTGACCCGTTTCCCACACGGGGCCCCACAGTGCCTAGTCTAGCCTGCCCATGGGCTCAGCCCTCAGCCTCGAAGGTTGTTTTTATTTTTATTTATTTTTTTGATTTTTTTTTTTGATATTTTACAGAGAGGAAGGGAGAGGGATAGAGAGCTAGAAACATTGATGAGAGAGAAACATCGATCAGCTGCCTCCTGCACACGCCCCACTGGGGATGTGCCCGCAACCAAGGTACATGCCCTTGACCGGAATCGAACCCGGGACCCCTCAGTCCGCAGGCCGACGCTCTATCCACTGAGCCAAACCGGTTTCAGCGTTTTGTTTTTTTAAATAAATAAACCAGAGGCCCAGTGCACGAAATTCGTGTAAGGGGCTCAGCCCTCACAGCCCCGGCTTCATCCGGAAGGTCGTCCGGATGGTCGTTCTGCTGTTCGGTCTAATTAGCATATCAGCTCCTTATTATATAGGATAATCAAGGGCAGAAAGAGTATCTTGGAAGAGTTTCAAAACGGCGCACGGCACCTTAGAACGTCAGGAATTTGCTTTTCTTTTTTTAAACCTATTTTTTACTGATTTCAGAGAGGAAGGAAGCGGGGAGAGAGCGGCAGAAGCGTCCATGATGAGAGGGAATCATTGCCAAGCGCCAGCTGCCCTCGGACCAAATGGGCTGCAGTCCTGTGACCCCACCCGCTCCCCCTTCCTTCTGAGATCCGTCCGTCGGTCCCACGCTCCCATGTCTCTGGATCTATCCTTCCCGGTCCTCCTAGCGCCTGGAAGAGTGAGATAACTTTTTTTTTAAAAAAAAAAATCTTATCCATCAGAAACATGACAACATGATAGATTCTTATTAGAAGAAAACGAAGCCCGCTTGCCATCCATTTAAAACGCTGGCCGATCGCTTCCGGCGTTTTATCGGCAGGAAAATAACGTGGAGAGAAAAACTGTCATCTGCAGAGCAGTCTTTCACGAAGTAGGAATCGAGGGTTGAAAGGAAACTGTGGGCCACCTAAGGCTCTTCTCCCCGAAGAGGAATAATCGGTCATTCTTCCTTGAGAAGCAAAAATAAATCATGAGGGCCCGGCCGGCGTGGCTCAGGGGTTGAACATCAACCTAGGAACCGGGAGGTCACGTTCCATTCCGGGTCAGGGCACAGGCCCGGGTTGTAGGCTTGATCCCCAGTAGGGGGCGTGCAGGAGGCAGCCCATCCATGATTCTCTCTCATCATGGATGTTTCTCTCTCTCTCCCTCTCCCTTCCTCTCTGAGATCAATAAGAATATATTTAAAAACACACACACATGCCCTGGCCAGTGTGGCTCAGTGGATAGAGCGTCAGCCTGCGGACTGAAGGGTCCCAGGTTCGATTCCGGTCAAGGGCATGTACCTCGGTTGTGGGCACATCCCCGGCAGGGGGTGTGCAGGAGGCAGCTGATCGATGTTTCTCTCTCATCGATGTTTCTAACACTCTATCCCTCTCCCTTCCTCTCTGTAAAAAAATCAATAAAATATATTAAAAAATAAAATAAAAACACACACACAAGGAAAAAAACAACTTTCTATTAGAAAAACAAAAACTGCCACCCGCAGAACAATCCTTCACGAAGTAGGAATCGAGGGTTGAAAGGAAACCGTGGGCCACCTAAGGCTCTTCTCCCCGAAGAGGAATAATCGGTCATTCTTCCTTGAAAAGCAAACATAAATCAGGAGGCAGAAGTCCTGTTTCCTTGTGCTTGCTCCAGTTAGCTTGACGTCACCCCGCGCCCACGCCCGGGTTAGCGAGGGGCGATTCTGTAGGTGTCTGGAAAGCGCCGGTTGCCCATTAGCTGCCCGAACCAGCAGCGGCTCATCTGGGTCAGGCGCCCATGCATTAGACCGCTGACCCCGTGCCCGCCCGGCCCATGGCACATCCACGCCGATGCCCGGCAGCGAAGCCGGGAGCACACGGCCACGGCCTCCCCCGCTAAGTGTCCTCCTCGCTCCGCTCTCAAGGCCTGGCTGGGCAGTGAACCGGTCGCCTCCCCTGCAGAGACCGGGGTGGTACCCGGGGGGGCCGGCAGCCCTGCACGCAGACAGAGCTCCGTCTCTCGGATTCCGGTGTCCGTGCTCGTCCACGTCACGCGTGGAAACGTCACAGCCCAGCCGGCCGGCGTGGCTCCGTGGTGGAGCGACGACTCGTGAACCAGGAGGTCCCTGTTCCGTTCCCAGCTGCGGGCTGCTGGATGCCCAGGGCGGGGCGTGCAGGAGGCAGCCGGGTCACCATCCCCTCTCATCGTGGATGTTCCTCTCTCTCTCCCTCTCCCTTCTTCTCTGAAATCATAAAAACATATATTTTTTTATATTTTATTGATTTTTTTTTACAGAGAGGAAGAGAGAGGGATAGAGAGTTAGAAACATCGATGAGAGAGAAACATCGATCAGCTGCCTCCTGCACACCTCCCACTGGGGATGTGCCCGCAACCAAGGTCCATGCCCTTGACCGGAATCGAACCTGGGACCCTTCAGTCCGCAGGCCGACGCTCTATCCACTGAGCCAAACCGGTCAGGGCAAGACATATATATATATATATATTTTTAAGAAAAGGAACAAGTTTCATTTCACTGAGCCTTCAGCTCTGAGCTTCAGCATGCATTTTTCGCTTGTTTGTTCTTTTCCCAGCGTTACCTCTTTCCACCGGCCAGAGCAGGTGTCCCCGATGCCCGCTTTGTGCTCCCCGCCTTTGTGACACTGGACCTCCCTGGGGCCGATCTGTGTGTGAGGCCCCTCTGAAGGCGGGCTCTGTGGGAGGCTGGGGGAAGGGACAATGGCCCCTTTCGCTCATTGTCGCCAGCAGCCAGGGTTGAACTAGAAATGCTGAACGCAACCGAGGAATTATTCTCAGCACAAAGGGTGGGCTGCATGGTGAGGGGCGGAGAACAGTCCTGAGGGGGCCCTGGGCAGGACAGATGAGGGGGCCCGGAGCAGGGGGTGTGGGCGAGGGCTCGGTCCTGACTGCTTTCTCAGAACACTGCTCCCCTCCTGGCGGGAAGGCTGGAAGGTTCGGGGAGCGGTGAATGGCCGCCTAGCAGTGCCCAGCCCTGGGTGTGGGTGCATGGTGTTTGCCGAGTGCCATTTCCCACCCAGTGGGGCAGAGCTCTGCCACCCGAAGGACTCCAGGGCTCGGGGGAGAGCTGAGCACACAGGCCCCCCGACAGGCACCCAAGCCGGCTCCAAGGGAGTCAGTCTCCTTCACAAAGACGGGGGGAGACCCCGAGAACCAGAGAGGGTGACACCACACTTCCTCACAGGGGCGGGGAATGTGCAAGGACCGATGAGTTCAGAATGAAATGCCATAAAGTGCAGGAGAGAGAGGATGGGAGAGAGAAGGAGAGAGGAAGGGGAAGGGGAGAGAGGAAGGGGGAGGGGGGAGAGAGGAAGGGGGAGGGTGGAGAGGGGGGGAGAGAGAGAGAGAGAGAGAGGGAGGGAGAGAGAAGGAGAGAGGAAGGGGAAGGGGAGAGAGGAAGGGGGAGGGGGGAGAGAGGAAGGGGGAGGGGGGAGAGAGGGGGGGAGAGAGAGAGAGAGAGGGAGAGAGAAGGAGAGAGGAAGGGGAAGGGGAGAGAGGAAGGGGGAGAGATGGAGAGAGAGAAAAACATCGACGTGAGAGAGACACATCGAGTTGCCTTGCCCACCCGCTCCCAGGCCAGGGGTAGGTGCCCTTGTCCGGGAACCCAACCTGCACCCCTCTGGTGTGTGGGGCTGACGCTCTAACCACGGAGAGACACTGGCCAGGGCTGGCAGACATGTTCACAACGAACTACGGATAAAAGATCAAGCCTTGGCCCTGGCCCGTTTGCTCAGGGGCAGAGCGTCGGCCTGCAGACCGAAGGGTTCCTGGGTTCCATTCTGGTCCAGGGCACGTTATCTCGGTGGCAGGCTTGATCCGGGGTCTCTCACAGCGATGTGTGTCTCTCTCTGTCTCTCCCCCTCCCTTCCACTCTCTCTAAAAAATCAATGGAAAAATATCCTCAGGTGAGAATTAGCAAAACAAACAGACGAGATCATGTCTCAGAGCATGGGGAGCGAGCAATGCTGTTCAGAATCTCCGGGCTAGCTTCCCTCCTGTCGTCCTCCCTCCCTCCCTCCATCCCTCCCTCCCTCCCTCCATCCCTCCCTCCCTCCCTCCCTCCCTCCCTCCGGGGCTCTCCCTTTCCCCTCCTCCTCCCTCCCCTCCCCCTGCCTCCTAAAGCCACACCATCCACGTCCAGGTGGCCTGGAACTGGTACCCAGAGGCGCAGCCTCAGATGGGCACTGGCGAGTGGTTATCGTCCCAGCGCCGCTGAAAGGCAGGGGATTCCCTGGGGAACTGCTACCGGGGGGTGGGGGGGTGGGGGGGGCCCTAGCTTCGTACAGCATCCCTCTACACCGACGACGACGAGGGCGGAGGGTCCCCCCGCCCCCCCGGAACATTCCGCAACAGTCAGCAGTTTAAATGCCACGAGAACCACGCACGCCATGCCCTGGCACGTCGACTTGGGAGCCCGCAGATGCTGGCCGACGTTTACTTATTTATTTAAGTCTATTTCTATTGACTTCGGAGGGGAAGGGAGAGGGAGAGAGAGAGAGAGAGAGAGACATCCATGAGGAGAGAGAACCGTGGATCAGCCGCCTCCTGCACGCCCCACACTGGGGATCGAGCCCGCCACCCAGGCACCTGCCCCGACGGGGAATGGAACCGTGACCTCCTGGTTCATAGGTCGACGCTCAACCACTGAGCCACACCGGCCAAGCTGGGCTATCTTTTTAGGGAAAAGCGTTTGAGGATCGGGGTCCGACGCCAAGCCCATTGCCAAGTGGTATAATATCCCACGACTGACATTCCCAGACGGGTCCTTCCCTTCCCTTCCCTTCCCTTCCCTTCCCTTCCCGCCCCCACCCCCCATCCAGACTCCCCAGCTCCCAGCTTTCTCCCTCCCTCCCTGAGGGACAGACAGCCCGAGTCCGTTTGGAGCCAGAGCTAAAAGCCCAATCTGGAGGAGGGAGACTCGAAAGTGGCAATTACATCTTTTCCTTTCGAAAAACCGCTTGTGCTGAGCGATTTCAGAACCTATCTGGAGGACGAGTGAATACTATGATGGTCACGGGGACGTATTTACATCAGCTTTCCCGTTTTACACGCTCACATCGGGCGGCCAGTGATGAAACGCTCCCCCCAAGAAAAGCCAGGCCCCACTTCCTGCACACCTTGTGTGGGTCGCATTCCCAGCGGGACTCCAGGGCCCTGGTTTCAGGACCATGGAGAGCGCAAACGCCACGGCCACTGCTGTTCCCTGCATGGGGCCCGCTCACACTGGATGGGACCACTGGTCTCTGTCCGTCTGTCTTCCGTCTTGCCGTTTGCTCTGTTCCTTCCGTCTTGCCCTGTCCCTTCTTCGGGATCAACGCTGTGTCTCCTCGACTCTTTTCGTTACTTTAATGAGGGCTCTGTGGTTTGCGACAGGCTGTCTTTCAATTCCTTGGTGCCCACTGTAAATTCGTGGTTACAGCCACGCCCATCCCCCCCAGGAGCACGTCCCTGGGGGGGGAGGAACAGGAAGGAGCCGTAAGGGTTTCTGTCAGCTGTCAGGCGTGTGCACCAGCTCTGGGATGTGACACTGGCTGTCCTCGGAGAGAGGGGAGCGGGGGCGGGGGGGGGGCGAAAGGGAGGTAAATAGCAAATGATTTAATGACAGGGAGGCCCTCACGCAGCCAGCGGGAACGATGGTGGCGCATGCTAATTCCTCCGGCTCGTGAATAAGGAAATCTTGGTTTCTGCCAACCAATGCTTCACACGCAAGGAGCTCCCATCGTTTAAAATTATCTGGCCCGGCCGGCGTGGCTCAGCGGTTGAGCATTAACCTATGAAGAAGCAGGAGGTCCCGGGTCCGATTCCGGTCAAGGTCACCTGCCCGGGGTTGTGGGCTCCATCCCCAGTAGGGGGCGTGCAGGAGGCGGCCGATCCATGATTCTCTCTCCTCACTGACCTCTCTCTCTCTCTCTCTCCCCCTTCCTCTCTGACATCAATAAAAAAATGTATTAAAAAAAACAAACTCTGTGAGAACTTCTGAAATGGCGGGGGGGAGCTGCGGGGTGGACGGCAGAAAGCAAATGACAGAAGCAGGGCGGCACGCCTCCCGTCCACACGTCGGCGTTTCCCTTCGGAGCCCGTTCCAAGGTGGGAGGTGTGGGGAGGGGGGCCCGTCGCAGCGTGGAGCCGAGAGGCGAGCCCTCCGCGGCCTGGCCGCGGGACGTCACCCCATGACCCCGAAATGAGGGCACGGCGCCCCACGGCCAGCGGTGGGCATGCATAATGAACGGTCGGCAGTGGGAGGCCTAGGCATCCATTCAGGACATACACGCAGAAGTAACACATCCATTATTCATACTCAAAAAAATAAAAAATAAAAAAAATCTCAATTTCTCCACAGGCACGTCAGAAAAAAAGGCAGCATTTTTCCAACAGAAAGCCGGATTTTATGTTAAGGTGACAGCATGGCCACATTCACTTTTTGTTCTTGATATACTTTGGGGGGAAGAAACCTCGACAACTGGAATGAAACGAGAAATAAAAAATAGAAGGAAAATGCCCAGCCTGCATGGCTGCGTGGATCATGAGCGTCGACCTAGGAACCAGGACGTCACGGTTCGATTCCCGGTCAGGGCACACGCCCGGGTTGCGGGTTCCATCCCCAGTGGGGGGCGTGCAGGAGGCAGCCGATGCGTGATTCTCTCTCATCATGGATGCTTCTCTCTCTCCCTCTCCCTTCCTCTCTGACATCAATAAAAAAAAAAAACAGATATATTTTTAAAAAGCAGAAGGAAAACTGAAAATGTCTCAGCGCACACTTTTTAGACAACCCACAGGTCAAAGCAGAAAATCTCAAGGGGAATGTGCAAGTGTCTTGAGGCTCGGGAAAAGTGAAATGTCACCAACGAAACCTCACACAACACAGGGAACGCAGGGGCTGAGAGCTGCAAATGCTCACGCTGAAACACGATTTCCCATCAGCAACCTAACTTCACACCCGAAGGAACTGGGGAAATGCAAGCAAAACGATTCCAACGTGAGCAGGGAGGCAGCAAAAAAGACCGGAGCAGAGATCAATGGAACAGAGAAGAGAAAAACAATTAAGAAAATCGACAAAACCGGGAGCTGATGATTGGACAGGAAACGCGTGCCTGTGACGCACACAGGCGGGGGGGGGCGGGGGGGGTGTCTCCGAGTACGACTCGCAGTTAGAAGCACAGGGTTCCTTGGAGAAGTGGTCCTACTAGGTGAGAGGCAGGAAATGTGTAAGCCCGGAATGACTTGCTCAACAGAATGCTAGTCACCTCGTCATTACCATTTTTTTTTTAGAGAGAAAGGGAGATGGAGATGGAAAGAGAGAGAGAGAGAGAGAGAGAGAGAAACATCAGTGAGAGAGAACCATCCCTCAGCTGCCTCCTGCACGCCCCGCACTGGGGATCGAGCCTGCAACCCGGGCACGCGCCCTTGACTGGGAATCAAACCGTGACCTCTCAGTGCATGGGTCGACGCTCAGCCACGGAGCCACCCTGGCCGGGGGGGAAGACTATTTAATTTATTTCTCTTTATTGTTGATCACAGATACCCGCCCCCCCCCCCGCCCCGGTCTCCCCTCCACCCAGTTCCCACCCCGCCCACCTCCGGCCTTCACCACACGAGCGTCCACGTCCACGGGCTACGCGTACGTGCGCCTACATTCTCTACCCACGGGAGTTAGGAGAGGATTTCAGTAGCTTCCCTCGGGCGGAGCGTCAGACAATCCGTTCCAGTAAGAATAGGTGCAATGAATTAAAATATTTCAGACGTGCTTATCCCGTGCCTTGGGAGAGCGATTTTTAAAATTTATTAGCCATCTTTGCAAAATAATGAGCTGGTTTCCCCAGCATCTTTCACAGGGATAAATAAAGGGGGAGGAAAAAAAATCAAGCATTTAATCTCCGCGGTTCTGTACAAAGCGCCCCTCAGGGTACCCGGGCAATCAAACAGTTGATAAGAAGTTTATCTTTATAGGGAATCGTATTCCCGGCGGCAGCCGCACATATTTCATTCACTGGCGAGGGTGACAGGCTGAGCCACATTTTAAATTTTGATAGAACGGGTCTGCAGCGGAAGGGAATACTAAAGAGACGGATGCCTGCGGAGAGAAAACAAGAATCCCTGGACGGAAGGCTCAAATAATGGAGCAATTAAAAAGCAGGGGGAGGGGAGGAGGGAGGGGGGCGGGGAGAGGCCTTCGGCTGGCGTGGCTCCGCGGTTACGCACCAACCTCTGAACCAGGCGGTCACAGCTCGATTCCGGGTCAGGGTACGGGTATCAAACCGTGACCTCCCAGTTCCTAGGTCCATGCTCAACCAACCACACCGGCCACTGAGCCACGCCGGCCGGGCTGAGAGGCTGATTTTTCCTTGATTTGCCCCCCCTGCCCATCCTTCGCCATCGGAGGTCTGGCGGACGCTGGCGTCCGAGGCTGGCACGAACCGGTCCTCGGAGCAGTTTGGGGGCCAGGCTGGAGGGCCCAGCGAGGTGACGGCGGTGTTATCTCTTCACGACGCTCATTAACAGCCGGCCTGGGCCCGTCCTGCTGGCTCGGAACGCCGTGCTGGCTGCCAGACTTCCCGCAGGCCGCTTTGTGGAAACGCCGTGCCGCGTCTGTCCCCGCTACCTCGGCCCTTGCCAAGATTTAATCCGTCTTCCAGGGAACCGCTCCCGCTCACAGCACGCACCCCCGCCCCCCCACGCGGCGGCCCTGTGAGTCCTTACATCATAAGCAAGGCCTGTGGCAGCCAACACCTGGCTTCCCGGCTCCCACTGTATCTAAAGTTGCACTTGAATTTTTTAAGTAATTCTTTATTAAAAAAATAATAATAATTCTTTATCGTTGAAAGTATCACCGTTCTTCTCTTCCCGCCCCCCCCCCCGGCCCCCCCCCGCCCCGTGGACCCCCTCCAGCCCACCCCCGCCCCCACGCCAGGCCCTCACCACCCTATTGCTGTGTCTGTGGGTCGGGCAGAGCTGCACACAAGGTCTTTGGTTGATCACCTCCCACCCACCCTCCCCGCCTTCCCTCCGCGATCCCGCACTCTGTCCCATGCTTCCGTGTCCCCGTGCATCGGTCTGTTCTGCTACTGAGACTCCATACAGGCGTGTGATCGTGGGATACTTGCCTTCCTCTGACCGGCTTGTGTCACTTAGCATGATGCTCGCCGGGTCCCTCTGTGCTGTCTCGAAGGGTAAGTAAGAGATCCTCCTTTCTCACGGCTGCGTAGTATTCCCTGGTGTCAATGTACCACAGCTTTTTGTACCCACTCGTCTACACGGACGGGCACCTGGGCTGTTTCCAGACCTTTGCTATTGTACATTGAGTTGCACTTAATTTTTAAACGTATCATCCTAGTCCGGCCGAGAGAACCCTCCATCCGCTGCCTCCTGCCCACCCCCTACCGGGGACCGAGACTGAAACCCAGGTATGTGCCCTGACCGGGAGTGGGACCGGCGACCTCTCGGAGCATGGGACGATACGCAACCAACCGAGCCACACCAGCGGGGCAGGAAGAATACTCTTATTTGGACCAGGGCCAGCCCTGGGTTCCAATCAGGCCTTCGACTGCTTGGGTGAGGCCCACCCACCCGGGGGCGGGCAACCTGCTCTACTCTGTCTACGAATTCCAGTGCTAACCTCAACCAGAAACACCCCTCAAAGACACCCCCGGAATCATGTTTTACCGACAAAGTGGGCACCCGGCGACCCAGTCCAGTGGAGGGACTCATACAGTCAACCATCGTGCGCCAGGAAAACCCAGGTCCTGCGTGCTCAGAATCCCTCAGCGCCCGGGAGGACCATGAACGTGGCACGTATTTATGTGTCGGACGCGACCTGACCTGGGAACCCGGCGGAGGAGGCCTTGGCCGGCCGGTGGGGCCGAGGTTCAGCCAGGGTCGGGCCCGACCTCGAGCACGAGCCTGTGGGGGCCGCTGTCACACGCGGTAGCCCTCCGAGCGCGGCGGCCATAAACAATGCTTTGGATCGAGAGAGAAAAAGCCCTTCCTTTTCATCTCCACGGAGACCTGCGGCTGAATCGGAGGAGAGACGGGCTAATCGTGACAAAGCCAGCAACATCACTGACCATCAAAGGGAAGTGCTTTCTTTCATCTTCAGTCAATTTCCTCAAAGCGTTCTGCGCGCCCGCCCAGCCCGGGAGGGTGACGGGGAGAAGGCTGGAGGCGGACACGCGAGGCCGAGCTTTTCCCCCAGGAAGGCCAGCGCGGGGAAATCATCCGTTAAGCCGCGAGGGCCGTTTGCAAATGAGTCCCCCGTTTGTCTTGGCATTCCTCCAATGAGTGGGCCCAGAATAGAACAGATACAAAATAATAACAACAACAACAACAATAATAATAATAATAGAGCGACGGGCCAGCAGCTCTGGAAAACGGATCGAACCCACAACCCGGCATGTGCCCTGACCACGAGTCGAACTGGTGACCTCCTGGTTCATAGGTCGATACTTCTGAGCCGCCACCCCACCCCCTCCATGGGGTCCGACCCACGTGACTTGTAAAAAGTATCCTCAGTTCTGCAGCTCTGACATCCCCTCTCGCCCGCTGCCGTTGGTGCGCTGAATTGTTTGATTCCGTTTCAATGAATTACTCAGGAGGAAGAATGAATCTCGGATACAAACACCGTGGGTAGAGTTCCCTTCGGCTGCCCAACACCGGCATCTCCCGGGCGGCTGCCTTCCTCTTGTGCGAGGTTGAGGCTGAATCATAGAACTCGCTGTTTTTGGGGGGGAGTGGGGGGTAGCGTGTCTGTGCGTGTGTGCGTTTCTCTACAAGCTCACATCAAGCTCCTGTCATGTGGTGGGCGCTGTCCGAGGTGCTGGGTTGCCAAATGAAGCCAGAATCCGTTTCTTCCCCCGAGAATCCGCGGTGGCCCTGGCTCGGTGGACAGAGCGTCGGCCTGCGGACTGCAGGGTCCCGGCTTCAAGTCCAGTCAAGGGCACATGCCCGGGGGGCGGGCTCCATCCCCAGTAGGGGGTGTACAGGAGGCAGCCGATCCATGATTCTCTCTCATCATGGATGTCTCTCTCTCTCTCTCTCTCTCTCTCTCTCTCTCTCTCTCTCCCCCTCTTCCTGCCTCTCTGAAGTCAATAAAAATATATAAAAAACAATAACCCACAACTCAGGCAGAGCCTGACCCCTAACCATCTGGCAAGGAAAACGTATTTGCTTTCGGATTTCTCGCGCCTCCTGTTGCACTAAATACTCGGAGGTGTGTTTTTCCCAGGAAAATAGGGAAGTCTTTCCGTGAAATAATGTCCACGTCACCTCGGTGACACTGCTCCAAACAAAGGGGAAGAAAACAGGAACCAACGTTTTTAAAAGCTGTGTCAGCCCGGCGGGCGTGGCTGTGGGTTGAGCGTCTGACCTAGGCACCAGGAGGTCACAGTTCGATTCCCGGTCAGGCCCATGCCTGGGCTGCGGGCTTGATCCCCCGAGTGGGGCGTGCAGGAGGCAGCCGATCCATGAGTCTCTCTCATCGTGGATGTTTCTATTCCTGCCTCCCTTCCCCTTCCTCTCCCAAGTCAATAAAAATATAATTAAAAGCAGCAGCAGCAGCAGCAGCAGCAGCAGCAGCCGGGCTGCTGGGAGGAGAAGGTGGAGGTGAGCACGGAGGTGGCCCAGAGCAGGGCCACCAAAGGCCATGGACGACGGGCAGCGCGGATCCCCCCCCACAGGCAAAGCGACCCACCAAGACGGCGCCTGTGAGCGGGGACTCGGGGTTTCTGACGACGGAAACACACAGGATGCCGTCCGCCTGGGACGACGTCTGCTTCCGAGGGTTGCCTGGGATACGAGGAAGCCCCGATTTTTAAAAACAACAACAAACAACAACAACACACAGACGCTTGGATGCACCGTCAGACACCTTCCAAGTTAATGGGATGGAGGCGGCCTCAGAACACGCGGCCTCGCCCGTACCCTGGAGCCCCAGGAGGTGGCCGGTGGGGAGAGGCCCCCCCCCCCCCGCCATCCCAGGTGCATTTGCAAAGCACCAGGGGTCTCAGCCAGCCCGCCACACCCTGCTGGAGCACAGAGACCCTTAGCTGGGAAGGTCTCTCTTTCCAGCCTCGAAGAACCATGTGCCCGGTGGTCGTGGTTATCACCACACTGACACCAGGGCCTGCTCCCTAAATACACGCCCCCCCCGCCCTGCCCTGGCCTGTGTGGGCCAGTGGTTAGAGCGCCGGCCCTCGGACGACCGAAGGGTCTGAGGTTCGTTCGATTCCCGGTCAAGGGCACGTACCTGGGTTGCAGGTCCGATCCCCGGCCCTGACCCGGGTGCGTGCAGGAGACGCAACCCGTCCACGTCTCTCTCTCTCTCTCTGTCTCTGTCTCTCTCTCTCTCTTCCCTTCACTCCCTTCCACTCTCTCTCTCTCTCTCTGTCTCTCTGTCTCTGTCTCTCTCTTCCCTTCACTCCCTTCCACTCTCTGTCTCTCTCTGTCTGTCTCTCTCTCTCTCTTCCCTTCACTTCACTCCCTTCCACTCTCTCTCTCTCTGTCTCTGTCTGTCTCTCTGTCTGTCTCTCTCTCTCTCTTCCCTTCACTCCCTTCCACTCTCTCTCTCTGTCTCTGTCTCTCTCTCTCTCTCTTCCCTTCACTCCCTTCCACTCTCTCTCTCTCAAAAAAAAAAAAAAAAGAAAATCAAGCCCTAGCTGGTGTGGCTCACTGGATAGAGCATCAGCCTGCAGACTGAAGGGTCTCACGTTCAATTCCCGGTCAGGGCACATGTCCGGGTTGCAGGCTCGATCCCCAGAAGGGGGCATGCAGGAGGCAGCCGATCCATGATTCTCTCTCATCATTGATGTCTCTGCCTTCCTCTCTGAAACCAATAAATTTTTTTTTTTTTAAATAGCCTTGGGTGAGAATAACAACAAGAACAACAACAAAGAAACAGGAGCATCTCCTATGAAACATCGAGGCAGAGGGTGGGGGTGTCCATCAGGGGTTTCCTACTCAGAGGGAGTCGCTGTGTCTGTCTCTGTGGCTTCTGCCGGGGCCCGGTTACCGTTTAAAAACGGGCTCCCTGCTGGCATGCAATTTACGGGAGGTTATCGATGAAGCTGGGGGTCAGCGCTGGAGTCTTAGTCCTGCCAGGAAACGCTTTATCCTGCCTTTTTTTTTTTTTTGGTTGGGACGGGGAGGCAGGAAGATGGAAGACAGGATGACGGGTTCCATAAATCAGCCTGCGCGTTTTCTCTGAGGCCGGTGCTTGCTGATCATAAATCTTCAGCGGCCGCCCCCCACCCCCGACTGATGCCGATTCAACCTGGGAGAGCTGTGACCACACTCGGAAAGTCAACGCAACGGAGAGGGTTTTGTGTGGTTTTTATTGATTTTTTTAAAAAAATATTTTATTGATTTCAGAGAGGAAGGGAGAGAAAAACATCAATGATGAGCGAGAAGCGTGGACCGGCTGCCTCCTGCACGCCCCCTACTGGGGATCCAGCCTGCATCCCGTGACGGGGAACCGAACCAGGGACCTCCTGGTTCACCGGTGGATGCTCAAACCCTGAGCCACGCCAGCAGGGCTGCAGCTGAGCGTTTTAATGGACCACCCAGCTGGGCTGCTAGTTAGCCGGTAAAAGCTGACGCCTGATTCTAACAACGACGACAAAAGAGCTGTTACCTGAAAGGAACGTCACGTCATCGCAGACTTATTAACAACCCGAACGAGGTAGAGGGCCTGAGGCCTGCCCAGCTTGGGACACGGTGTGGGACCTAGGAATCAGGAGGTCACGCACAGTTCGATCCCTAGTCAAGGGCACACGCCCTGGTTTCGGGCTCCATCCCCAGCAGAGGGGCCGGTGAGGGGGGGGGGGCGTGCAGGAGGCAGCCGATGGATGATTCTCTCTTATCATCGATGTGTTTTTTTTTCTCTCTCTCTTCTCCCTCTCCTTCCTCTCTGAAGTTTAAAAAAAAAATGTTTTAAATAAATAAACTCCCAAATTCAGAGATGCTGTGATTTCGGGGTGAGCAAGACATCCGGTCGGTTCCTCAGGTTTCTCGGAGCTTCGTCCAATGGAGAGAGTCGATGACTCACACGTCCAAGGAGCGTTTCCCGCCCCTCAGTGGGGTGCGTCTCCGCTGAGAGTGAAAAGCATGCAGAAATCTTTCCTGTCTCCCCCGTGACTCAATCAGACCCTCCCCATCTGGAGCTCCAGCGAGCAGCGCTGGGCAGGGACGGCTTCAATAGCTCTTTGGAGATGCTTCCATTTCTTTCTGGTTGTTAATCCTCACCAGGACTATTTTTTTTCCCATTTATTTTATTTGGGTTTTTTAGAGAGAGAGTAGAAGGGAGGGAAGGGAAGGGAAGGGAAGAGAGAGAGAGAGAGAGAGAGAAACATAGAATGGGAGAGAGACACATCAATGGGTTGCCTCCCACATGCACCTGATCAGGGCCGGGGATTGAACCTGCAACCCAGGTAGGTGCCCTTGACCAGGAGGTCACGGCTCGATTCCCGCTCAGGGCACACGCCCAGGTTGCAGGGGCCCGATTCCAGCAGGGGCGTGCAGGAGGCAGCCGATCCATGATTTTCTCTCATCACTGAGGTTTCTGTCTCTCTCTCCCTCTCCTCCCCTCCGCCTGACCGACTCCTGCGCCCACACCCTGACCCTATATGGCGTGAGGTTCTCGACCCGACATGAGGGAACCTCACCACCCCTCGGGGCAGACACCCACACCCTGGTCTGGGCCTGCGGAGAGGATGCAATAAAACCTCTTAAACTCTCACAGCGTCTCTTTGCCTGGGGCTCCTTCCGGCGCAGACTTAACCATCGGAGCGGGGGGGGGGGGGGGGGGGTGGGGAGGGGTCCTCCCTGCCACCGTCACAGCCCCAGCCCCGACGTTCATCATCGTCCACATTTAAACTACCGGCACGCGCCACCGATACACGCCACCGCGTTAGGGAGCCCGCCGTGAGCTGGGAGCCTGCCGGAGGAATCACTCACAGAAAACCCGCCACGGGAATATCAGCGAGAAGTGAGCCCGTCGGTCAGATCCGAAAAGTAACAAGTGGTAACTTCTTACCATGTTTATGGATGACACGGGCCCAATGCTATTCACGTAGATGTCGACGTCAATGACGGTGGGTCTCACTGTGGAGAGAGACATGCGTGGGTTAGTGCTCTGTGCCCAAGACCCAGGAAAACACTCAACCCCTTGGATTTGAGCACCAGCACCTCCAGGGTCAGTGAAAAAATGGGGGACCAGCCCGGCCGGCGTGGCTCCGTGGTTGAGCGTCGACCTAGGAACTAGGAGGTCGCAGTTCGATTCCCAGTCAGGGCACATACCCGGGTTGCGGGCTCGATCCCCCGTGTGGGGGCGTGCCGGAGGCGGCCGATCGATGATTCTCTCTCATCGTGGATGTTTCTCTCTCTCTCTCTCTCCCTCTCCCTTCCTCTCTGAAATCAATAAAATATATTTAAAAAGGGGGAGGATTTTTTTGTGGGGGGACTTGCACGGCAGCTACAGTTCAAACCCTCTCTGTCTTCCTAAAATTCCCAGAAGAGGAGAGAGTCTTACTGGTATAGAATAAGTTCTGGGAAAACAGAAACTTGATAAATGGCCTTAAAGATATTCTGGGATGTGGGGTAGACTGATGAATCAGCAAAGAAAATATAAAACCATAAAAATAGCCCTGGCCTGTTTTTCTCAGGCAGGGGTCCTCAAACTTTTTAAACAGGGGGCCAGTTCACTGTCCCTCAGACCGTTGGAGGGCCGGACTATAGTTAAAAAAAAACAACTATGAACCAATTCCTATGCGCACTGCGGGCCCGGGACGAGTCGGCTGCTAAGCAGGACAGGCGGGCCACGGGCCGTAGTTTGAGGACCCCTGGGTTAGAGCTTTGGCCCTTGGACTGGAAGGGCCCCGGGTTCAATTCCAGTCAAGGGCACATACCTCGGTTGCAGGCTCTATCCCTGTGTCCCAGTTAGGGCTTGTGCGGGAGGCAATCCATCAAGGTGTGTCTCTCACATCCATGTTTCTTTCTCTCTCTCTCTCTCTCTGTCTCTCCCCCTCCCTTCCACTCTCTCCAGAAATCAATGGAAAAAATGTCCTCGGGTGAGGATTAACCAAAAACAGAAGCAGCTAAAAATAGAGCAAATAAAATCCCAAGGAAGTGGAAGAACAGTAATAACACGGAGATCTAAGTGGAAATCGGTGAACTAGAAAACAGAAAAATAATTAATATTCCGAGTGTGTAGGTCCTGGGGGTGGGGCCGGGATCTCGGTCTTTTTTAAAGAGTTTTCCGGGTAATTCTGAGGCAGAGCCAGACTTGTGAGCTGTGGGGCAGGCTTCCTTTAGCCTCTCTCCCAGCGATAGAACGTTCTACAGAGCTGCCATTTTTACATCCGCATTTTCACATCCCCTCTGATGTAAATGAGCGGGATAACGGCCTCATCAGCATGGGCACAGTCATACTTTATGAAAACGAAGATATTTTGGAGCAGGATGTTAATGAGAGGCTGATGAAGCGCCAACAGCTGAACAGAACTCGCAACGTGAGACGCAGGAGCCTGGGACCGTGGAGATGTCTGGGGCCGTGTCTCCCCGGCTCAGACCCCAAACGGGAAACCGCGTGGGTCGGGGAGACAGCGGACGGAGGCGGCTGACACTTCCTGTCCACTGTCCTTGAGCTAGGTTTTAACAGAGGCTGTCATTTTTTTTTAAAAAAAGACGTTTTTATCGATTGCAGAGAGAGGAAGGGAGAGGAAGAGAGGGACAGAAACATCCATGATGAGAGAGAATTGTAGATCGGCTGCCTCCTGCACGCCCCACACTGGGGATCGAGCTCACAACCCGGGCATGTGCCCTTGACCGGGAATCGAATCGTGACCTCCTGGTTCACAGGTCCATGCTCAAACCACTGAGCCACGCCAGCCAGGCTGGTTTGTAATTCTTACAACAAGACTTGGATTTAATATTTGTTTTCTATTTATGGATATTTAGAGAGAGAAGTGAGAGCGCGAGAGAGAGAAACATCAATTTGTTGTTCCACTTATTTTTTTTAAAATATATTTTATTGATATTTTACAGAGAGGAAGGGAGAGGGATAGAGAGCTAGAAACATCGATGAGAGAGAAACATCGATCAGCTGCCTCCTGCACACCCCCCACTGGGGATGTGCCCACAACCAAGGTACATGCCCTTGACTGGAATCGAACCTGGGACCCTTCAGTCCGCAGGCCGACGCTCTATCCACTGAGCCAAACCAGTTAGGGCTGTTCCACTTATTTATGCCTTCATTCATTGATTCTTCTATGTGCTCAGCCCTAAGGTGTGTGTGTGAGAAGGGTCACCGCCCAGCATGGGGCAGGGGGAGGCGAGCGGGTACGTGAGGATGGGTCCCCTTCCAAACTACACTGAGCCGAGGAACGGGGTTTCCACCCAGCGTCCTTTGGATGCCTAAGGGGTCTCTCAGGGCGGTGACAGGTATAATTTCTGCACAGACCCTGCGCCCCACCGCCCACACGCACGCGCATGAACTTGGAGGGAGGACCGGCGAAGTCTACAGTCGTCGCTTTTCTCGCAAGCGCAGCAATTAAGAATGTCTGCTCCCTCTCCTCCTCCATCTGCTCTGAGCGCCGGGGATGCATCTGAATTATTCTTTCTGGATATGCCGTCGTTGCCGGGAGGGGACGGCTGTGGTTTCTGAGGGGAGGACGGGCCCTGCCACCCTACGCGCACTCGGGAGGCAGACATCTCCGGTGCATTCGGAAACGAAGAGATCGTCCGACTCCAGTAAATGTGTGGTCTCCAAGTCAGTGCCCGGCTGGGCCAGTTATACCAGGTCCAGCGCTGGGCCACGCTGGAGGGGTCCCACACCCAGCCTCCAGCTCCTCTACCTCACCCAGCCTCCAGCTCCTCTACCTCTGACATAAAGCACCTATGTGTCTTATTTTATTTTATTTTTATTTTTAAAATATATTTTATTGATTTTTTTACAGAGAGGAAGGGAGAGGGAGAGAGAGTTAGAAACATGGATGAGAGAGAAACATGGATCAGCTGCCTCCTGCACACCCCCTACTGGGGATGTGCCCGCAACCAAGGTACATGCCCTTGACCGGAATCGAACCTGGGGCCCTTCCGTCTGCAGGCCGACACTCTATCCACTGAGCCACACCGGTTAGGGCTTTATTTTATTTTTAAATATATTTGTATTGATTTCAGAGAAGAAGGGAGAGGGAGAAAGAGAGAGAGAGAGAGAGAGAGAGAGAGAGAGAGAGAGAGAGAGACAGCAATGATGAGAGAGAATCATGGATCGGTGGCCCCCTACTGGGGATGGAGCCCGCACCCCAGGCATGCGCCCCGATCAGGAATCGAAGAACTGTGACCTCCTGGTTCCTAGGTTGATAACTCAACCACTGAGCCACGCCGGCTGGACTAGAGGAAGTTTTAACTCGACTCGGAAAAGAAGCTTTAGAACAGCCTGGCAAAGAAGTCCAGATGCACATCCACCAGAACAAGAGGGACAGAAAGCAACCTAAGATTAACCAGCGCCGAGCAAAGAGGCTGTGCCTGGGTTAAAGGAACCCCGACACGCTCCCCGCGTGCGTGCATTCCGTGGGGCCAGCCAGCCGGCAGGCAACCCCCGATCTTCCCCAGCACCGATCACTCGCGTTTGGCCCAGACGGCCCCCATCACGGAGAGGGACTCTGTGTGTCTCGCAACCATCTATTTCCAAGAGAGCGGCTCGCATTTCTGGAGAGCCTGGAGCGAGAGACAGCCACTCGGGTCATTACCCTTCCTTTGCACAGTTCTCTTACGGAAAGGTTCATCCTCCTCCAGCCATCGCGAGCTCCTAAGACGCGAGGTGTCCCCGAGACAAATGACACCCCGCAGGACCCTGCGCCCGTGAAAAGGACACGGCTGACGTATGGCTCGGGGTGATGGATCGGGAAAGGCGGGGGCCTGCCTGCAGGTCCATCCATAATGTAGGAGCTCCTGGGGGAGAGATCACAGCGGGGGACGCAGGGCATCTTTTCAAGCAGCGTGGATTACGAAAACTAATTAGAGGATCCCGCGTGGATGTGTTACTTCCGGAGGCTGCTCAATTGGAGCTGGTCACTGCCCACGGGGACACGGACGGGCCGTCGGGACCATTTCCTGGTGTTGGGTCTCCGTGGACACAGCTGGACGGAGAAGGGTGGGAGGTGCCGATGGGTCAGGCACTGGGAATCCTGTCTCCAGTGGAGGGGTTGGTTCCCGGCTGCAGGGCTGTGGCAAGTGCACGGAAGTGGTTCCCCTCATCACGTCAGCAAGACAGCCGGTCCTCCAAGCTGCAGTCCCCCTTCCTGAGTGTGTGTGTGTGTGTGTGTGTGTGTGTGTGTGAATCCTCAGCTGGGAGCATTTTCCCATTGATTTTTTTTTTTAATAAATATATTTTATTGGTTTTTTACAGAGAGGAAGGGAGAGGGATAGAGAGTTAGAAACGTCGATGAGAGAGAAACATCCATCAGCTGCCTCCTGCACACCTCCCACTGGGGATGTGCCCGCAACCAAGGTACGTGCCCTTGACCGGAATCGAACCCGGGACCCCTCAGTCTGCAGGCCGACGCTCTATCCACTGAGCCAAACCGGTTTCGGCCCCATTGATTTTTAAAAATATTTTTGTTGATCTCAGCGAGGAAGGGAGAGGGAGAGAAACATCTACGATGAGAGAGAATCACGGATCGGCTGCCTCCTGCACGCCCCCTCCTAGGGATGGAGCCCGCAGCCCGGGCCTGTGCCCCGACCGGGGAATCGAACCCTGACCTCCTGGCTCCTCGGTCGGCCTCAACCCCTGAGCCACGCCGGCCGGCCGGGCTGCAGCACCGAATTCTACGGAAGACGGAAGGTGCTTGGCTGCATTGCAACCCAGGAGATGCAACGGCCCAAGGGCACGAAACTTGCCCCGAAGAACCAGCAGTGAGTCTTGGGGGGGGGGGGGGGGGGAGGGCGGGGGGTAAGGGGGACAAGAGCAAGAGGCGATCAGAGACGCTGGGAGCTCAGGGAACCTGTCCGGCCTGAGTGCCCTGGGTCGCGGCCCTTCCTCCACCCTCCCCTCCCCCTCCCGGAGGCGGCGGGGGGCTTGGCCCACCTGCAAGGTCCCTGCAAAGGGTCCCGGCAGCACCGCCTGGCGCTCTGGGCCTCGGAGCAGCAGGAGCGCACGGAGCAGCCACCGGCCTCCCGCCCTGGGCGGCTCCTCCCGGCAGGCAGTGCGCGGGTGCGCTGAGCGCATGCGCAGTCTCGGCAGGCAGTGCGCGGCTGCTCTGAGCGCATGCGCAGTCTCGCTCCGGGGTTCCCACCACCACCACCTGCACGTGGCGCCCGCAGGCGTGGCTCCTTGGCTGAGCGTCCACCTGCGAACCAGGAGGTCCCGGGTTCGATTCCCTGTCAAGGCACAGGCCCGGGGTGCAGACACTACGCCCAGTGGGGTTGCGCAGGAGGCAGCCGATCCATGATTCCCTCTCTCCCTCTCCCTTCCTCTCTGACATCCATAATTTATTTATTTATTTATTTATTTTTAAATATATTTTATTGATATTTCACAGAGAGGAAGGGAGAGGGATAGAGAGCTAGAAACATCGATGAGAGAGAAACATCGATCAGCTGCCTCCTGCACACCCCCCACTGGGGATGTGCCCACAACCAAGGTCCATGCCCTTGACCGGAATCGAACCTGGGACCCTTCAGTCCGCAGGCCGACGCTCTATCCACTGAGCCAAACCGGTTTCGGCACATCAATAATTTAAAAAAAAAAACAAAAAAAAAAAACAAAAAAAATACCCTATCTTAAAAGTAAACTACGTGAAAAATACACCCATCGGCGTCTATTCCCTACGGAAATCGCACACAGGAATACTCACTCCCGATGTCCGGCCTCAGCTTTTTATCGTATTCTCTCAGCAGCTTGTTGAGAATGAGCGTCACGTCGGTGTCTTGGGACTTGGGAGCCAAGACCCACTTTTGGTTGGAGGAGGCGTCTTCGTGTTCTTCCTCCTCCGCCTTGCGGGACCTGCAGTCACGGCACAAAAGTGTGAGCACCCGTGGAACCCACAGCTAGCTACAGAGTCCACGTGGGCTGCCCGAGGATCACTGAAACAGGCAAAAAAAACAAACCCTAAAAAAGTCCCCGGGACCCTCCTCCCAGCCTCTGGATTCTCTCTCAAATTAATCCGTCGAAGGAGACCCGAATCAGAATGATTCATGAGGACGACGGGATCATGGCATCGCGCAGGGGAGATGTTGGCCACCAGGCGT
This sequence comes from Plecotus auritus, assembly GCF_963455305.1. Lineage (NCBI taxonomy): Eukaryota > Metazoa > Chordata > Mammalia > Chiroptera > Vespertilionidae > Plecotus > Plecotus auritus. Next base: position 3,037,163 of record NC_137781.1, read on the forward strand.
GGCTGGCACCTGACTCCTAAGACGGAGTCCAAGTTTTTCCCGGCCTGATCTTTAAACTGCAATTTCATTTCTTGAAGACGTATTGTCTCTAGAACAGTGGTCGGCACACTCATCCGTCCACAGAGCCATGTATCAACGGGACAACGATTGAAATGTCTTTGGAGAGCCACATTTTTTAGCCTTAAACTTCTTCTAACGCCACGTCTTCAAAATAGACGCGCCCAGGCCGTGGTATTTTGTGGAAGAGCCACACTCAAGGGACCGAAGAGCCGCCTGTGGCTCGCGAGCCGCGGTTTGCCGACCACTGGCCTAGAAGAATACAATACACCATCAATAAAAACCAGGAACGGCGCACGCCCGGTGTCGCTCCAAGGTTGAACCTCCACCCGTGAACCAGGAGGTCACGGTTTGGTTCCGAGGTCAGGGCACATGCCCCCGTGGCAGGCCCGACCCCCCAGTGAGGAGCGTGCAGGAGGCAGCCGATCCATTCTTCTCTCTCATCGTTGATGTTTTTATTGCGCTCTCCCTCTCCCTTCCGCTCTGCAATCAGTAAAACATATACGTACATATTCTTAAATTGCCATGAATTTTGATTCACAGCAAACCATTCCCCTATCAAGAGGAACGTATACAATTGGAAACACATATTCAGTAAGGGGTAGGCGACACATAACACCGGTGACATTTTTAAAATGTCACTACACGTAGTTCCTGTTACCGGGAATATCGTCAGGAATATGAATTTCATCACTGGGAATTTAAAAACAGACCAGCAGTCCGTTGATACACGTCCCGTGGGACATGGCTGGCTGGCCATTTATTCCGCAGCAAAGGTGCCGGAAGGCGAAGGGAGGGGCGGTTGACATCGGCCAAATCTCACCGCCCTTCTCAGGACCCACGTCCAACGGAGCCACCGAGTTCCTCCTCCCCCTTCTCCTCCCTGTGGGCTCTCTCTTCCCTCTCCCTCCCCCTCTTTCTCTCTTCTTCCCCTCTCCCTTCCCGCACAGCCAAAGACAGCTCCCCAGCAGAGACCACATCCTGGGCTCCTGGGATTGCCCCAGTGGCCTTACGGACACAGACCGAGCTCACGGTCCCACCCTTGTCGATCCTCCCTGTACACAGACAGCCTGGGCGTCTGAGAAATCACTTGGAGCTACTTCAGCGACAGGTATTAGGAGGAATCTCGTCCTCTCCCTCCAGCGGGGATGGGAGGGCTTTCCTGGGATTGCATAAGCTGCTTCCCTAGAGGCCTGGGCAGGGGAGAGTCGGGGAGGCACCTGCAAGGCAAAGAATCTTCCTTTTCTCCAGGGAAAGGGGACCGTGGCGGTGGGGCGGGGCTGGGCTGGACAGGGTGGGGGGGGGGGGGCCGGCGGCGATGCTCCTGGCCCCTCAGCGGCCGGCACTTGGCTCCCCCGCTCCTGAGCCCACGTGTCCGCTGGCTGCAGAAACGAAGAGAACGGCACAGAAGCTTCCCGGCGCTCATGCCCGGACGGACACCCGGCCCCACGGGAAAACCCTCGCCTTGATGGAAGCCAAATGTCATCTCGGGGGACCCACTGGCGTGTGGATGAAACAAACGCTCCGCTCCTCCACAGTCTAAGTGGGTTATATATAATCTTTACGAGCGTTCTGTTCTTGGGACTGCAGGCTCCCAGACGCCACCCCTGCCATTCGCTTTGTCTTAAAAGCAAACGGCCGATGGGCTGTCATTGTCAAGCCGCTGCTCGGCCTCTCTGGATGTTACTTCCATGTCTTACACCTTGTCTTCAACCATTAGGACCAGGATCAAGTCTCAAGTCCACCCCGCCCCCCCCCCATATATATTTTTATTGATTTCAGACAAGAAGAGGGGGGGGGGGAGACAGAAACATTACTGATAAGAGAGGATCATGGATCGGCTGCCTCCTGCACGCCCCCTCCTAGGGATGGAGCCCGCAACCCAGGCATGTGCCCTTGACTGGAATCGAACCCGAGACCCTTCAGTCCGCAGGCTGACACTCTATCCACTGAGCCACACTGGCCAGGGCAAGTCTCAACTCCTTTGAAACACGACCAGAGAGCAGCTAAGCATCCTTCTGGTGTCCCCGGGGGCCCCGGTGCGACTTAGTAGGGTTCAATGTACAGTCAGCTCACCCACGGGGCGTCAGACTGGGGCACACAGCCCTCCAGGGAGCTGCCGAGCCATCGGCACAGAGCACACCTGTCTGTCACCACCTTTCCCAGGGCTCCCCAACCAGGCAGGCAGGCAGGGTGCAAAGGAAACCCCTCCCGCGTGAATAACGGCTTTGAAAAGATCACCCCACCGCACACCAGGGTATATCACACGTCTCTAAAATCCACTCGGAGAACAAAGACACTTGCATACCGGAGGCCGAAAACAATACCACGCGATTAAAATTTGGATTAATTTATTCTGTCCCGCCTGGCGTGGCTCAGGGATTGAGCGGCAACCTATATGAACCAGGAGGTCACGGTTCAATTCCAGGTCAGGGCACATGCCCAGGTTGCGGGTTAGATCCCAGCAGGGGGCGTGCAGGAGGCAGCCGATCCATGATTCTCTCTCATCATGGATGTTTCTCTCTCTCTCTCTCTTTCCCTCTCCCTTACCGCTCTGAAATCAATAGAAAATATATTTTAAAAAAATAAGTTTTTGATTCCCCCCACACCCAGGTGCTATGCACCCTCTGTTATGGAGGCCAGGGAGCCACCCAGAGAATGAGGATGGACTGCAATGTGCCCTGAGGGAGACAGATTTTGGGGGGGGGGGGGGTTTCCACGGAGGACGCCTGGGAACCTGACTGCTTCCAGTTCAACAGCACATCCCATGAGGGGCAACAGGGGCTGTTCTCCTTCTAGCACCTTCCGTGTCTCCGGATCCAAACAGCTAGCTAGCTCGCCCTGGGCTGCAGGTCACTCCCCGCAGGTGGCAACAATAGTGGGTCAGGGAGACAGGACTCAGGGCCTCTACATTATGGGCCCCTGCTGTCCCCCTGGGCTCCCCGCCCCCAAGCACAAACCCACCCCGGCAGCATCGACCTCAGGCAGGCACTTGCCTTGCCCCCCCAGCTCCCAGCTCCCAGCTCTGTCCTTAAACAGGAAGAAACTTCCGCAGAAAGGCTCGGGAGTGGGGGGTAAGGCGCCGGATTGAGGGAGCCGCCTGCCGACGTGGCCGTGTTGAGGACGGCAGAACCGAGGCTTTCCTCCTGGGGCCCAACACCCCGATGGCATGCGGGGCGTGAGAACGGGGGGCGGGGGGGGGGGGCCCTTCAGTTCTCGGAGGCTCTGTGAACGTGCTTCCCTGGTTCTTGCCTCCTTCACCAATACGCATGCAAATCTGCTGACCCTGCAGGGTTTATGGCCCGCAAGGAGGCTCTGTAGCTCCCAGATCCAGGGCACCAGGAAGTGTCCGAACAAGGTGTTTTGGGAAAGGGGTTCCCTGAGACTTAGGGGTGGGGGTGGGGGTGGGGGGAAAAGCCAGAGGGAGCCGCTAGCATTTGCAAAGCACCGGGCAGTCTGCAGTGCTGGGACCGGCCGGCCATCGAGCCCGGGTTTGTGACCCCGAATCTCTGGTTGTATTTACAGCTGCAGGAGGCTGGTCCCCACGGCCCCTTCCATCCTCACCAGTCACTCGATCCCTACCTGGGCGACCTCTGGTGAGCGGGTCAGTGATCTGGGAGCCGGAGGAGGGGGGGTGTTAAAGGTATTTATTACGCTGAGAGGATGTCTTCGTTACCTGGCACAAACCTTATTGTGCTTTTTTTGGTTGTTGTTGTTTTAAATATATATATATTTTTATTTCAGAGAGGAAGGGAGAGGGAGAGAGATGGAAATATCCATGATGAGAGAGAATCACGGACGGGCTGCCTCCTTCCTGCACGCTGCCCCCCAACTGGGGATCCAGCCTGCAACCCGGCCATGTGTCCCGACCGGGAATCGCACCCTGACCTCCTGGTTCCTACACAGGCAGATGCTGGACCACGGGGCCACGCCAGCTGGCGGGCCCCAGCCTTTACGTCCATCCCAACGTGCGGCTGGTACGGGGACGGCCTGGGTGTGCAAAGTGGCTGTCCTGGGAGGGTGCAGAGGTGTGTGCAGGGCTGGGGAGGGACGCCCGCCTGGCCTCCGTCCTCTGCCCGCCTCCCAGCTGCGGATCTACAACCTGGGCAGCTGGGAACTCGGGACCCCAGGGTCCTGGGAAATTCAGAGTGAGAGCCGTGACCCAGTGTGTGTGTGTGTGAGAGAGAGAGAGAGAGAGAGAGAGAGAGAGAGAGAGAGAGAGAGGGAGGGGGAAGGGGGGAGAGAGAGAGAGAGAGAGAGAGAGAGAGAAAGAGAGAGAGAGAAAGAGAGAGGGAGGGGGAAGAGGGGGGGGGGAGAGAGAGAGAGAGAGAGAGAGAGAGAGAGAGAGAGAGAGAGAGAGAGACACCCCTGAGCACTGGAGGTGGGTGTGGGAAGGAAGGGGTGGTGGATAAGGAAGCAGACCCCGCTGGTCCCCTCTGAGCTCGGTTTGCAAAAACCCTTCAAACCACCGGATCACCCGGGCCCAGAACGCTGCAGCAGCCCAGCCTGGGGAGAGAGGCAGGGAGATGGGACAGGTGAGGCGCAGCCTCGCACCCCCACCCCCCACCCCCCCAGACTTCTCCCTCTTCCAGGCCGGGCCGCAGGCGCGCTGGGGACTCCGGGCCAGGACAGCGCCCGCCGCCCCGCCCCCCCGCCCCTGCCGCCCTGCAGCCTTTGGCTCCGAGCCTCCCCCGGGGACTGGGAGCCCCAGGGCGCCACTCACCGCGCGTGCGAGCCGGAGAGCAGGCAGAGGACCAGCAGCAGCCTGGTGGGGGCCATGGTGCCGCGAGCTCGGGGCGCGCGGTCCGAGGCCTCGGGCCAGGCGCCGCTTGCTCCCGAGCGCCGGCCTCCTCGCCTCCGCCGCCTCCGAGGCCGCGGACTGCGGCTTGACACCGGCCGGACAGGTGCGGGCTCGGGCGGCCGGCCGCGCCCCCGACGGCCGGCGGGTCTGCGCGCGGCTCCGCGGGACCCCGCGCCGCTGCGACGCGCCGCCCCCCTCCTCCTCCACCCGCGCTCCCCGCCGATCCGGGTGGCGGGGTCCGGTGGGCACGGGCGGTCCTTGGCTCCTGGGCCCCCCGCAGCCGGCTGCTCCGCGCGGCGCAGCCCACCCTCCTGCCCGCCGCCCGCCGGTGCCGCGCGCGCGGTGGGGTCTGCGCGCCGCGTGGCTGCTGCGCGCTTGGAGGCGGTCCCGGCCGCGGGGAGGAGTTTCCCCAATTACACGCCTGGCAACGCGCTGGGCAGAGAGAAAGGGGGGCGGGAGCGGAGCGGGGGGGGGGGGGGGGGACTCTGGCTTTGAGGCTGGGAAGGGGGTGGGTTCCGCAGGGCGGGGAGGCTTTGGGGGACCCCACAGGGAGCCTGAGGATGGACCCCAGGGATGGGACCTCGTAGTCCAGAGGGAACCCCAGACCCTGCTGTTGTTTCAACGGGAGGCAATGGTTCTCTGGGGTTCCCTGACCTTCTGTGGCCCTACTAGGTGCGCCTAGCTCTGGGTAGGCCCTGGCCCAGGAGTGACAGGGTTTGCTGGCAGCAGCCCTTCCATGCGCTCCTGCGGGGGCGCCTGACCTCCTACTATGTGCACAGCCATGATTCTGCGTGGGAAAGTGGCCTGCTGGGGGGTACTGGGGTAAAAGCACCCCCCCATGAGTATCTTTCTCACGGCAAAGAGAGCTTAACACACCCCAACAAACCGCGGTGGTTGAAAAAAAACACACCACTAAGTCCAAAAGTAACCGTTTGATTGAGCCAGGAAGCGAACAGAGTGTATTGAAATGCCCCCAAGACCGAAAATTCCATTTAGGTTTTCGTTAGTAACTAGAGGCCCGATGCACGAAGATTCGTGCAAGAATAGGCCTTCCTTCCCCTGGCTGCCCGCACCGCCTTTGCTCCGGCCAGAGCCGCCTTTCCAACTTCCCACACTGCCCAGAGGCCCGGAGCGGCCAGCGGAACCCCCGGCTGCCCGGCGCCTGTGTATGCAAATTAACCCGCCATCTTTGTTGGGTTAATCTGCATACTCGCTCCTGATTGGCTGGTGGGCGTCGCGAAGGTGCGGTCGATTTGCATCTTACTCTTTCATTCGTGTAGATCACCACCATCGACGGAGGACGATGTTAGCACAGCTCAGAGTAAACCCACCAGCACCTTTGCTCTTACGCCCTGGCCTGTGTGGCTCAGTGGCTTGAGTGTGAACTCAGGTGCCCAGAGGGCACAGGTTTGAGTCCCTGTCCGGGCACACACTCTGGTTGCAGGCTCAAGGGTTCGTTGATCTCTCTCTCCCTCTCCTTTCCTCTCCCTCCTCCTCTCCCTCCTTCTCCTCATCCTTCTCCCTCTTCCTCCCCATCTCCCTCCCTCTCCTCTCCTTTCTCCTCTCTCCCTCCTCCTTCTCCTCCTTCTCCCTCTCCCTCCCCCCTTTCCCTCCTCCTCCTCTCCCCCCTCCCTCTTCCTCCCTCTCTTCCTCCTCCTCGCCCTCCTCTCCCTCCTCCCTCTCCCTCCCTCTCTTCCTCTTCCTCGCCCCCCTATCCCTCCCTTCCTCTCCGGTGGAGAGGGCTGTGGTGTAGAGCGTGCTACCCAGACAGGTCCATTCTATCCACAGGAGTCTCTTCTATCAGGAGCACGGATTAGCTTACCGAACAAGACGTAAAGGTCACGTTCTCAGTGGAAGGAAAAGAAAACACACCGAAAATCCTCTCGAGGGCATTCCTAGCACAGAACCCATCACTCCACCGGGGCTTGAAGCAAGGTTGCTCCCCGTGCAGGCCACCGTCTCCGTCCCAGCCACTTCCATGGAAAGCAGTCCCATGGCGTCCCTCGTTAGTAACCATGGGAACGGGCAGGTTGGCCTGCGTGCTAACCTGCGACCGGATTTGGAGCCCATCCACGGATTTGATGGTGGGTTTCCCCATCCCCACGTCTCTCTTTGGGAAACAGAGACTGTCCGGTTGACGGTACCTGTTCCCCCGCCCCCCCCCCCCCCCCCCCGTACCGTGTCCCGCAGGGCATGCAGCGAAGCATTTCTCGGGGGTTAACAAAGAGATTAGAAGATCTGACGGGCTCCCTAGCAATCTGCCACAAGATGGTACTTGCTGTTGCTTGTTAACGTAGCCAGAGGCTGTGAACCCACTTGTTGTGCACAAGCATTTAGGCCCCACACACGCCCATACGGGTGCCTGCGATGCACAGGATGCTGGCTGCGGGCTCAGGAGGCTACACTTCCTGTTTAGGGTGATGTCAAAAGAGAGACACCCCAATACCACAGTTCTTAAAAGCAGGGCACTGTAACGTATCATTCTTTGCACAATGTTCACCTCTTGCCTTGTTATCATCCCCCCACTCCCTCCCGCCCCAAGGCGATTCTTTATTTTGTGTTCCTTAAAAATAACAAGCACTGGCCCAACCTACACGGCGTGGCTCCGTGGTTGAGCGCCGACCTAGGAACCAGGAGGTCACGGTTTGATTCCCCGTCAGGGCACACGCCCGGGTTGCGGGCTCGATCCCCAGGTAGGGGGCATGCAGGAGGCAACCGATGGATGATTCTCATCGTGGATGTTTCTGTCTCTCTCTCCCTCTCTCTTCCTCTCTGAAATCAATAAAAATCGATTTAAAAATAAATAAAAATAACAAACACTGAAATTTCTGCGACACAAAATGAGAGAGCAGGGCCGTGGGATCTTTCTTGTTACCCGTGCATCAGGTTGAAGCCTGAGCGGCGTGTTGACGTAGGAGGCAGAGCTTGAGGGGGGGGGGGGGGCGCGGGTGCGGGGAGGGGGTTCTGTAACAAAGCCGAGAACTTGTCAAGACAATCATGGCACCCTGACCCAAAAGACTCCATCCTCCGTTAGGACCGAGATGTTGAAAGTGAGTGCGTTCACCGCCTAGCCCAGCCTTGGGCAAACTACGGCCCGCGGGCCGGATCCGGCTGTTCTATCCGGTTCTCTTGCTCTCCCCTCCGCTCCTTTACTTTGAATGTATATTAGTTCACACAAACACTCCATCCATGCTTTTGTTCCGGCCCTCCGGTCCAGTTTAAGAACCCATGGTGGCCCTCGAGTCAAAAAGTTTGCCCACCCCTGGCTAGTCACTGACCAGCTGTACCGGCTAACAGTGCTGATTTTTTTCACTAGATGGAGTTACATGTGTGTTGATATAGATGCAGTGTGATATGTCTGCTATTTTGTTGTATCGCTCCTTCAGACGACCCCTTGTTCCGATCCAGGGCACACGCCCTTTCTGAGCGGCACTTCAACACGTACGAAGAAGTGGAAAATTGGGGCCTCTGAATTGGTTTGCCTCCAAACAAGTAAGGTTCTATTGGGGCGGTACCCACCAATGACCTGAAAGATGGGGGACATGTGTAGCCAGGGATGGACATGACTTTGAATAAAGCGCTTTTGATGTTTCTCTTGAAATGATCGTGTCTTCTTTGATGACAAAAATCCGCATTTTTAACCGGTTGAGGGTCAATCCGCAGTTTTAACCGGTTAATGGTTAATCCGAATTTTTAACCGGTTAATGGTTAATCCGCATTTTTAACCGGTTAATGGTTAATCCGCACACCTAGTAGACGCCACTTACTAGTACAGTACAGCGGGACCTGGGCCCGCAAACGCCATCCCTATTCCGGGCGGCTGTTCACGAAAACCGAGTCATGACTTCCCCGTGAGAAGTCGTGTAGACGGAGCCGGAGACCTTGGTGTGTGGGGACGGCGCGTTCGCCAACCGAGCTACCAGCCAGGGCCACTTCCTCTGCTTTTCAAACTTTATTGTTCAGTGACAGTGGACAGTCAAACATGATTTGGTCTGGGGTTCAGGCGGACAGCACACAGTGGTCAGACAATCCATTGCTCTCGGAAGAGCCCCCTGATATTGCCAGTGCCCCCCCACCAGGGTCGCGATGGGGGTGCCTTTGAGTCCTGTTTAGGGAGAGGAGTCCAGTGAAACGTGAAGTGGAGGGGGGGGGTGGGGTTCCCCCCCCCCCAGATATGACATGTATGTAGCCCTAAGATCGGTTCGTGTTTTCACGGATGAGCATCGAAAGGTTCATATACAAAAGTGGAACAGAGCAGCAGCGATACGTCAATTAGAAGGCGCGCACGAGGGCGTTAAAGGGGGGGGGGGGGGGGAGGGCGCAGTTACAGCTTTTCACCACGGAAGCGTTACACATTGGTGGCAGCGGCGAGGCGTGGTCAGAGATCGAGACAGCGAACACACAGGCCAAGAGCCGGAACTGTCGTCACACCTCTCTCTGTTGTAACATCTGTCCTGCCTTCCTCGTCGTTCAGTTGGTAGGGGCCGCGGCAGGAGAACAGGGAGTATGTGTATCCCCCCTCGTTCCCCCCCCCAAAAAAAAAAGAATTAATTTTTTTTTAAGCAGTTAATTTTTTTTCCCCCCTGGGGGCAATAGTTTATCATCGGTGAATCTAACATACTGTATGGGTATTCGATTTGCCTGAATAAATATTTGCCTATTCTATTTATTAAAGTGAGGTCATGCACGACTTCTTAAATTTCCGAATAGTAAGAATTATCAAAGGCAATTCGTTTTTGTACATAAAATGCTCACGGTCCAATTTGGAACGGGGGAAAAAAAAAAAAAAATGTGCTCTTTGATTTTTTTTTTTTTTTTTTTTTTTTGCAAGAATTTTGGTCAAGTAACAACCGTGAGCTGTTGTCCTGAAATAGTTCTTTGCTGGGAAATTTTGTATGAAATGACGGTTGGACATATAAAAAAAACATTGCACTGTCAGGTCACCCTTGGAACAGGGAAAAAAATAGACTTCTCTTGCTTGTAAACAATCAGTTGTCAGACATGACGCATGTCAGAGCCGTCCTGGCTTCCTGGAAAGATCTCCGTTTCGTGTATCCATGTGACATCTTCGAAACATCTGACGTTGTGTGTAGAAACATCAAGGCCATCAATAGTATTCGTACGCATTATTAAACATGCAAGAATTTCCTGAAAGATGGTATCCTAGGATGGAACATCCCTCTTAGATTAGCCCTTCTGGGGAACCGCTCCTCGGAAACTATGGCTCTCAGGTTTGGGGGTGAGGAGGCTGGCTGTGGGGGGGGTGGGTGGTGGGGGGCGTCCCTACACCTCCTTTATGACAGATACAACCACCAGTAAAATACGTTGAAAAGGATGAACGTGAGCGGGAACAGGATGCGGGACGCCTGGTCGATCTTGCTGACGCTGTTGTACGTCTTCTCCATCTCGGGCTCCTCGTCCTCGGAAGGGATGGGCACGCGCGTGGACATGGGGGACGAGGTGGCGGCACCCTCCCCGGACTCGACGAGCGGGAGCATGCGGGTCCCCTCCGGGGACCTACTCCCCGTGGGGACCTGCTCCTGTGGGGTGCTGGGCGAGTGGGTCCTCCTCCTCGAGGAGGTGTGCAGCCTTCTCCGGCTTAAGCGGCGTTGCTTCTTCTGCAAAGGAGAACGAGAGCGTGAGGGCGAGCCGTTTGCGGGCGATGGCCCCGCTCGCGGCCGGCAGCGGATCCGTGAGAAAGGGGAAGAGCCGAGGGCTCAGCCCTGGCGGGCGGCAGACCCCCACGGTGTGGGGGTGTGAGGTTGGACGGCGGGCAGCGGTATGGAGGGTGGAGGGGAGGGAACGGAACCGCTGGCGATGCCCTGTCGTGACAGGGACGGGTTACACACGCCCTTCGCATCTGGATGCCCCGCACCCCGCAAGTGCTGCTCCGAAGGGGTCACGTGGGAAGCAGGTGTTCCGTCGCAGGGCGCGGTCGGCATGCGGGGAGCACACTGTCCTCTGCAATTTACCTTGAAAGGCATCAAAAATAAGATGGACTGAGGCTGGGTGGTGGGTGGATGATAGATAGATAGATAGATAGATAGATAGATAGATGGATAGATGATAGATGGATAGATGATAGAGGGATAGATGATAGGTGGATAGATGATAGATGGATAGATAGATAGATAGATAGATAATAGATAGATAGATAGATAGATGATAGATGGATGATAGATGGATAGATGATAGATGGATAGATGATAGATAGATGATAGATGGATAGATGATAGATAGATGATAGATGGATAGATGGATAGATGATAGATGGATAGATAGATAGATGATAGATGGATAGATAGATAGATAATAGATAGATAGATAGATAGATAGATAATAGATAGATAGATAGATAGATAGATAGATAGATAGATAATAGATAGATGATAGATAGATAGATAGATAGATGATAGATAGATGATAGATGGATAGATAGATAGATAGATAATAGATAGATGATAGATAGATAGATAGATGATAGATAGATGATAGATGGATAGATAGATAGATAGATAGATGATAGATGATAGATGGATGATAGATGATAGATGGATAGATGATAGATGGATAGATGATAGATAGATAATATATAGATAGATAGATAGATGATAGATTGATAGATGATAGATGATAGATAGATAGATGATAGATAGATGATAGATAGATGATAGATTGATAGATGATAATAGATGATAGATAGAGAGATAGATAGATAATAGATAGATAGATGATAGATAGATGATAGATTGATAGATGATAGATAGATGATAGATAGATAGATGATAGATAGATGATAGATTGATAGACGATAGATAGAAAGATGACAGATATATGATAGATAGATAGATAGATTGATAGATGATAGATAGATAGATGATAAATAGATAGATAGATGATAGATTGATAGATGATAGATAGATAGATGATAAATAGATAGATAGATGATAGATTGATAGATGATAGATAGATAGATAATAGATAGATAGATGATAGATTGATAGATGATAGATAGATAGATAGGTAGATAGATAGATAGATAATAGATAGATGATAGATAGATAGATAGGTAGATAGATAGATAGATAATAGATAGATGATAGATAATAGATAGATGATAGATAGATAGATAGATAGATGATAGATAGATAGATAGATAGATAGATAGATGATAGATAGATAGATGATAGATAGATGATAGATAGATAGATAGATAGATAGATAGATGATAGATAGATAGATGATAAATAGATAGATGAATGATAGACAGCCCGGCCAGCATGGCTCCGTGGTTGAGCATCGACCTATGAACCAGGAGGTCACGGTTCGATTCCCTGTCAGGGCACAGGCCTGGGTTGCGGGCTCGATCCCCAGGGTGGGGCGTGCAGGAGGCAGCCGGTCCATGATCTCTCTCACCGTGGATGTTCCAGTCTCTCTGTCTCCCTTCCTCTCTGACGTCAATAACATATAAATAGATTTTTTTAAAGAGAACCTGGGAGAAGAGAGGGAGGAGGAAACGAGTCGGTACCTTGTGCTTCACCCGGCCCGCGTTGCCCCCGTCCCAGGCCCAGCTTCTCTTGGTGAAATAGTTGACGGCGGCAAACTCGATGAGCGCGGAGAACACGAAGGCGTAGGACACGGCGATGAACCAGTCCATGGCGGTGGCGTAGGCCACCTTGGGCAGCATGTTCCGGGCGCTGATGCTCAGGGTGGTCATGGTCAGCACCGTGGTCACCCCTGGAGCGAGGGGGGGATGGACACAGGGGTCAGGGCCGGCCCCAGACCCCACGTGGCATCCGAACAGGACGGGCTGCGGGCTGGGTCCCCGGTGGGGGGGCGTGCAGGGGGCAGCCGATCCGTGATTCTCTCTCCTCGTCGATGCTTCTCTCTCTCTCCCTTCCTCTCTGAAGTCAGTCCTAGACAGTAAAGAGCTAATATGCTAATTAGGCTGAACCGCAGAACAACCGTCCGGACGACCTTCCGGATGACCTTCCGGACGAAGCGGGGGGGGGGGGGAGGCTGCAGAGGGGGGTGGGGCCGGCAGAGGCAGGCGGGGCTGCGAGGGCGAGTCCCTTGCACGAATTTCGTGCATCGGCCTCTGGTGAAACCATATTTAAAAGAACAAAAACGACGTTTTAGCGGAAAGCAGGTTGTGGGTGGGTAGTCATGTCCTAGGCCAGCATCTCCCCTGACCACGGTCAGTCTTCACCTTACCTGAGCCTGTCCATTGTCTTTTTTTTTAGATCCCCCCCCGGGGATGTTTTCCCACTGATTTTTAGGGAGAGAGGAAGAGAGACAGAGACAGAGAGAAACATCGACGTGAGAGGGACACATCGATCGGGTGCCCGGGCCGGGGAGGAGCCTGCAACCCGGGCACGTGCCCTGGACCGGAATCGAACCCGGGACCCTTGGGTCCTCAGGCCGACGCTCTACCCACTGAGCCACACCGGCCGGGGCTGCTGTCTTCGGCAGCGACGGGGACACCCACTGGCGGGTCACAGCAGTTCTCTGTTTTCCGGGCCCTCAGAGCGCGGACTCTGCTCTGCGTGGACCCCCGGCCCCTCCTTGTTTTCACTGTCGAAGGTCACCCACCAGCACCCCCCACGTAAAAGGAATGCAGGGCTTCTCAGAACAACTCTGGCTCAGAGAGCCACCCTGCACCCCAACCCTATACCCTGCCCTGCACCCAACCCTATACCCTGCCCTGCACCCCAACCCTGCACCCAACCCTATACCCTGCCCTGCACCCCAACCCTGCACCCCAACCCTGCACCCAACACTATACCCTGCCCTGTACCCCAACCCTGCACCCCAACCCTACACCCCAACCCTGCACCCCACCCCTATACCCTGCCCTGTACCCCAACCCTGCACCCAACCCTATACCCTGCCCTGTACCCCAACCCTGCACCTCAACCCTATACCTTGTCCTATACCCCAACCCTGCACCCCAACCCTATACCTTGCCCTGTACCCCAACCCTGCACCCAACCCTATACCCTGCCCTGCACCCCAACCCTGCACCCCAACCTTGCACCCAGCCCTATACCCTGCCCTGTACCCCAACCCTGCACCCAACCCTATACTCTGCCCTGCACCCCAACCCTGCACCCAACCCTATACCCTGCCCTGCACCCCAACCCTGCACCCAACCCTATACCCTGCCCTGCACCCCAACCCTGCACCCAACCCTATACCCTGCCCTGCACCCCAACCCTGCACCCAACCCTATACCCTGCCCTGCACCCCAACCCTGCACCCAACCCTATACCCTGCCCTGCACCCCAACCCTGCACCCAACCCTATACCCTGCCCTGTACCCCAACCCTGCACCCAACCCTATACCCTGCCCTGCACCCCAACCCTATACCCTGCCCTGCACCCCAACCCTGCACCCAACCCTATACCCTGCCCTGTACCCCAACCCTGCACCCAACCCTATACCCTGCCCTGCACCCCAACCCTGCACCCAACCCTATACCCTGCCCTGTACCCCAACCCTGCACCCCAATCCTAACCCCGCATCTCCCCGACCTGGGCCTTTGGTCTCCAGATCACAGAACAGAAAGTGTGAGGTTGTGGATGGGGTGGCAGGCGCGGGTCCGGGCCCCAGGCCGACTCACCGAACACGGTGCGCGCCGGGACGGACTCCCGGTTCACCCAGAAGGACAGCTGGGACAGGACCACGGTCATGATGCAGGGCAGGTAGTTCTGGACGATGAAGTAGCCCAGCTTCCTCTTCAGGTGGAAGTCGGCCGTCATGACGGTGAACTCGCCTGTTCACAAGCAGAGGAGCTGTCAGCCGGCCCAAGACCCGCGCCCCTTGCCCCCCCCGCCCCCTTGCCCCCCCCCCCGCCCCCGGAGGACCCACGCCCCCCCTCTGGCTCCCGGCCGGCGTCCTGTGCCCCGGGTCCTGCCCTCTCGGCCCCTCCCTCAGACACGTGTTTCTCCGTAAGGTCTGGGCAAAGGAGGGGATGGAAAACCCATGGGTTTCTTCGTTTTAAATTAAAATTTGTAAGAAGTTTGTTGATTTTTATTTTATTTTTTAATATATATTTACTGATGTCAGAGAGGAAGGGAGAGGGAGAGAGAGAAACATCCATGAGGAGAGAGAATCATGGATTGGCTGCCTCCTGCACGCTCCCTCCTGGGGATGGAGCCCACGACCCGACCCGGGCGTGTGTCCTGAGCGGGAATCGAACCGTGACCTCCTGGTTCCTAGGTCCAGGCTCAACCGCCGAGCCCCCCCCAGCCGGGGCCGTGTGTATCTCAGTGGTCACGTTATAAACCCGGCCTCCTCCCCGCCCCAAGCGCCTGCACTGGCAGCTGCCTTTCCGGGAAATCGGATTTCTGTTTCTAATCCCCGGCCCATCTGTGCCCCCTCCGCCCGCCCCCTTGCCGCTGCTGCTGCTGCTGCTCCCGCAGGACTGAGGGTTTGGCCTCTCCAGACAGAACTGGGGACACCCCCAGAGCCCTGTGGTGGGTGGAGGGGTCTCGCCCCGTCTCCCAGACAGGGAGGCTCCAAGGAACAGGGTGACCACCCCTCGCGGGCTCCGTGCCTGCCCTGGGGACCTCTCCCTCACCCCCCGTCGGCCGTGAGTTTGGGGCACTTCCTTGGCGATGCCCCCAGGCCTGCTCTGGATCTGCCTGGCCGTGTGGGAGGCCCGCGGGGACCTCCCGTTCATCCCCGAGAACGAGGCGGCACTGACGGTGAACTGGTAAGGAGCCGGGGCTGGGGGAGGGTGTGGACGCATCGCCGGGGCCCCCTGGGTTTGCACACACCCCCTCCCCCCCCCCCCCCGCCGTGGGGAAGGTGCATTGAAACATGGAGGCAGAGCTGAGCGGATCTGAGGTTGCGAGAGGTCTTTGGCTGAATCGTAGGGAGGAGAGGGTGTGGCCCCGGAGCCTGGCTGAATTGGACAAGGGGGAAGGGGTCCGATTTAGGGGGCCCCTCGACGGAGGGGGTCTGCCGGCCGTGTGGGCAGAGTTGGGGCTTTTGAGGCCGGTGAATAGCACGGCTTGGAGGCTCGCTGTGGAAATGCCGAGGGGTGTGCCTGCGAGCCCAAGGCCACGGGGGTCAACGCTGCCCCTCGCAGAGGAGACAGGGTCCAGCCCGTGTGGCTCCCAGGTTGAGCGCTGACCTATGACCAGGAGGTCAGGGTTCGGTTCCCGGTCAGGGCACAGACCCGGGCTGTATGCTCGGTCCCCAGCCGGGGGCGGGCAGGAGGCGGCCGATCCGTGATTCTCTCTCCTCGTCCGTGTTTCCCTCTCGCTCCCTCTCCCCTCCTCTCTCTGGGGAGTAGAACTCCGGCCCCCCATCGGGGCTCCCTCCTGCTCACAGCCACTCCTCGTGGCCCCGCCCACCAGCGCTGGGCCTCGTGGGGCCAGGAGGTGTCTGGAGACACACCCTGCAGCCCGAGGAAGGGAAGGCCCTCGCTCTGGGGACACCTGCCCCCGTTTTGTGTCAGGTGAGGCGTCGGGGGCGCGGCGCCTGCACACCTGGCCTCTGTCGGAGCTGCCTGGCCGTGCGTGCTCCCCCAATCCCAGCCCGGGCCATCCTCTGCGAAATGTTCAAACCCTTCCTGCTGGGCCGTGTGGCCTCGGGCAGGGCCTGGGGTCCCGGGGGCCAGCTCACACGGGGTCCCATGAATGCCTGGCACGTCCCTCGAGACCACCGGCGGCCGCAGCTGCAGGGAGGGGCCTGGCTCCCCCGGGGCTGTGTGCCACCCGGCGACGGTGGCTGAGGAGAGAGAGCGGCGTCCTGCGTGCCAGGCCTCACCTGCGCTGGTGGAGCTGTTGGCCGAGCTGGTGGAGTTTCCAAGCAGGTAGTACTGGTTCAGCCGGGAGGCGTCCTCAGCCACCGCCAGCCCAGTGATGTTGCCCTTGTTGAACCACACGTAGGTAACTTCGTCGGAGGTGTACGCGTCTGCGGGGGGCGGGGAGGGGGGGGACGACAAGGAGGGCGGCGTCAGCAGGGTGTCATTTGAAACCGGGCCCCTCCGAAGGAGCCAGAGAGACAGTAGAAAGTCCCAGTCCAGCCCGGCCGGCGTGGCTCAGGGCTGAGCGTCGACCTAGGAACCAGGAGGTCACAGGTTCGATTCCCGGTCAGGGCACGTGCCCGGGTCGCGGGCTCGATCCCCAGGAGGGAGCGTGCAGGAGGCAGCCGATCTACGATTCTCTCTCATCATGGATGTTTCTATTGCTCTCTCCCTCTCCCTCCCTCCCTCTCTCTCTCTGAAATCAATAAAAACATTTTTTAACTTAATTTAATTTTTTTTTTTTTTTGCTTATCCTCACCTGAGGATATTTTTCCATTGATTTTTTAGAGAGAGTGGAAGGGAGGGGGAGAGACAGAGAGAGAGAGACATCAGTGGGTTGCCTCCTACTGGGGCTGGGGAGCCTGCAACCGAGGCACCTGCCCTTGACCGGGAATCAAACCCACGGCCCTTCAGTCCGCGGGCTGATGCTCTAACCACTCGGCAACCCGGCCAGGGCTGCTCTTTTCCTTTCTCTTTGTGCAAAGGAATATGCACGAGAGTTAGCAATAAAAAACCAAGCACAGGGAGCCCTCGCTGGTGCGGCTCAGTGGATAGAGCGCCGGCCGGCGGACGGAAGAGTCCTGGGCTCGCTTCCAGTCAAGGGCACGTCCCTCAAGCTGCAGGCTCGGCCCCTGGCCCCAGTCAGGGCGCATACGGCAGGCAACCCATCGATGTGTGTCTTTCTCACGTCCTCACATCCATCTCTCTCTCTCTCTCTCTCTCTGTCTCTGCCCCTCCCTTCCGCTCTCTCTAAAAAGCCAACGGGAAAATACCCTCGGGCGAAAACAAGCCTGCACGTAGGGTTTCACCCGGCTGCCTGCCTCACGCCCAGGGAACCGCTGCTGAGCTGGGAGGGCCCCGTTCGCAGGGAGACGTCCCGTTAGCCCCCCATCCCATTTCCCAGTCCACGGGGAGCTGTGGGTCCGACCCTGGCCAGGAGCGGTAAGGGGGACCCCCTCCCGCACCCACAGGACGTGGAGGCCGTGAGCTGGCTGGGAAACGTGAGTCCCAAAGCTCCGACCTCAGGGCGCTAGGTCCGCGGAGGACGGGGAAGGCCTGGGAACCAGGATCTGTGTCTGAGCACCGCATGCCCCCACCTCCCACCCCACCCGGGAGCTGTCCGTGGTGCTGAATGCGCGCAGGGCCAGGAGGGAGCAGGGACTGGGAGCAGACGGGAGTCTCGGGGTGCTGGAGGCACAGAGGGGGGCGTGGGGCTGGGACAGGCCTGTGGGGGGGGCTGCACCCACCCTGTCTGCTCTCTTGACGGCAAGGCGGAGCATCCGTTTTGTGGGAGGGGGGCCTGGGGTGCTCTCCCAGTTTCTGTGGCTGAACAGCGTGCTGACCTGGGAGCCTGTCTGGCCGGCAGGGGCCCCGCAGGGGTTGCTGGGGGTGAGGAGACTGGCCCTGTGCCCTGGGGGCTCGGCCTGCTGGAGGCGAGTCCTCCCAGCCTCCTTCTCCATTGGGAGTGGGAGTGGGGGTGCCGGTGAGTGCTCACCCTGATTTTGCCACGAGGACCCCAAAGCAGTGATTGTGATTGGATTCAACTTGTTTGAAATCGGGAAGTGACATATGCCTGTCCCTCACAACCCATCACCTTGCTCAGTTTCCTTTTTAACGGTGTTTGTATTGATTTCAGCGAGGAAGGGAGACGGGGGGGGGGGGGAGGGAGAGAAACATCCATGATGAGAGAGAATCATGGATCAGCCGCCTCCTGCACGCCCCCTACTGGGGATGGAGTCCGCAACCCGGGCATGTGCCCTTGACCGGGAATCGAACCGTGACCTCCTGGTTCCTAGGTCGACACTCAACCCCTTTGCACACTGTTGGTGAGGGTTACGTGACCTCTGACCGTCTGGGTCATCTTCACGGCATTAGTGGTCATGAGGGCGGGTGCCCTGCCATCAAGTTAAAGGTGGGAAGGAGTGTCCGCCCCGCGGGTTTTGTCTCGGGCGTTCAATCCCTCTCCGTGTCGGCGATGAGGCATCCATCCCGGAGCCAGAGGCCACAGTAAGCGAGGCCATCAGGTGGCCTGCTCGGCCCCATCCTGATGGGAAAGCTCCGGAACCCTAATCCTGGCCTCCCACCGACCATCTATCCGGCGGAGCCAGGCAGGAGGCTCCGTGATGCGTCCACTCTGGAGGGACCACCGGGGCGTTTATCACTGCCCGTCCCAGCCCCGCCTGCCCGGGGCCCACAGTCTCGTCGGCCCCCCTCCCTCAACCCTTCAAGATCCCGGTCTCTGCCCCTTGCCCTTCCTCCCTGAAATCCATAAAAACACATTTAACAATGAGCAAACAGACAAGCAACTTACAGCTGCCAAAGGTCAGGGGGCACGTGTGGGCGTCCATGGGGAAGTTATGGAGCTGCATGGGGCAGTCGGCGGAGATGGTGAGGCTGGAACAGAAGAGAGAGACGGTGCGTGACGCGTTTCGCCCAGGACGCTCATTGCTGCCTTCCAACACATTTTTATTGATTTCAGAGAGGAAGGGAGAGATGGAAACATCCATGCTGAGGGAGAATCGCGGGGCGCCGGCCTCCTGCACGCCCCCTACTGGGGACCGAGTGAAAACCCTGGCTCAGTCAAATCCGACGGGAGGACAAATGCTTGCCTATCTCACTGTCTCTCATAGAGGGACTTGCCTGTCACCCAGATCTCAGGACCACTCACGGGCACTGACCCCACAGCTGCCCCTTCGGAGGGCGTGGAGGAAACGGGGGGTCCGGTCACCGCCTCCCAGCTCACCGGCTCCTCTGGGAAAAGGTCCCCTCCTACTTGGCATGTCCCCCCCCCCCCGGGGCACGTGGTCACCCCCTACTGCCCGGGCTTTTCGGGGCACTGGAATTGAACCTGTCTGCCATGCGGTCCTCACCAAACATTCAACCCAGAAAAAAACAACAGACAAACCCTGCACAAAATCAGCAAGGCGGGGTTCTGCACCTCCTCCTCCTCCCCCCCCCCCGCCACAGCCCTGCATAGGAGGCCGGGGGGCCGTTGGGCAGATACCCTCTAAGGTGACCCGGCCACCCTGCCTGATCGATATGTCTGTTGGGGACCTTTGTAACTCGTGTGTGAACGTCTGCCAATAAATAAAGATTTAGATGCTTATGTGGGTACGTACTCCCATACACATACTAGGACCCGGTTACAAACTTCTAGTTGCGTGTGGATGACTTACTCCAAATGTTACCCAAACACCTATGACAGGTAGACAAGCCCCTTCAAGTGAGTTACTGATGCTACCTGCAGTCAGCGGACCCCCTGCGCATAAACGATCCTCTGCTGCCATCTAGTGGCCGTTTGGAATAACTGCACTATTACCGGCTTTCGCATTGAGAAACATATATACTGCATTGGAATAAATTAAAAAAACAAACAAACAAACGAACAAAAACAAAGCCCTAGCTGGTTTGGTTCAGTGGATAGAGCGTCGGCCTATGGACTGAAGGGTCCCCGGTTTGATTCTGATCAAGGGCACGTGCCTGGGTTATGGGCTCCTATGGGGTGGGGGTGGGGGGCGTGCAGGAAGCAGCGAATCAATGATTCTCTCTCATCATCAATGTTTCTATCTCTCTCTCCCTTGCCGTTCCTCTGTGAAATCAATTTTTAAAAGTTTTTTTTTTTTAAAAAAAAGAAGGGCCATCCCTAGCCGGTGTGGCTCAGTGGATAGAGCATCGGCCTGCGGACTGAAGGGTCCCGGGTTCGATTCCGGTCAAGGGCATGTACCTTGGTTGCGGGCACATCCCCAGTGGGGGGTGTGCAGGAGGCAGCTGATCGATGTTTCTCTCTCATCGATGTTTCTAACTCTCTCTCTCCCTTCCTCTCTGTAAAATATCAGTAAAATATATTAAAAAAAAAGAAAAAGAAAAAGAAAATCAATCAATGCAAAAATATCCTCAGGCGAGGATTAACAACAACAACAACAACAACAACAACAAAACACAAAGAAGAAAGCAAGATTTAGCGAATATATCTGTCGGTGCCATATTTACCCAGACACTGGTGAGTGCATGTATGGAGATAAATATAGATATAGATAAAGATACAGATGCTCATACGTGTGTGTGTGTATATACTCACACACGTACTAGTTCCTAGTTAAAAACTTCTAGTTACATATAGATGATGTATTTCACATACTGCCCCGGAATAAAACGTGCAGAACATATGTAAAATGCCCTTCAAGCACGTTACTGATGGTAGTGTACACCTATGTGGAACTACCTGCTTATTACGCTAGAACTCAAAGGACGCGCTCAGCCAATTCCTGTGCAAACATGATCCTTTGCTGCCATCCTGTGGCCATTTACAGGAATGACACACGGTGTCTCTGTCCGCGGTGCTGAAGGCTTCCAAACCAGGCGGAGCCCAGTCCGACTGGAGGACAAATGCTTGCCTATCTCATGGTCTCTGATAGAGGGACTTCCCTTCCGCCCAGGATCTCAGGACGCTCACGGGCACTGACCCCGCAGCTGCCCCTTTGGAGGGTGTGGAGGAAAGGGGGGATCTTGTCCCCACCTCCCAGCTCACCAGCTCCTCAAGGAAAAGGTCTCCCTCTACTTGGCATGTCCCCTGAGGCACGTGGTCGCCCCCTACTGCCCGGGCTTTTGGGGGCACTGGAATTGAAACCGTCTGCCATGCGATCCTCACCAAAAATTCTAGCTAGAAAACGGCACAAAACGGCCAGCCTGGGTTGTGCACCGCTCCCCTGACCAGCCCTGCAGAGGAGGCCTGGGGGACTGCTGGACAGAGGTGCCCTTTAACGGTGACCCGGCCACCCTGCCTGATATGTCTGTTGATGCCGCGTGTGTTTTTTTTTTTAAGATAACATGCTATGTCATTCCTTTTATTATATATATATATATTTTGTTATTCCTCATCTGAGGATATTTTTCCATTGATTTAGAGAGAATGGAAGAGAGAGGGAAAGACAGAGGGAAATATCGATGTGAGAGAAACACATCCATTGGTTGCCTCCTGCATGTGCCCCAACCGGGGCCTGGGCCGGGGAGGAGCCTGCAACGGAGATGCATGCCCTTGACCGGAACCGAACCTGGGACCCTTTGATCGGCGGGCCGATGCTCTATCCGCTGAGCCACACCGGCCAGGGCTGTTGGTGCTGTTTTTAACTAAGACACTGGTTGTGTGAATGTCTGGCAACCAACACAGGGGAAGGTGTGGCTGCTTAGGTGCGTTATGTACTCATACATTACACACTTCTGGTGGCATACGGATAATTTACTTTCCGATCCTACATGCAGAACCTACGTGCCCTTTCTTTCAAGTCAGGGACTGATTACACTGCACACGTCTACGGATCTCTATGCTTCTCACACGAGACTTCAAAGGACGCTGTCAGCGCGTTACTGCGCCAAAAAAGCGATCCTCTGCTGCTGCCCTCCTGTGGCCATTCAAGGAATAGCACCCTGTGTCTCTGTCCGTGGTGCTGAAGTCCCAGCTAAGGCCCTGTGTACACCACCAAAAATTCTACCCCTTCCCCCGAATAAAAACCCCACAACATCAGCCAGGCAGGCCACGGCGGCAATCATTCCGCCCCTGGAGGGACCGAAGTCACGACTCGGTTCTGAACCTCCTCCCGCCCCCGTCTTGTAAAGGGAGGCCCCAGAGACTGCACAGCTGAGGTTCCTTCTAACCCAGTGGTTCCCAACGTCGGGGCACACGTCCACGGGGGGGAGGGGGGGCAGTTTGATGTTTAAGGGGGGCAATTTGAGAATGAGTTATTCACAGTGAATGTTTTGCATTTCTTATGGTTCTAGGGGCCTCATATGCAGTCTATATACATATATAGAGTGACATATTTATGCATCTCAGTTCTGTATTATGTTTTGAAACTTTATTTGCTATTTTTCTTATCACTTCATATTGCTTTTATTTTTTTTAAACAGTTCCTTAGTGATTTCTTCCTCAGTACGTCCACTGTCCTTTTGTTCTTTTGTTTTTCTCTCTCACGGATGCCATGTTCTTGGGAAGCTCGTGTAGACCATGTTCATGGCCTCTTAGGCTTCCTCTATGTGAACAGGGGTTCACTTTTTGAATAATAAGAATTCTATGTCACGGGGGGGCGGGGCATCAGGATGTTAGAGATGCTGAGGTGGGGCGTGGCCACAATAAGGCTGGGAACCACTGTTCTAAGATGACCCTGCCCCCCCATTGCTCCCACTGCCCTGTGCCCTGGCCCCTTGCCCACCCCACACTGCACCCCCTATCCCTCCCCTGTGATGTCTCCACCCCCATCCTGTGCTGACCCTGATAGCCCCCCATTATAACTCCTCCTGCACCTGCACTGTGCTCCTTGCGATCCCCGCCCCCCCCCCGCTCCCTGAGCTGGCCCTCCCCAGGAGGACTCTGCACGCTCCACCCTGGAGCCACCCCCCTGCACCTCCCCCGGGTTCCCAGGCCTGGGTGCCCGCGGGTGTCCCCGCCGGGCGGGCTCACCGCATGGTGTAGAGCAGGGTCCCGTCGTCCTCCAGCCGCAGCAGCTTGTTGGGCGTGGTCATGTTGTGGGTGATGGACTTCTTGCTGTTGTGAAAGTAGGTGTCCGGGGTCCAGATCTTGCTGGCCAGCAGGTTGTTGAGCGACAGGCGGCGTACGGGTCCCTTGAACTTCAGCCGCTCATCCTTCCAGCTTTGGCGGAAGAATATGTCTATGGTGTATTCCTATCGCAGAAAAGGGGGAGGGAGGAGACAGGTGAGGTCACAGTTCGGGGAGCCCCTCCCCAGGCCTTTGTGTTTATCCCCTGGGACCTGGGGGGTCGGGCGGGGACCCACCCGGCACCTACCATCTCCGTGTCGGACACCGGGCCGATGCTGGTCACGTAGATGTCGGTCTCCACCACGGTGGGCCCCCCTGAAACGGACAGGTTCCCGAGTCACGTCACCGTGTAGTCAGTCCTCCATCTAGCCAAGTGCTTCCCGTCTCCTTCTGGCCACGCCCCCCTGAGCGTCTCTAACATCCTGGTGCCTCTCCCCCCCTACACCCCCCTGTGACATAGAATTCTCATTATTCAAAAAGTGAACCCCTATTCACGTGGAGGAAGCCTCAAAGGCCATGCACGTGGTCTACACCAGCTTTCCAAGAACATGGCATCCGTGAGAGAGAAAAACAAAAGGACGGAAGGACAGTGGACGTCCTGAGGAAGAAATCACTAAGGAATTGTTAAAAAAAAATAATAATAGTAATGTGAAGGGATATAGAAAATAGCAAATAAAGTTTCAAAACATATAACAGAGAACTGAAATGCATAAATATGTCACTATACATATGTATATAGACTGTCTAGGGGGCCCCTAGAACCATAAGACATGCAAAACATGCCCTGTGAATAACGCCTTCTCGAATTGCCCCCCTGAAAACTCAAACTGCCCCCCTGTGGGGTGTTGCCCGGCGCTGGGAACCGCTGGGCGAGAGGCTGAGGTCACACTGGGAAACCAGGGGAGCTTTTCTATGTGTTTGTTACATTTGGAGGCGCCATCACCTCCCAGTGAAGCCACGCTGCTCCCACTAGGAGGTGAGAGGCAGCACCCATCACCTCCCGGCCCGCGTGGCCCAGCGGCTGAGCGTCGCCCTAGGAACCAGGAGGTCAGGGTTCCATTTGTGGTCAGGGCACAGGCCCGGGGTGCGAGCTCCATCCCCAGTAGGGGGCGTGCAGGAGGCAGCCCGCCCGTCCATGATGCTCTCTCATCGTTGATGTTTCTCTCTCTCTCTCTCTCTCTCTCTCTCTCTCTCTCTCTCTCTCTCCCCCCCTCTCCCTTCCTCTCTGACATCAGTAAAAAATATATATTTTTTTAAATTAAAAAAAGAGAAAGATCTGGGGAAGGAGGGAGCTCCTTGCATCCTGAAGATGGTGCTAAAGGATGCAGGAGCCTTGGCAACCACCACCAATCGGAACTCCCCGCCGGCCGGGGAGTGTCTGCTTCACCTCGGAGGTGAGTTGGAGTGTCGGGCCACGCCCCCCCTGAGCGTCTCACCTCCGAAGCCAGGCCGCAGCCTGTTGTCATAGCCCTTCAGGAGCCCGTCCAAGATGCGGGTGTAGATGGTGATGTCCTCGGGCTCCGTGCTGGAGTTGGGGGCCTCTTGTAAAAAGCTGTGGGAACAGACACAAAAGGGTTCCGGCTCCTGTTCACGATTTATTTCTTCTTCTTTTTTTTTAATTTATTTTTACTGCCCGGCCGGCAGAGTTCCGTGGTTGAGCCTCGACCTAGGAACCAGGAGGTCACGGCTCGATTCCTGGTCAAGGGCACAGGCCCAGGTTACGGGCTTGATCCCCAGTGTGGGGCGTGCAGGAGGCAGCTGATCCATGATTCTCTCTCATCATGACTGTTTGTCTCTGTCTCTGTCTCTGTCTCTCTCTCCCTCTTCCTTCCTCTCTGAAATCAGCGGCTAGCACATAGAACCGCAGACTGAAGGGTCCTGGGTTCTATTCTGATCGTGGGCATTCACCTGGGTGGCAGGCTCCATCCCCTGCTCCGGTCGGGGAAGGTGCAGGAGGCAACCAATGGCTGTCTCTCTCACATCAATGTTTCTCTTGCTCTCTCTCTGTCCCTCCCTCCCCCCCCCCCCTCTCTCTGAAAAGCAATGGAAAAAGTATCCTCAGGTGAGGATTACCAAAAATGTAAAAGGAACTTTCCCAGCTCAGAGACCAGCCGTGGGTCCCAAGGAGTCAGCGCCTGCCCTTGGCAGCTGGGAGAGCAGGTGCGTCCTGGAACCGCCCTGAAGGGCTGGCGGGAGGGCCCCGGCTCTGCTTGCTCTACTTTCTCTCGGAGAATTGGCCCAGAGCTGAGAGCAGGCGTCCGGGACGGGTGCTGGGCCGAATCGATGTGGGCCCGCTCCTCCCTGTTCCTGGAAATGGGTCCCTGTCGTCGACCGCATCTGAACAGATCAATCCCCTTCCGATCGAGAAGGCGCACAGTTCTTTGGATCTGATCTCCACATCCCCATGAAGATGCATTCGCGAAGCTCGAAGAAGCTGAAATTCAGTCCCGTTAGTACGGAGCCCACCGGCGCAGCTTCTTCCTCTGAGACTTACCTTTTCAAAACATCAGGTGCTGTTTGAGGGCGGGACCTCATGAGCCAAGAGGTACCCGTTTTGGCTGGTGGTTGAGGGGGGACCCATGAGCCAAGAGGTACCCGTTTTGATTCCCAGTTGAATCAACCAATAAGTGGAAAAACAAATCGATGTTTCTCTCTCTCTCTCTCTCAAATCAATAAATTAAAAATAAAAGGAGCCCTAGCTGGTTTGGCTCAGTGGATAGCGCGTTGACCCACGGACTGAAGGGTCCCGGGTTCGATTCTGGTCAAGGGCACCTACCTAGTGGCAGAGTCATTCCCGCCCCAGTCAAGGTGAGTTCGGGAGGCAATGGATGTGTCTCTCTCACCTCTCTCTCTCTCTCTCTTCCCCCCTCCCTTCCACTCTCTCTAAAAAAAAAAAAAAAAAAAAAAATCAATGGAAAAATATCCTCGGATGAGGATTAACAAAAAAATACAAGCACCGTGTCATAGCCATGGAGAGGA
Organism: Plecotus auritus; assembly: GCF_963455305.1. Taxonomy (NCBI): domain Eukaryota; kingdom Metazoa; phylum Chordata; class Mammalia; order Chiroptera; family Vespertilionidae; genus Plecotus; species Plecotus auritus. The sequence goes on from NC_137781.1 coordinate 3,063,588, forward strand.
AGGCCCCTCCCTGGTCACAGAAAGCAACCCACGGGCCCCCACCCAGGCCAGGGACCGAACCTGCAACCGAGGCACGTGCCCTGGTCACGGAATCCAACCCACGACCTTTGGGACTGAGAGCCGACGCTCTCACCACTGAGCAACGCCGGCCAGGGCTTATTACAGTGTTTTTAAAGGGGGCACGTTCAACAGCGATGTCCTCGTTTCCGGGGAAAGAAAAATAAATAAATAAAAACCACCTTCTGAGTCTCGTCCTACCAGAAGCGGAGCCCTGGACACAATTAGGGACGCGTTTCTTGGCGATGTTCTCTCTGCCTCCGCGGACAGCCATGTCTGATTTACATAATTGGGATCAATAACGGCCATGTCGGCCCCGGGTTCACGCGCACTCACTTTGGGAACGTGGCTGGATTGGCTGTAAGTGGCAGCTGATCTGTCTCCCTAAGTGGCATTTCTTTCTGGTTCTCTCTCTCTCTCTCTCTCCCCCAGCATTTAATTACTTCTGAGAAATGCATCTCCTGGTGACTCGTTTGTTACTTTAAACTCATTAAATGAGCACCTCGAAAGGGCACGGTTTTGTGAGCTTCGTCCTCAGCATTTCCATGACACACCTCTGGAGCTCGCCGTGTTAAACCACGTTATGTAAAGAGAGCCCTGGCCGGTGTGGCTCAGCGGACAGAGCGTCGGCCCGTGGCCCCGGAGGGTCCCAGGTTCGATTCCCCAGCAAGGCGCATGTACCTCTGTGGCAGGCTCGATCCCTGGCCCGAGTTGGGGCCTGTGCAGGAGGCAGCCAATCGATGTGTCTCCCTTTCATTCTCTCTCTCTCTCTCTCTCTCCCCCCTCCACTCTCTCTGAAAATTAAGGGGGAAATATCCTCAGGTGAGGATTAAAAACAAACACAAACAGACCATTCAATGGCCATTCTTTTGTTGACCTACAACTGCTCTTGGATACCATGTCGTGTGGCCTACCCTTCATGACCTGACCCTGCCCCCTTCCTCCCTCATTGTCCCTCAGATTATTCCTCTGATCAGCCTCCCCTTTCCTCACCCCCAGGTCTAGCAACACCCCCCACCCCAGGGCGGCTGGCTGTATGTAGTGCCCCCCCCGCCCCCTCCCTCCCAGGCCTCTCGATTCAGCGTTTCCTCTGCCTGTGCCGTGGGATCTGTTATGAACCCCACGCGGAGGCCGGGAGCCGAGGGGCAGGTGGGTTAAGTAATTCTTTTGATGCCTCGGCCGGTGTAGGGGCCGGGGTCCCAGCGGCCGTGATGGCCCGCTTCTCCACAGGACCCCTGCGCGCCACCCCCAAACCCTCGCCTGGGGCTCCTGAGACAGACATGGCCCGGTGTGGTTGGTGTGAAGACTGAGAATAAAGCCCTCCTGGGTCTCATCTGCCGTGGGGTCTGCCTTTCGATTCGGAGATGCACGGTGCAACAGCTACAACGGCATTGGGCTTCCGGCCGGTGGCCAAAGCCTCGCCCTGGCCTGCCTTCCTGCTCCCCGCCTGCCCACGGTCCCTTCTCTGTGGTACTGTGTTGCCTCAGATGCAGCGTGCGTGTGTCTCTGTTTTTTTGTTAACCCTCACCCGAGGATAGTTTTCCATTGATTTTTTTTAGAGAGAGGGAAAGAGAGAGAGAAACATGGACGTGAGAGAGAGAGAGAGAGAGAGATGTTGATTGTTTCCTCCCACACGTACCCTGACCAGGGCTGGGAACGAACCTGCAACCCAGGTATGTGCCCCTTCACTGGGAATCGAACCCAAGACCCGTTGGTGCTCAGGCCAATGTTGTAACCACTGAGCAATGCTGGCCAGGGCTACTACGTTATTCTTTTATTATTATTATTATTGATTTCAGAGAGGAAAGGAGAGGGATAGAGAGAGAGAGACATCAATGATGAGAATCATGGACAGGCTGCCTCCTGCACGCCCCCTGCTGGGGATCGAGCCCATAACCCCGGGCATGTGCCCTGACCCGGAATCGCACCCTGACCTCCTGGTTCATGGGTCAAGGCTCAACCACGGAGCCACACCAGCCAGGGCCACAGAATTATCCTTAAGCACCTTTCGAGGAATAAGCAAGCGAGAGCCATAGAAGATAAGAAATCTCCAGGGACTTTTGCGCCCAGAGGTCAGGATGTCTCTTTGGTGGGGGCTGAGAAACACCCCCCTCCTCGGGGCAGGTGCGTGAAACCCGGCTCCCTGCTTTGCTGGGTGCCCCTCTGCCTCGAAAACAGGATCTGGCGTGAACAACACGCAGAGGACGGGACTGTGAAATTCCATGCAAAAGGGCTATTTTCTAATAGAAATGACCTCCAGTGCTTCACACGGCTGCCGTCGAAGCCCCGAGTGTTCATTGTGGGGAGATGTATGACGGCCGGATGGGAAACTGAATTGGAGATGAGCAAGCAGTCGTGGCTTTTCATAATAGCCACCCATGTGTAAATCATATATTTCAAGGGGTTTGTAATAACAAAGCATCAGGCGCGGAAGAGAATCATCGCTCCAAATTGAAGGTGAAGTAGGATCCCTGTTGCATACATAAATATGCACACAGAACACGCAGGGAGGCGAGAGGGAGGAAGACACACCGAAATGTGAAGGATGCTTGTGGCGGGGGGGGGGGGTGGCATTGAGGCCCTCCCCACCCCCTGTTGTTTATACACTCGCCTGCGGCTCCCGTGTCTCTGTGTGTGTGTGTGTGTGTGTGTGTGCGCGCGTGTGTGTGTCTGTGCGCGCACACAGGAGGTATTGTTTCAGAATGGGCCGTTGCTCTGACCTCTGCCTAAAGCATACGGAGCACCTCGAACCCCCGGTTCTCTCTCTCTCTCTCTCGGGGAAATGGAAGGGCCGTGTACCACCGTTCCGTGGAAGCTTCCAGAAACGAACAGCTACCCCTCCGCGGCGCAGATGACCTCAGGAAGCCACCAAATTAGATGAGAAAGAAAGCATTGTTGCTGCTAATGGCTGCGGCCCTGGACCCATTACTTCCCATTTCAGACCTGCTCCGCCAGGGCCCCTAATAGCTGTCTCCCTCGCTGCAGAACGCAGATGCACAACCGTCCGCTCCCCCCCCTCCCCGGATCTCAAACACGAAACGCATGTATGAGCGTGTCCCTCGGCTCTGACATGGCGCTGCACGCATGCCACCTGCCAGTAAACAACCTAACGACCCCATGTATGGACGGGGAGACATGAGTGTCGGGTGTGTTTTCACGTCCACACACACACACACACACACACACATGTTCCGCCGGGAATGCGGGGGACACCGTGGTGGGCAGCAGGGGTGGGCAGTGGGCAAAGGAGGCTTCTGCGTGTTTACCGCACACCCGAGGGGTGCGGGCGGTGAGGGTGGCGAAGGGACGCCACTGTGCCCCAGGACCACAGAGTGGGGGGGCGGGGGGACAGAGGGGACCACTCACCTGCGGCGGAAGTCCAAGTTGAGGAACAGGTAGAGGACCAGGAGGGCCTTGAGCATGGGCAGTTTGAGAGCCATCCTGGGAGACTGAGGGCTGGGGCTCCCCCCCGCACACTCACGCTGGAAGGACACAGAGAGGACACCCTGTGAACACCCGCGTCTCCTGCTCTCCTTCCGGGAATCAGCGCGTGCCCCTCGCACACCCGATGGGCCCTGAGAGTGCCCGGCTGCCCGCCCTCCCCTCGAGCACGGCTCACGTCGGGCATGCAGAGACAAGTGCCCGCTGGCTTCGTTTTTGGTGCCAGCCCAGCGGCTTCTCCCTAATCTGTTTCCCCCGCGTCCGCTTGTCCCCGGGGCTTTGCCTTTTTAGCGCGTTACCAACCCACCCCCTTCTCCGCCCTCGCTTAGCATCAGTGCTGGGCGGGATGGCGCTGTCCCCCGCTGGGCAGGCCACATGGGGTGGTGTTTACCTTTCTGGAATCGACGCCCCGTCGGCAGACCACTCACTCCCGGTGCGGCCAGGTGGGGAGAGAAAGTCTGTGGGAGGAGGGAAAGGGAGAAGGAGAAAAAGAAGAGGCACGTTTAAGAAACCAGAATTCCAGGGCCGGGGAGGCAGACCCCTTTGTCAGTCGGTCTCCAGGGAGGAAACAACTTCACGGCGCCCCTGCGTGTTGGGGGTTTTGGGGGGGGGTGTCTCGCTCTCGGGGTCTGTGCTGGGCTGTCACACACGCATCCGAGATCCAGGCAGGCGCGGTCCCTCGGGCGCTGCAAGTAAGAACCGAGCGAAGGAGGCGCCCGCTTCCCAGCCTCTGCGCACAGGGCCAGGGGGCGCGCGCACAGGCGCCCTCGTGTTCCAAGGGCGCACGTTCCCCAAGGAGCCCCCAGGCCAACTCTGAATCCGGGAACCACACAACAGGTTCTTCGACCTCAGACACAAGCGAAGGCTCAGAAGGGCAGGGCGCCCGGGTTCCAGGCGGTGGGCGCGCGCGGGGTGGGGTGGGGGGGGCGGGGATTGTCGCCTGACCCGGGCTGGAGTCCCCGCAGCGAGCACGCGGCGCTGCGTGCGGGCAATCCGGGGAGGCGCCTCGCGCTGCCCCTCAGCCCAGAGCCCCCCAAGAAAAAGGCTGCGCTCTCCCAGTCCCCGCACCGTCTCGGGGGCTCGCGGGGAAAGCGGGGCGCCACTGCGGAGCCGCAGCCTCGGCCACTCGGCCTCCCGCCCGGTGCGCAGCGGCGCGCCTCCGGCTCCCTGGACCTCCCCGCCTCGTTCGGTCTCTTCCACACCTTTCCTACTCCGGTCCTGGGTCCGAGCCGAGCCGAGCCGAGCCGAGCGCCGCGCCAGGCAGCGCCTCCCTCCTTGGCGAGGAGCGCGCGGTGCAGCGGAGGCTCTGAGTCCCCCGGCCTCCAGCAGGCAGCCCGCACGCGACACCCCGCCAGCCGCTGGGGTACCTGGCGCGCCTCTTAGCCCCACGGCTGGCGGTGCTCTCCAGGTGGGCGATGCTGTGACGGCAGTGGCGGGGTTCCCCGCGCCCCAGTTCCTAGCGGCGGGCGGGGGTTGGCGCTGCGCCCAGGTGCCCCGTCTGGCAGGGCTGCGCCGCCCCGTGCGCCCCTGCCCTCCCGCAGCCGCTGGAGGCGGGGTGGGGGGAAAGTTTGCGCTCCCGGCCGCCTGCTCTCCAGCTCCCCTGGCGGACCCTGCAGGGTCCCCGGCTCCTGCGCCCCGAGGACAGGGGCGCGAGCTGAACGGGCATCGCCCGTCCTCTCCGCCTCGCCCGCGATCCTTACCCCGCGAGCCCGGGGCTTACCCTGCGCGCCGACCCCCGGGATGCGCGCCGTTGGCTACGGTGCCTCCTCGTCCTCTTCTGCCCGCGGTCTGTCGCCTGGCCGGCAGGCGCGGAAGGCCGGTGCGGCGTCACCGCCCCATGCTGACCGCGCCAACTTGCCCGGTGCTCCCGGGCCGAGCGGGTCCCCGGCCGAGGCTCTGGGGCGCCCCGCGCTCCCGCCGTCACCCTGCGGCTCCGCTCCGCGCCCCAGGCCGCGCGCGCGTTCTCACCTCTCCAAGTGGCACCCGGCGCGGTGGGTCCGCGGCGCCGACGAACCTTCCTCGGCTGCGGAGGCGCCGCCAGAGGACGCCAGACCCTCACCAAAGGCGCCGCGGGCCGCGGGGCGCAGGGGCGGGCGCGGGGCCTCTGCTTTGGGGACCGGATCCTCGGCCCCGCCGAAGTTTCCTTCGCTTTTCTTTTCTTTGCCCACAGCTGTCGTCTTGGGGGGGGGGGGGAGCAGGGGGGCGGGTTTTGTGGCTGGCACAGGGGTTTCAAATTTTTTTTAAAAAAATATATATATTCACAGCGTTACTTTCCCACAAGTGAGCTACCAGCGCACCTCCCTCCCAGGTGTCCAACCCAGTGATTCAACATTTATGTAACTTGGGACGTGATCGCCCCGGGTGGTACGTGGGACACCTCTGTGCCCCGAGGCTGGTTTCATAACTGGGCATCGGTTATGGACAATCAATACGTTACGTTACTCCCTTCCCCCCCGTCCCCCAGCCCCCCCACCCCCCCAAACCTCCCCTCCCATCTGGCAGCCATTTCTCTGTATCTAGGAGGTTGGGTTTTTTTTTTTTTTTTTTTTCCTGTTTTGTTGGTCCATTTATTTGGGGTTTTTCTAGATTCCACGTGTAAGTGAAATCACGTAGTGTTTGTCTCCCTCCCTCGGCATAAACCCTTCGGCTCCCCCTGTCCTGTCCCCAGATGGGGAGATTTCATTCTTTTTTTTTCCCCCCTTTTTTTTAATGGCCGAGTAGTATTCCACTGTCTCCTTGCAGGGGGCCCCCATGTCTGGGCTCCTGTACGTGATGCCGCCGTGAACATGGGAATGCATGTGTCTTTATTATTATTATTATTATTATTATTGGAGAATTAATGTGTTTCCTCAAAGAAACACCCAGAGCCACGACGGCTGGGTCCTTCTTCGGCCAGGGTGACACAGCCTTTGGTGGTTTTAAAGTCTGTCTTGTCCGGCCTAGGTATTGCTACCCCAGCTTTTTTTTTGCTTTTTTTCCCCCCTTTTTCTCCCCATTTGCATAAAATGTCTTTTTCCGTCCCCTTCCGTTGAGACTGTGCGTCTCTGGAACTGGAGTGAGAATCTTGCAGGCAGACATCTTGTGTCTGAATCTTGTTTTCTGATCCATTCACCCCCCCCCACCCCACCCCGCCCCCTCGCTCCCGGGTCTATGGATTGCGGCATTGAATCCATTTACATTTTTAAATGGGTGATGGATAGGGATGGAGGTATTTTGATCATTTTTTTTTTCCTCCTCCTCCTTACAGAAGCTGTTTAACCTTTCCTGTGATGGCTTTTTCTAAATGACAGCCTTGCTGGGTAGAGTGGTCTTGGGTGTGGGTCCTTGCTTTTCAGCGCTTTGACTATTTCTTGCCACCCCTCCCCACCCCTACCCCCCCCCTCACCCCATCTTCTGGCTGCAAAGTTGCTCTTGAGAAATGAGCCCCCTTGCAGATAACTACCTCCTTCTCTCTCGCCGCCTGTCCTGGACCTTTGGCGTCCCCACTGGGGTGCGTGCTGGTGGGGGCCCCTTGGGTTCCCCTTGTTTGGGAATCCCTGTTGGGCACCTCTCCTTCACCAGGTGAGGGAAGTTGTCAGTCTTTTTTTTTTTTTTTTTTCCCAAGTGGGCTCTCGGTCCCTTGCTCTCTCCATTCTGCGACCTGGGGCTGTGAATGCTGTTATGTCTGCGGAGGTCCCCGAGGTCCCTTAAATTAGCCTAATTTTTTTTGGATTTTTTCTTCTTCTCCTCTTTGTTGTTCTGACTGGGTGTGACCTGCTACCTTTGGTAATTCCTGGCTCACTCCTGTGCTTCGTCTAACATACTGTGGAGTCCTTTTTTATGTTGTCTCTCTCCACCTCTACGTCTCCTCTCTCTTGGTTTAAGTTCTCCCCGCGTTCCGCTCTCCTTCTGAATTCTCGGAGCGCCCTGATGACCGGTGTTTCGAACGCTGCCCCGAGGTGAATGACGCGTCTCCGTCGTGTCTGGTTCTCTTTCCTGGAGTTCTGTCCTGTTCTTCCCTGTCTCTCCTCCTTTCAGTCTGCCTCCCTGGCTTGTGCCTATGGCTTAGGTCTGGGTGGAGTGGTCTTACGTAGGAGGTGTCCTGTGGGGTCCAGGGGCGCTGTCTCCCTGGTTTCCTGAGCCTATGGAGTGCCCCCCCCGTAATAACCACTGGGCCCCCCCTTTTAGGAACAGGGATAGAAAAAGGGGGGCCATTGTGGCAGCCGATGGCTCTCCTCCTCGAGGGCCAAGGAGAGCCCCTCCCTCACCTGGCCACGTCCTTGCTTCGTCCTCCACAGCGCCCCCCCACCCCCACCCCCCAATGTCTGCATTGCCTCGGCTCTTCAGAAAGTACCAACACCCCGGGCTCCAGTGAATCTGCAATTCATTGCGACGGGAGGGGAACGCAGAGCCCAAGTGGATTAGGTTAGAATCCGACACTTACTTAATTGCAGCATACATTGAGGCTTTCCTAAAGGGCCATTCTTTTTTTTTAATGTATTTTTACTGACGTCAGAGAGGAAGGGGGAGGGAGGGATGGAGGGAGGGGGAGAGAGAGAGAAGCGTCATTGGTGAGAGAACATCATGGATCAGCTGCCTCCTGCAGGCCCCCCACTGCGGCCTGAGCCCCCAACCCCAGCATGTGCCCCACTGGGAATCAAACCATGACCTCCTGGCTCAGAGGTCGACACTCTAACCACTGGCTGGGCAAAGGGGCCATTTATTTATTTATTTATTTTTTTTTTTTAAAGAAAACGCCTGTCAACAACAAGTGGTGGTGGGGTCAGCTGATCTGGGAGCCCTCCCTCTGGGGCCCATGCACACACATGGGGTTTCATCTCGGGGTTACGTCTGCGTCTGGCTCGGGGGTGCAGTTCCTTATGGGTGAGCCTACGCCTCATGGCATCTGGGCAGAAAGAGGGCCCTTTTCAAGCAGCACAAACAAGATGGCCGGGTGGCTCAGTTGGGTAGAGCGTCACCCCCCTACGTCAGGGCTGCAGACCAGCTCTCCAGTCAGGGCACGTAGCAGGAGCAGCCAGTGAATGCATAACTAAGGGGGGAGGGGGGGGGCAACAGCCCATGTTTCTCTCTCTCTCTCCCTCAAATAACAATAATAAAATAAAACCCAAGCAACCTGTTGGGGGCAAATTCCAAATATCCTGAGATTTCCCCCAACAGTGGGAAATTGGGAACACACGTCAGGAATTCCAGGAACAGGACACAATACACAAACATCACCCATCGGCAGGGGTGTTATTCTGAATATACCTTCAGGCACAGGATTCAGTAACTCTGAACCGAGGGCTTATCGGATCCTAGAAATGCAACACAGACCCCAGGGCTGGCGTGGGAGGTGGATAAGATGCACTGAACACATACATTTCTTCCTTTCCTGGTTTCTCAAGGCAGAGACCACTCAGATTAAGTTTAAAAAAAAAAAAAATCATTCCATTAAAAACAACCAGAATCCCACAAGACAACGTCCAGGGGATGCAATTATGGAACTGCACCCCCTTCAGTCTATCCAGTTTTGTTTACCAAGGTAACCCTCATGAATTCAACTGAAAAAAAAAAACACACACACACACACACAAGAAAAACCGATGTAAAAACCACTCAGAATCAACATCATGCATTTTATCATCAACCCAAATATCCCTTTTACCTCTAGGTGTTAAAATCCCCAGTCAAGACACCAGTGAGCTACTGTGCTCTCGGCATCTTAAGCAGCGTGAGGAAATGCACAGTACGTGGAGTTCAGATACGCAGTGAGAGGGAAGCTCTACAACGGACCAGCTTAAGTTCTAGAGCACTTCTTGCAACAAAAAAAAAAAAAAAAAAAAAAAAGGGAAATACAGAGTAGAGAAGCCAGGCGTCACCGTCAGACCCGTGAGTGACGGGCATCACGTCTTAGCGCTGACACCGTAGGAGGCTTTTTCCTGACAAGTGATGCAGGGAAAACCAACGGTCAGTGCCTGGATGGCCTGCGGATGAGTTCTCCGTGAAAACGCCCGGGCTCCGGGGGGGGGGGGGATTTTCTACCCGGTGCATGTTCATGCAGGTGATGGCAATTACCTTCACGTGAAATGGAATCTGTGACAAGGCATGTGAGCAAGAGGGTCGAAATACTCACCTTCTCCCCGGGATGAGGTGGTGACCGGGCTCCCCTCTCCGATATCTGGAGACGCCCGGGTCCCAGGTCTGGTGGACCTGGGCGCTCGTGAGCCAGGGAGCTTATGTCCTGGCCTCCCAGAAACTCCCCGTCTAGGAGACTATGTATTACCTTGTCAGGAACTGTGCGCCAATAGGAAGTCAGTGTCCCCCCCGCCGAGAGATGACAGTCTGCCAGCTGAACTCCCATTGGCTCGGTTTCTCGAGTGACATCGAGCAAAAGCAGAGAAGAGAGCGTGGAAGGCAGCAGGGGGCACCCCAGTCCCACAGAACCCCAGTGCTGTTGGGCCAGGCTCAACAGGAATTTTGTTTGCGGGGTCAAAGCCTAAAGCGGCCGAACTTGGGGACGCCAGGCAATAGACTGACCATGTGCATTGGAGCCCCCGACCCTGTCCCCATCCGCGACGGGGGACTGGGGAGGGCAGGGAGGCTGTGTCCTTGTGGGTAGGGGTGATGGAGGTGGCTGCACCATGAAAAACAGGGTCCCCACAAGCTTGGCAACAGGTTGAAGGGGCCGGGGGGGGGGGGGGGAGAGAATGCACTAGGTCCAGGGCCCACTCCTATAAAGTCACGTGTGCTCCCGGAACTGTGGGTAATTTTGCGTTTGGGGAGAATCAAGTTCAGGGTAAAGATTGGGCAAGAGGGGGCCCTGGCCGGTGGCTCAATGGTTAGCGCGCACCGGTCCATGCAATGAAGGGTCGCAGGTTCAGTTCCCGGTCCTGGTCGGGTTGCGTGTGTGAGAGGCAGCCAATAGATGTGTCTCTCTCACCTCCATGTATCTCTGTCTCTCTCTGTCTCTCTCTCAAACATCCATAAATAAAATAAAAAAATTTTTAAATTATATTATTTCTTGAATTTCACAAAAAAACACAAGTGGGGCTATCTCCTACCAAATAGACACGGTATGAAAACATGCTCGTAGAAGACATTTCAGATTTCAGCAACGAACTGGAAGCTTACCTCTTCCCCTCCCTTTATTTTTACCTTCCAGGAATGCGGTCAAAGAACACAGAACGCTTTACACCATTTACGAAGCCGGGTGAGTCCGTGATGCCTCCACGCAGCCCTGAAAGGCTGAGGGATGCGAGCATTATAGCCCCCCCCCCCACCGGCCCCCCGCAGTCCTGCGAGCTTCCGCCTCCCCTTGCCCTATCTGCTTTGTGTTCAGGGGGGGCCATCCGCTACAACCGGGGTGCAGCAGACGAAAATGAAATAATAACAATGATGCCTAGCACCCCCTTAATTTACCTTCTGCAGTTTTGCTATGATTTCAGATAAAATTGTTTCTTGAATTCTGATAGGACGCCTGATTCTAAAAGGAAGTGCATCCAAGTTGAAAATGAAGTGTTTTAACACTCGGAGCAATTTCAAACTTCACATCATTATGTTGCATATTTGAGAAGATTGCCCAGAAAGATTAGGCTTGCCCAGGACCACACAGCTATTTAGCGGCGGAGTTAGAAAAAAAAAATACATATATATATATATATATATATATATTACTTACTCTCATCATCATGCTGTTAGATTGCTTTTTTTTTTTTAAAGATGGCTTTTTTTTTTTTCCTCCCCTGGAGGAAAAATTCCTATCTCATAATTTTATGTGTATAAAATTATCTCCAGCTGATATTCTTATGGAAAGAAACAGGTTCCGAGAACCAATTTTTGCAGCAAATCTTTTGAAGACAGATTTAATGGAAACGAATTATCTGATAAAAACCATGTTTATCTTTATAAATTCCGCTGCAAAACCCGACGTCAGAGTGAAAACTTCTCTAGACGCAACCACCCCCGGTGCCCAAACCAAACCACCGGCTCAGACCTCGTCTGGGCCCTTTGCTTGTGAATGTTTAAAGCTGTTCTGTGTGAAGGGCTGTTTCCTCCCTCCCTCCCTCCCTCTCTCCTTCCCTCTCTCTCTCTGTTCCTTCCTTATTTCCACATATCCAGATTCTAGGAACTGTCACTTGAACGACAGTCGTTCAGGAATTTGGGTAGAAGTAATGCTTTAGTCTTAAAATGTCATTTTAGTTTCTTATCTATTGTGTGCATATAATTCTGTTTACTCATCCAGGTAATTTCTTAGGACAAAAACTTCTTGTTCATTTGTTTGTTTGTTTTGTTTTTTGTTAATCCTCACCCGAGGACATTTTCCCATTAATTTTTAGAGAGAGTGGAAGGGAGGGGGAGAGACAGAGAGAAACTTCGATGTGAGAGAAACACATCCATTGGTTGCCCCCTCGCCCCCCGCACGGGGGTCGAGCCAGCAACTGAGGTACGTGCCCCTGACTAGAATGGAACCAGCAACCCCCTTCAGTGTACAGGCCGAAGCTCTATCCACTGAGCCACACTGTCCAGGGCAGGACAACATCTTGGAGGCAGAATCGTAGGATGGAAGAGTGTGCCCCTTGAGAAACGTTTATATAGATGCCTGTCCATAAATTTACATACATCTTAAAGAGAAAGCGTGAGTCCTTACGAGTGAACACCGCCATGCAACCGCCAGCCAGCCTGGGGACCAGGACAGCAGACGGACCTCAGACCCTCCCTTCGTGCTGCCCGTCAGTCACAGTCTCCCCTCCCCTTTCCCCAGAGGTGACCAATGGCAGGCCTTCTCTCCCCGCTTGTCTCAGGTTCGGTTCCTGAGAAGCAAGTTCAGTTCGTCCCCAGATGAGGGATCTCTGGCCAGTGATTGATTGAAGCAACGCCACATCGAACAACAACGTGTGAGCTGCTTAACAAGTGGCAGAGGAGAGGCAAAGAACATGCACATGGAGACGGTGCTGTTTTTAGGCCTCTGGGCTCAGCTCCACGTCTTGGGCACCCTGTGATATCAACGAGAGAGCACCAGCCATCCATCCGCCGGGAAGCCCCGTGGACACTCATTTGCATGAAAAGACTTTAAGCAAAAGACTATCCCTTTGCCCGGCCGGTGTGGCTCAGGGGTTGAGCGTCGGTCCAGGAACCGAGAGGTCACCGGTTTGAATCCCGGTCAGGGCACATGCCAGGGTTGTGGGCTCGACCCCCAGTGTGGGGCGTGCAGGAGGCAGCAAGATCAATGTTACTCTCTCACTGATGTTTCTCTCTCTCTCTCTCTCTCTCCCTCAATCTCTCTAAAATCAATAAAAACACGTTTAAGAAGAAAAAAGAAACGCAACAAGAATTTGTCATGAGCCTGAATGTCCTAGGAAGTCCTTTAGCTCAGAGGAGAAGGATGTCAGATAGAACCTTGAAAAAGAAGCAATGCTAGAAACAGCAAGTAAATAGGTAACTACGAAGGAATTATTTCCTTTTAAAAACACTCCTTGACGTGCATTTATAGCAATCACAATCTGCTGCGGTATCTGGAACACAGGAAAGTAAAAATATAAGAAACAAGGCAGGGAGTTTGGGGGTGGGACCGGGCTGTGCTAAGGTTGTTGCATTAAACACCAAGTGGGATTTAGCAGTGAACGGCAGACTGGTTACTTAGAGATGAAGGCTGGGAACCATCTATACCAATAAAAGGGTAATATGCTAATTAGACCGGGAGACCTTCCAAGGACAAAGCCATGGTGGCGGGCTGAGGCAGAGGTGGTTAGGGGCGATCAGGCCAGGAGGGGAGGGTAGTTGGGGGTGATCAGGCTGGTGGGGGGGGCCAGTTGGGGGAGAGCAGGCTGGCAGGCAGAGTGGTTAGGGGCAATCAGGCAGGGAGGCAGGTGAGTGGTTAGGAGACAGCTGTTCTGGATTATGAGAGGGATGCAGTTGGACATCCCCCAAGGGGTCCCAGATTGGAGAGGGTGCAGACTGGGCTGAGGGACAACCCCCCCCCCCGCCCCGTGCATGAATTTCGTGCAACGGACCACTAGTAAATAATAAAACAGGAGGATACCCTGGCCTGTGGGGCTCAGTGGTTAGAGTGCCGGCCTGCACACTGAGGGTCTTGGGTTCAATTCCCGGTCAAGAGCATGTATCTCGGTTGCAGGTTCTATCCTTGGCCCCGATTGGGGCGTGTGCAGGGGGCAACTGACCGATGTTTCTCTCTCTTAATGTGGTTGTCTCTCTCTCTCCCTCACTCCCTCCTTTCCACTCTCTCTAAACGAAAAGAATATCCTCGGGTGAGGGTTATCAATAACAACAAAAAAATCTTATCTATCTGAAAAGAAGATATGAGCCCTGGCCAGTGTGTCTCAGGGGTGAGAGCATTGTCCCATGCACTGAAGGGTTACAAATTGGATTCCTGGTGGTCAGGCACATACCCAGGCTGCAGGTTCAATCCCCAGACGGGGTGAGTGGGTTGATGTTTCTCTAGCCCTCTCACTGCCTCTCTCTCTCTCTCTCTCTCTCTCTCTCTTTCTCTCTCTCTCTCTCTCTCTCATCAATGAAAAACATATTCTCTGGTGAGGGTTTAAAAACAGAAAAAAGATATGAGTGGCCAATACGTAAATGAAATATATTTATATCCTTACACGTCATCAGGAAAAATGAGATGGATGAAGAGGGTATGGAGCAGCTACAATTCCCATGCGTTTCTGGGGAAATGAAAAATCCTTCAATATTTTGGAAATTGAAAATCTGTGGGCAGTTCCCTATGAAGTTGTACATTCACCTGCCATATGACTCAGCCGTTCGACTCCCAGGTTTTGTTTTGTGGTTTTTTTTTTTTTTTTACCCAAGAGAAATGAGACCATCTGTCCATCCAAAGACCTGTACGTGAGTTTTTATTCCTAACAGGCCAAAACCAGACAGGTCCAGCAACAGATGCGGAGACAGGCCAATCTCGGGAGGGTTGCAGGCGGACCCCCACACAGCCGGCAGAGGAAGCCAGCCATCAATCTGCACCAGCAGTGTGCCTGGGGATCAGCAGCATCGCGTGAAAGCAGGCAGGAGTGGGGGACTTCTTTTCCTGCGACTGGCCATTTAAATATTCACGACATCATTCGGGGGGTGAGGGGGGCATACAAAATGACCAACTGAAACATCAGCCTGCTCGATTCGGACAAACGTTTAATGAACTCACCCCTAAAGGGGCGATCGCTGCAATGCTACCAACAATAAAAAATACATTAAAAAATAAGAATAATGAACTCACCCCTAATGCCTGAGCAGGGCCAGACCAAACGATTTCATGGGCCTTGTATGGTCCGTGGGCTGGACATTCCTCACTCCTGTACTGAAGGAAGGAAGCCAGACATAAGCTGATATGTAACGCATCGTTCCATTCACAGGCCAGGCTAGAACAGGCAGCAAGTCTACGGCGACGGGACCTCGGCCAGTGCTTGTCTGGAACTGAGAACGGCATGTAGGTGCAAGGCGTGAGGGCATCTGGGGAGAGGAGACATGTATACTGGCTCATACGTTTGCCCAGACTCATCTAATTACACATCTCACGTGCTCCTTCGTGCGTTATACCTCCAACGGATTGTGATTTTTACAGAACCTTAAGGCCGGCCAGAGTGGCTCAGGGGTTGAGTGTTGTGACCAGGAGGTCCCGGGCTCGATCCCCAGGGTGGGGCCTGCAGGAGGGCAGCCGATCCATGGTTCTCTCTCATCATGGATGTTTCTATTTCTCTCTTTCCCTCTCCCTTCCCCTCTGAAATCAATAAAAATATTTTTTAAAAATGAAATAAATAAGACCAAGAGCCTGACTGGTCGGAGCTTAGATTTGAGGGGGTGCCGGGTGGATAATCACAGCATGTGTGATGTGGTTTTGCAGTGCTTTCTTTGAATGGCCGGCGTCCCCTGCAGACTGTTTCCCTACAAGAGGCACGTGTACACGTAGGAGAAATAGAAACACGCGTGTGGATGGGAAGGTGTGATAAATACAGACCTCGTTTTCTGGATAATTCCATTGTGCACCAACAGGACACAGAATCCAAAGGAGTTGTCAATAGACTTTTCCAGAAAAAAAAAAAAATCATCAGAGAGCCGTATTTATCTCTTACTATCTTCACACCCCAACCCTTCAGGTTCTGTGGTCACATTTTTTCTGTTCCAAAAATACAATTGCTGATTTTTTTAAAAGGGCAATGATATTTAAAATTAATGCGTAGAACCGTGCCAGCTGGCGAAGAAGGGTCCCGATTTAGATATTTACCTCTATAGAGTCGGCACAATAGGAAAACACACACACACACACACACACACACCTCAAGCTCTATAAAGAAAAGAGGTCAATACAGAGGCGTCGTTATCTATTATTCACCATTCACTGAGGCCCGAGATGGCCCCGGGACATCCGTTGAGCATGAAGTGACCGTGATCTGTGGCTGGTGTTGGGTTGACCACAGGCAGGACTGTGCGACCACCGCCCTCACTGTGAGAAGTCAGAGGCACACTAAAGAAAAATAGAACTGCCCGCCGTGGCTCAGTGGTTGAGCATCAGCCCATGAACCAGGAGGTCAGGGTTTGACGCCCGGTCCGCGCACAGGCCTGGGTTATAGGCTCAAGATCCCTAGTGAGGGGCGTGCAGGAGGCAGCGGGTCAATGACCCTCCCTCATCATGGATGTTTCTCCCCCTCTCCCTTCCTCTCTGAAAGCAATAATAATATATTGGGGGTTGGGAGGGGGGGGGGAAGAAGACTAGAACCCAGGGCCGTGGGAGAGAAGACACCTTAGGCACACGGGGTTCACACGGGTCAGGTGGATGTCGTGGACATCGGTCTGCTATTGGGCCATGGTGCCCGTGGTCTCCTAATGAGAACCAAAGGGTGGGGGCTGGTCCCAGAGAAAATGGGGTCCCTGGCCCAGCTGCTGGGCCCGGGAGCCAGGGCTGTGGGCTCCACCCCGTGTGGAGTGTGAGGAGGCAGCCGATAGAGGATGTGTCTCTCTCATTGACGGTTCTCTCTATCCCTCACCCTTACTCTCTCTCTCAAGATCAATTTTAAAAAAAGCATATTTAAAAAAAAGAAAACAAGGTCCCTTGTTTGACTTAAACACCACGGACAGCTCCAGGCCGGGGTAGAAAGGGCATTTTCTTTTCCCAAAGCTGACATGACCGCCTGGAGGACCCCATATCTGACAGGACCCCAACTTCCTGACTACACATTGCGCGTAACCAGACCCCCTTTGCCACGCATGTAAGTGCACACATGTGAGCACAGGGTGGGGGTGGGGCAGGATCCCCTGAAATGGTCGGGGTGAGGGGAACCGATGAAGGAACGGATTTTTTTTTTAATAAGATGGTCTTAGTGGGCATATATAATTAACGGGGCCGCCATGCTGGGGGCTGGAGGACGAGGAGGGCGGGAAAGCCCGTGGGTGGGGGCAGGGGCGGGGATCCCCGCTCCGGCGCCGACTCCTCCGTGGCGGTGGGGGAGAGCGGATCCCGGATCCCAGCCCGCAAGGCCGGAGCAGCGCTGCGCCATGTGCTCCGGGTCCCTGGACCTCCTGCTGCCCCTCTGGCTCTGCTGGGCCCTGGGAACGCGCGGCTCCGAGCCCCTCAGGTGAGGCAGGGCCACCCCAGGGCGCAGGCGGCTCGGTCCGGTCCGGAGACGCCCCGGCGCGCGGTCCCGCGGGCACCGGCACCCCCCCGGGCTGCACCCAGGGGCCGTCTCTGCACCGCAGCTGAACGGGGTGGGGGGGTGTCTTCGTGAGCGGGTCGGCCCGGGGGAGGCGGGTCGTGGTCCCTGCGCGCCTCCTCCCTTTGCCGGCTCCCAGGGCCTAGGCCGCCCGAGCGCCGAGAGGGCCGGGCACACGGGGCGGCCGGCTCCGCCTCGGCCAGCCCTGCCTCCTCCTCCTCCTCCCTTCGCTCCCGCGCTCCTCCCCTCGGTGCTCCCCTCCCCCTGCGCCCTCCTCCGCTCCGGGCCAGCGCGGCGGCGGCGGCAGCAGCAGGAGCAGCCCCGGCTGCGGGTCGCGACGGCGGCGGGGCGCCCCCTCCCCCGTGCCGGGGCGCGGCGGAGGGATGTGGGGCTTTGCGGGAGGAAGGCTTTTCCGCTTCTTCTCGGCCCCGGTGCTGGTGGCGGTGGTGTGCTGCGCGCAGAGGTAGGGTCGGGTGGCTGCACGGCCGGCCGGGAAGCGGGCCCTGCGCCCGGAGCGTTGGCGCGCGAGCCGCCGCCTGACCCCGCTCCCCGGGCCCCCTTCTCCCCTCTCCCCCGCAGCGTGAACGACCCGGGGAACATGTCCTTCGTGAAGGAGACGGTGGACAAGCTGCTGAAAGGCTACGACATCCGCCTGAGACCCGACTTCGGGGGTAAGCGGGGTGTGCACGGCCGGCCGCTGCGGGAAGCGCGCCCCGAGGCACCGGCGGCCTGGGTGGACGAGGGAGGCGGGGTCCGCTTCCTCCGAGCCGTGGCGAGGGGTGGGGGTGGGGTGGGGGACACTTCTCCTGCGCCCCCTCCTCGGGGAGCCCCCCTCCCCCTGCCTCCTCGGAGCCCCCCACACTCCCAGGCCCGAGCCCGGCTGATCCCCCTGTCGTGCGCTTCCCGCAGGGCCCCCGGTCTGCGTGGGGATGAACATCGACATCGCCAGCATAGACATGGTGTCCGAAGTCAACATGGTGAGTGCCCGCCTTCCGGGGGCTGCCCCGAGACCCTGCACCGCCGTCCGGGCCCAGGGCGTCCACAGGACCGGGCCTGAGGCCTCCTCTGCCGGGGCCCAGCCTCCCGGCTCCGAGGCGCCGGCCTCCTGCGCGTGCAGCTACCTCCGCCCGCCCGGGGGGCGTCGTGGGCATCGCAGCGGCGCGGAGGGTGCAGCCTCCCCGCGGAAGGAAGGGGTCCCCGGCTGGCCTAGCGCTCGGCTGGCCCCGCCGAGCTGCTGCCGGCTCCTCCTGCCCTGGGTTCCCGGTTCCCAGGCCGCCTCCTTAGCAACAGGCGCCGGGGAGCCGGGAAGCAGGCGAGAGCCGTGGGGGTGGCTCGGATGCTGGGCGAGCTGTCTTCCGGGTTCCTTTGGTGTCCTTTTGGGAAGTGGTGCAGGCAGCTGGCGAGGACCAGGGCGGCGGTCTGTGGATGCCGGGGTGCCTCAGTTTCCCCGGTGTCGGCGGCCTTTCTGCAGGGCCGGCTCAGGGGCTGGGAAACCGCGCGCCCAGCTGGGCCAGGCGCTGTCAGAGGTGCTGAAGGGCCGGGCTGTTCTGAGAAGGGAGGCCAGGCTCCCTTGCTTGTCACGGAAAGGGCTGTGAACGCGGAGGGGGCTCCCTGTCCCGACCCCGTGGGAGGCGGGGGTCCCCGTCCCGAGATGCGACGGTGCGGGGTGGGGTGGGGTGGGTGGTTGTTAAGGCTTTGGCTCGGGACCACAGGGCAGAACCGCGGAGCCAAAGAAACCCTTTCATCAGCTCGTGGAACTGCAGCGCGTGCCATTTGGAAAGCGTTTTCTGTTGAGTGGACACTTTGGTAGGAATGAGCCTTGGGAAACGGTGCCCTTTGGGGAGCGATCGCTTGGCAACTTTTCTTGCGGCCACATATGGAGCTCATGACGTGGATTCCGACGGACGCGATAGGTTCCTGGCTTGGTGTGCCCCAGTCACGTGGGCACACGCGTTCTCAAATGCAGGCTCCCAGGCGCTCACGCGCCGGTGGTTCCGGTCCAGCGGGGAGGTGGGAGGGGGGGGGAAGCTTGCGGTCTCTGCATTGAAAAGTGATGCTTCCTGATTGTTCTGAGGCAGGTACTCTGTGGACAGTGTTTCGAGAAACTTTGCAATCCATCAATCACAGACACGCAGACGTGTGGAAACACACGGAAGCGAGGATTCAGCGTGCGTAGCGGCGTCTGTTTACACCGAGAGACCATTGTGGGTTCCGTAGGAAGAAATCTTTGGCCCCCGCCGAACTATTTGTGTTGTTGTTTTTTTTTTTTTTGTCAAATTTTCACGCTGAACCTAAATATTTTAAATGACAATGTGTGATGTAAAAAAAAAAAAAATTTACCTTGCACTCACCTCAGCCATTTCTATAAAAGGCATTATAACAATAAAAGTGCTGGGAAGAAATAGAAGGAATATGACTTTACATACATTACATTAAAAATTAACATCATGTATAGTTCACATTTTTTGTGATTTTGTAAAAATAATTGTCCAAAAACTATAGTTTATGGTCTAGAGAAAAAAAAACCCCCCCACACAAGTATTATATTTAGGATCTACTCTGTAATCTGTGGTTTTCTTAATGGGGGACTTCACAGTCTTGAGAGAAGACAATTTTTTAATGGAAGTTAATTGAATATTTAGTGGATTGTTGTGTCAAATTGGATGCCTATAAGACGAAAACATATCGACGTGGTGCAGTAAGAACTCCACACGGTATTGTGTTGTCCCAGACCCATGGACCATTTTTCCCTCGAACTTAATTTTTTTTTTAAATATATTTTATTGATATTTTACAGAGAGGAAGGGAGAGGGATAGAGAGCTAGAAACATCAATCAGCTGCCTCCTGCACACCTCCCACTGGGGATGTGCCCACAACCAAGGTACATGCCCTTGACCGGAATCAAACCCGGGACCCTTCAGTCCGCAGGCCGACGCTCTTATCCACTGAGCCAGACCGGTTTGGGCTCGAACTTAATTTTTAAACTGGAGTTACGTAGTTGTGGTGGCCTCAACGTGGATGCCTGCTACCTTTGGCAAGCGCATCACCAACGGTGGCCTCGTTCCTGGCTTATGAATTGAGGTGCCTCCATTTTCTCGGGGTCCAATCCCAGAAAGGCCAGTTGAAGCCCCAAGCCCATTCTACTGAACACTCTTTCCTTGGAGGGCATGTCCCCAAGTTCATAGGTACGCAGGACCGGTACGGGCATACAATCGCATGTATGCTCTGTGTGTGTGTTCTCATGATGGTAATTTCTGGGGCGCTGGAACCAGACATGTAGTATAAACAAAAACTGGGGATTGTTAGGGTTGGAGATCAAAGGTCATTCATTGGTCAGGTGGGACGGACAGGCATTTGAAATACCTTCCACCGGTTCCCATGATAATGCTAGAAAAATGGGGTTTTCCTTGACATATTTGCTTCTGAGCATGGCTGGGATCATGGACCTTTTATGATACGTTTCTTGTATTTTATGAGTGGTGTCTTTAATGTGTCTGTTGATTTTATTATTTTTGTGGGGGCCTATTTTTATCTTAATCAAATAAAGATTTTTCTAACCGCAGGGCTGCCTCTGCCCCAGAGGGTGCTGGGTGCATGACGGGGGGGGGGGGGGCACCAGCGGGTAGTAGGCGCCCGTCTATCAGGGAGGGTTGGGCAGGCGTCTCCTAGGCGATGACTAGTGGGATTAGGTGCCTCTGCCTCTGATTCCGAGTCCTGCCGATTTTAGGGAGACCCATTTTGGGGGGGCCTACCTGTTGAGAGTCTCGTTGTCTCTCCCGCCATGGTGCCGGCCTCTCGCCATGGTGCCTGCCTCTCGCGATACTGACTGCTCGCTCGCGATGATGCCAAATTCTCGCGATACTGCCCGCCCCTAGCGATGGTGTACCTACCTCTCGCGATACGGGCTGCCTCTCGAGACACGGGTTGCCTCTAGCGCTGGTGCCAGCTTCTCGCGATGGTGCCGGCCTCTCGGGATGGTGCGTGCCTCTCTTTTTTTCTTCTACGTTTATAAGGGAAGAACAGAGAAGAGATGAGTCTGAGATCAGAACCATCGCTTGGTCATCTTGTATAAAAACAAGATGAATTCTATGTACGCGCTCCCTTCACCACCTTTCTAGTCCCAGACAACTCAATGTCGTTAGGTTACGAAACTCAGTAAGACGTGGCCTTGCATTCAGGGTGTTGTAGGTGTCAGAGGAGAGATGCCAGATGGTTGCCACCGGAAGTAGGAGCGCAAGAAAGGACCAGCCGGGCCAGCGTGGCTCAGTGGTTGAGCGCCGCCCTATGAACCAGGAAGTGAAGGTTCGATTTCCGGTCAGGGCACATGCCTGGGTTGCGGGCTCGGTCCCCAGTGTTGGGGGCGTGCAGCAGGCAGCCATGTCATCATTGATGTTTTTTTTTTTTTCTCTCTCTCTCCCTTCTCCCTTCCTCTCTGAAATCAATAAAAATACACGTAAAAGTTCTATTTCAGTTGGGTGAGTGGGGCAATAGAAGTGTGCCTGGTGCAGCTGGAGGAAGATGTTCTGGGTTAGGGAAGAAAATGGCCAATGTAGGGATGGCTGGATAGGAGATGGTGGAGGCGATTGGAAAAGAGGAAATGAAAGTGTAGGACCAACCCCTGTTCTCCTAGGCCCTTTTCGGCCGTGCCCAGCGTCGCAGATGCTAATTTTCAAGAAATGAGGAACCCGTAAATGTGTGTGTGTGTGTGTGTGTGTGTGTGTGTGTGTGTGTCTTTAAGTACATGATTGACATGATTTGAGCTGTGGTTTAAGAGGAATATTTTGGCCAAAATGTAAACTTAGAGGAGTGAGGGCGACGAGGTAGAAGAGAGACATTTACGAGGACATTAAGGGTCACAACCATCCAGGAAGGGCCTTCCTTGACATCTTCCTTCCCAGGGTTTTAGATATATTTTTATATATTTTATAAAAACCTATAAAAATATTTTTCCAGACATATATTTAAGTGACATAAGTAAAGGTTCATTACTGTATGAAATAGGTATGTGTAAAACGTGTGTATCTCAAGGTGGGACACGTATGTGCCTGTGCGTGAGCGTTGGATGGGGTGGCTTATAAGAACGACTCCTGGATGTCGCTAATAGTCATACTGCCCCTTTCTAAATGATTGCAAAGCGAAATCTTCACCTGCTGCCAGTGACCCCAGAGAGCACCTCCAGCTGCCCATAAACCCACAGACACAATTCCGCTTCTTCTACACGTAGGTATCATCACACATGTCGGTGTTTTGTAGAAATAATCGAAGGGGGGATTCCAGTCCTTGAACATGTAACATTCTTACGCACTGTGACTTGTTTCATGGGTAATGGAGAGAGTCTGCGTTTTTGTTGTTCCCCATCTTTCAAATTTTCCTTTTCCCCACCTTTTTAAAATGGATTTTAGAGACACACACACGGGGGGGGGGGGGAAGAGAGAGAGAAACATTGATGTGAGAGCGAAACATGGATAGGCTGCCTCCTGTACCTCCCCTTCCGTGGATCGAGATCGCCCGCAACCCAGGCATGTGCCCTGACCAGGAAACCGAACCATGACCTCCTGGTTCCTAGGTCGATGCTCAACCACCGAGCCACCTGGCGGCCGGGGAGTGTTCCAAAAAGCGCCCGCCGGCATAGCCACTTTCGGGTTCTCTTCCCAAATCTATGGGAACATCTAGCCCCAGGCAAGGCGCGTACACTCACTCAGCATTTCCATCCCCGACTTCCCAGAGCCTGTGGCATGCCCACAGAACTGATTCCAAAGAGAGATCTACATACAGAGGAAACCACGAGGAAGACGGGGACACACACACACACACACGCACACACACGCACACCCACGGCCACACCGACACGTGTTAGAAAGCCACCCTCCACGGGTTTCTTCCCAAGAGGCAGGGCGGGCCCACTTCAGAGCTTGCATTATGAATCCTCATTAGCGTGTTAAGGGTTGGAAATGTGCGAACGCTCTTATTATTACTAAGTGAGCCGGGGGATGACTCAGCAGAAAGGAAGAAAGTGTTTCTCTGACCCAGTTAGGGCTGGGTAAGGTGCTGCCGCGTAAGGCCCGGGCGGGGAGTGTGCTGGCACTGGGTGCCAGGTGGCTGCCACTCGGGAGGGTGGGGGTGGGGGTGGGGCCGGTTACGGAGCACATTGTTCTCACGGACGGGCCCGTTCGTTTTTGTGCATAACCTATGATCGTGCATCGAGACGGGGCCGAGGGTAAGGAAGTCCAGGATGAACCTCCAAGATGGATGGGAATAATACCTTACATAAGAAGCACCGTTCGGAGGGAGGTTTGTATTTAATATGAGAAGGAGCCTTAGGGAGCGTGCAAAGAGAATGCCTTTTGTATCTCCCCTCAGGGAGATTGTGAAGCTTTTTGTGGCTCCATCTTTTTTTTAAAAACACACACACACACACACACACACACACACATTTGATTTCAGAGAGGAAGGGAGACAGAGAGAGAGAGAAACATCCATGATGAGAGAGAGAATCATGGATCGGTTCCCTCCTGCACACCCCCGCAACTGAGGATCGAGCCCCCAACCCGGGCACATGCCCTGACCGGGAATCGAACCGGGACGTCCTGGTGCATGGGTCGACGCTCAACCACGGAGCCCCACCGGCCAGGCATGGCTCCATCTCTTTAACAGGTGGATGTCACACGCTTTGTCCCCGTTGTGAACGATCCCTTGTGGTGGGCTTGGGATCGTGTGGTGTGTTGCCCACGGAAGTGAAGTATTTGTCTGGTGCCAGTCTGCTCACTGACATATAAAAACCTTCCCCGACCTTTTCCCCAAGGAAAGTGCTGTGGGCTCGGCATTTGGGTTTGCACCATCTGGCGTCCGTGTTACCTCTGCTTCCTTCCCGTGGGAGCTGAGCCCTTCTTTCTCCAGCGCGTTTGGCATCGAGTCGGGCACTGCCATTGCGTGGTGAGGCCTGCTGACCGTTTGGAATCTTCCAGGGTACGGCGTGGTGCGCGGTGAGATGTCGCTCGGGGGCATGAGCACCAGCGGGCTGCTGCCATTTTGGCCGTTGAAGAAGTTGACCTCTTCTCCATTTAAAAAAAAAAGTGATTTCAGAGAGGAAGGGAGAGAGGGAGCGAGAGAGAGAGAGAGAGAGAGAGAGAGAGAGAGAGAGAGAGAGAAACATCAATGATCTGGGGGATCGAGCTTGCAACCCAGGCATGTGCCCTGACCGGGAATCGAACCCCCACCACCTGGTCCATGGGTTGACGCTCAACCACGGAGCCACACTGAGCTGTTCTCACAAACAGATTTCTGTACATCTATAATGATTTCAAAATGAAAACGCAAGAATCCTGAAGATGCACGCACCTACCTATAACGCTATGTCTGAATGTACGTAGCATAGGTAATAAATGAATGTTTTGGATAATAAAATTGGGGGGTCGAAGATAGGAGTTTCCATGTCATGAATCTGATACTAGTTATACAGAGTTAGGAGCGTGCTTGTTTCTGTTGAGTTCTGTTGGATATGATTTTTTCTTTTTTTTTAAATATATTTTATTGATTTTTTTACAGAAAGGAAGGGAGAGGGAGAGAGAGTTAGAAACATCGACGAGAGAGAAACACCGATCAGCTGCCTCCTGCACACCCCCCACTGGGGATGTGCCCACAACCAAGGTACATGCCCTTGACTGGAATCGAACCTGGGACCCTTGAGTCCGCCGGCCGACGCTCTATCCACTGAGCCAAACCGGTTAGGGCAGATATAATTTTCAATGTAGCTGATAACTGTATTTATTTCTAAAAGGAAGCATAGTTTAGCCCTAGCCAGTTTGGTTCAGTGGTTAGAGCATCGGCCTGCGGACTGAAAGATTGTGGGTTCAAGTCCGGTCAAGGGCTTGTACCTGGGTTGCAGGCTGGATCCCGGGCCGTGGTTGGGGCGCGTGCTGGAGGCAACCAACGGATGTGTCTCTCTCACATCCATGTTTCTCTCTCTCTCCGTCTCTCCCCCTCCCTGCCACTCTCTCTCAAAATCAACGGGGAAAAAAAATATCCTCGGGTGAGGATTAACACTAGGCAAAGTTTAAATTTTAAAAACATTATAGAAGGAAAAGAAATGTGTGTTTAAAAAAAGGAAAAGGAATGCGTGTTACAAAAGTAGTTCAAATGTCCATTCAGCCTATCTAATCTCCTAAGTGAGATATCTGAGAATTTTCACGCTTGATCTTGGTAGTAAATGCAATTACTGAGCGGCGAGGCCCTGATCCGCCTAACGTGCGTGGAGAAGAGCGCGGGGATTGTGCTATTTATACGCGCCTCATTCAGAAAGCCTCGCCCCGTGCGGAACGAACGCCTTCTCTCCAGTCCTGTGGAGCCTGGCTGGTTGTGTTGGTGTGAGACTCGGTCTCACGCACACGGAGGACCTTACTTTAAAAAAAAACACGCATATTTTTATTGATTTCAGAGAGGAAGGGAGCGAGGGAGAGAGCACCATCAAATGACGAGAGAGAATCATGGATCAGATGCCTCCTGCACGCCCCACACTGGGGATCGAACCCTCAACCCGGGCGCGTGTCCTGCCTGGGAATCAGACCGTGACCTCCTGGTTCGTAGGTCCATGTTCAACCCCCTGAGCCACGCCGGCCGGGCCTGAATTTTCTCACTGTGGGACTCCATGACCCGCCCCCCCCCCCCCCGACTCCCTTATTCACGAGTTCATCTTGGGCAGAGAACCCGAGTACTCTCCATGCAAGTAGAGGACCGTTTGAATGATATTTGGAAGCTGCTGTGAAGGCCAAAGGTCGAGAGCTTTTGTGTTGTTATTATTAAAATGAAGTCACTCTACTGGGAGACTAATGATACACTCTGGACTACAGTGAAGCCGACAGGTCCCTGGGGGAGAACCGTGGGCCGGAAAGGCAGTAACAGAGGCGAAGCGGAGATACCCAGTGTAGGTGGGGCTCATGCTGACCCCCCAGAGGCAGGTATTCACGCCCTTTGGAGCCGGGGAATCACATTGGAACAAACAGACAATTAGAACCCGGAGTCCTAGGACGGTTTTTGCAGTGAGCCATCCTCCTCCTGAACCAATAACTTTGGGCCTCGGTTTCCCCGTCGATAAAAAGAAATAGGGTCGCCGAGGCGATGGGTGAGGACGCTGCCAACCTGAAATACTATTGGACAGGAGGGCTGAACGTTCATGTCAGGTTCAAACGAATCAATTGCCTTAAAATGCTTTCCCTCCAACCCCGATACCCTCTAAGAAGTGAAGGTGGGAAGCCAGTTTTTTTTTAAATTCATTGATTTTAGAGACAGAGGAAGGAAAAGAGAGAGAGAAACATCGATTTGTCGTTCCACTTATTTATCCAATTGATGTTGCTCCCTGTCTCTCTCCCTCTCCCTTCCTCTCTGTCTCAGATCAACAAAAACATATTTAAGATAAAACTGGCCACGGTCCAATCTCCTCCTATTCTCCCTCCAAAAGGTATCAGATTTTATTTCAATCACAACTCCCCCCCCCCCGCTCCCCGTAGTTATAGTGAGAATTCTGGTTCATGAATGTTTACCCTATTTCACTTAAACCTTCTGTACACACATACACACAGCGGAGTACCCCGACCCGGAGAATTTTCCAGTTCCATCAAAAGGAAGCGAGATTGCTCACATTGGAAATGGGAACAGAAGTTGGAGGAAAAGCCGGGGATTAAGATAAAGCCTAAACATTGCAACCTGGAAACGATACATTCAACAAATTGAGGCGTGCCGATACTCCAAAGAGACCATCTGCTTTCCTCCGTCAGAAAGCGTTCAGCGCACTTCCATTTGATCATGGAGTCAAACGGAGCACTCAAGCCTGGGATTCCAACCAGATCCTGGTGGCGGGGGTTTGGGGGTGAGGGCACCAACATTTCAAACGTGAGCGAGCACCCCCCCCCCCCCCGAGAGGTACTCACCGGAGGTGCTGAGCCACCTGGGGACGCGTGGGCTTCCGACTCGAGGCCTGGGGGGGCCGTTGGGGCCCGGCGGGTGGGGACAGGGAAGCTACCCTCCTGACATGGGCGAGAGAGCCCAGCTCCCAACGCCCACGGGGCCCCTGCCTGGGCCTCATCCGCCCGATTACTCAGGGCTCCTCGTGAGTCAGCTGAGACCAACGGAAAACAGCAGCCCAACTGGCAGATTTCACCTGGGCCCGAGGTGCTCCGGGAGGATTGGGTCGACGTGAGAACACCTGAGCCGGGAGCTGGGGTTCAAGGAGCGCTTCTGAGAGTCTCAGGTGGCCCAGCCCCGGCCTGGGCTCCCAGCCCTCCCATCATTCCAGGGAAAGGTTCACATTCCTGACACGGGAATGCAGAGTCTTCTTTCAAAAAATGAGTCCCAGCCCGTACCGGCCTCAAGCAATGCCTCTCGCACGCAGAACCTCATCTGATCTCCTTTCCCCACCCAGAAGAGAAACCTCTACAGCAGTGAGGAGTTAGGACGGGGGCTGCTGGGCTCCGATCTAAGGCAGCTGGGGGAATGCCAGGCCAGCCCACAGGATGGAGGCTGCGGGCCATGTCCTCAAGATCTCTGCGTCGCTGTTGGTTTTGTGTTTTTTTTTTTAAATATTTTTATTGATGTCAGAGAGGAAGGGAGAGGGAGAGAGAGAGAGAGAGAGAGAGAGAGAGAAACATCCATGATGAGAGAGAATTACGGATCGGCTGCCTCCTTCACGCCCCCACCGGGGAAGGAGCCCGCAACCCCGGGCGTGTGCCCCCACGGGGAATCGAACTGTGACCTCCTGGTTTGTAGGTCGACGGTCAGCCACGGAGCTCCACCGGCCGTGCTCAGAACAAAATCTCTGGCGTGGCCGGGGTGGCCGGCGTGGCTCGGTTGGTTGAGCGTTGTCCTGTGCACCCAGAGGTCACCGTTTGGGTCCCAGTCAGGGCACATGCCCGGGTGGTGGTGGGCTCAAATCCCAGGAGGAGGCGTGCAGGAAGGTATCTGCTTGCTATTTCTCATCATCGATGTGTCTCTCCCTCTCCCTCTCCCTTCTTCTATGAAATCAATAAAAATATATATATATAAAAATAACGTAATGGCCCCACAGAGTGACCCTCTTCCCCAGCGCCCCCCTTCCGCCCCCGGGGCCTCCCCCTCCAGCCTTGCCCAGAGCTGGTCTTCCGCAAACTGCGCCGTGATCCCGCCACGGCGCCTGCCCGCTGGTCCGCACGCCCTCGGCGCGGCGCTGTATTTAACCGGCACTCTGTGTCTGAGACCCACTGCCAGCCAGGTGGCTTTGTCGTTTTTCTCAGGTTGCTTTTCTGGGGATGTGTCTTATCTCCCCTGAGGCAGGTGACGGGTCCGTCTCTCTGTTCTCAGTTGTCCTCTCAACGTTTCGTGCTGTTCAGCCCTGGCCTGCGGGCTCAGTGGTTAGACGCAGGGGTGGGCAAACTTTTTGACTCGAGGGCCACCGTGGGTTCTTACACTGGACCGGAGGGCCGGAACAAAAGCATGGATGGAGTGTTTGTGTGAACTAATATAAATTCAAAGTAAAGGAGCGGAGGGGAGAGCAAGAGAACCGGATAGAACAGCCGGATCCGGCCCGCGGGCCGTAGTTTGCCCACGGGTGGGTTAGAGCGTCGGCCCGCAGACAGAAGGGTCTCGGGTTCGATTCCCGGTCAGGGCCCATGTTGGGGTTGCAGGCTCGATCCCCAGTAGGGGGGCATGCAGGAGGCAGCTGATGGATGTTTCTCTCTCTCTCTCCCTCTCCTTCCCTCTCTCTCTAAAAGTCAACTAAGAATCTTAAAAAAAAAAAAAAAAAACAAAAACAAAAAAACAAGAAATAAACCAAAACCAACTAGATGTCGGTGTTTCAGGGTTTCCAGGGGCGGACGTGCCTTGTGGTCCGCCCCAGCGCTGAGTCCCCGAGAGCTCTTTAGGGTTATGTATTGAGTCCATTTGCATTTGCCAAACCGACTTTCTTTCCCAAATGGACTTCTTAAATATCACTTTGGGCCGTAAGGGGGAAAATATTTTAAGGAAGAGGAGACACGGGGAAGAGACAGGAACCAGGAGAGTAAAAGAAACACACACACACACACACACACACACACACACTGGGCAGTGATGTACGACAGTGTTTAGCCAGGCTAAATTGGTGGTTCAGATATTACTGTGGGATTAAGAGGTCAATAAAACACACCTCCCTTTCCCTCTCGGAATCCATGGAGGAAGGGATCAAGACGACTGAGTAGAAATTAAGACATCAGGTTGATTGCTGGTGAGGAGAATGCATCCCTGATAAGTCTGGTCTCCTCCCACGCCTTCTCGTCCTTGGCTTCCCAGGAGAGAGGGCCCCTGGGGCCACGCCCCGGGTGGGGGGGAGGCCCAGGTTCATTCTGCTCTGGAGGCGTGACCCCAGTCCCCAGAGGCGTGACCCCAGTCCCCGTGGGGAAGAGTGAGAGTTTCGCACCATGGGATGGAGACACCCGTCTAGAGCGAGGACAGAAACACGAAAAAGGGAAGATTCCGCTCACCCGAAACCTGAGCATGTCTTCAAAGGAACAGGAAATGACCTGGACCTGATGAACGACAGGGGTGATTTTTTTTTTTTTTTTTTAGGAAATCCTATAATCAGGGTACTAGCTTAAGACAACTGAACATGCATCTATGACTTCTACGTGAAACACAGGTCATTGTATAGACTTCCTTCTGAACCCCCCAAAACGGTCACATATGCCAGACACACCTGACGCTGCTCCAGACCAGTCCTTTTTACAAACGGATTTTGGAGACAGAGAGGGGCAGGAAGAGAAGGGGTGAGGGGGGGGGCGGGAGAAACGCCAATGTGTTGTTCCACTTGTTGGTGCCTTCGTGGGCCGATGCTCTCTGTGCCCCGACTCGGGGGGGTCGAACCCACAAGCTTGGCGTGTTGGGGACAACACTCTGACCAACGGCCAGGCCTCCAAACTCGTCTTGAATCTCCTGGGAGGTTCCAGCCTCCCTGCCCGTGTTCCCCGTCCTCTCCCGTGACCCGCTGGTCCTCAGGCCTGCGTTCCCCGCTCCCAGGTTGCGGCCCCTGCGGCCCTTTGCCCAGGGCTCAGCGCGGGGGGCTTCCTGTCCAGGCCGCAAGGGCGTGGGGGCCGGAGACCGACCAGCTAGCCTCCCCCCTTGGAGCTGCTCGGTCTAAGCCAGCTCACGAACCCCGGCCTCCGTGTCCTTGCCCGGGAGCTGGCGTGACAAGGACGCGGCGAGCCTTGGGCGGTGGCAGAATGAGGAGTCCATCGTTAACATTCCAGGTTCGTCGCCGTTAGCTGGGGGGGAAAAAAAAAAAATCAAGGAAGAAAGCCCCAGAAACCTGCTGACCAGCTTCACTACGGACGCACGTACAGCTTCGGTCTCGGCGGATCCTCCAAACGGCTCAGCGTTTGGTGTTGCTTTTGTGCCCAATTATCTCTAAACAGAGAATGAGACGGTTGTGTCTGCGAATAAAAGATCCCTTTGTAGAAAATTTGGGAATTATAAAACATTAAAAACCCACAGGGCCACCCGCAGAGAAAGCCGTACTCCAGTAATTCCCCGTTTCAGTCTATCTTTCGTGTAGTCGGTCTCCCTGCCTCCCTGCCTCCCTCCCTCCCTCCGTCTACCTAACTTACCTGTTCATCCTACCCGTGCATCTGTCTGTCACCTATCTATCATCTCTATCTTCCTGTTTTAAAAAATAATATCTTTATTGATCTCAGAGAGGAAGGGAGAGGGAGAGAGAGAGAGAGAAACATCCACGATGAGAGAGAATCATGGATCGGCTGCCTCCTGCACGCCCCCTATTGGGGGATGGAGCCCGCAACCCGGGCATGTGCCCTGGACCGCGAATCGAACCGTGACCTCCTGGTTCATAGGGCGCCGCCTGACCACTGAGCCACGCCGGCTGGGCCCGAATACTTTTTCATTGAATGATCATCCTCGGCCCCCTTTCTTAGGGGTCCTGAGGTTCTTACTCCCCACCTTCTCCTTAGTTACTTCATTCCATTGACAATCTCCACCGACTGCCCTTGAGCCGACGGCCTCTCTAGGGGACGGGGTTGAACGTGCAGGCCGAGCGTGCCGGCGACAGCCAGAGGAATTGCAGCACGGATGACGTCACGCCCCGTACATTTCAAGTGACAGGGTTTCCGTGTCAAAGGTGAGCGTCCAGCAAGTGAGTCACCAGCTGTTCATCCTGCTGCCCCCTGGTACGTTACAAACTCTTGATTCTGATGCACACAGCAGCTAGTGCCTCAACGGCGTTGGGTGTGTCGCTGTAAATGTAACTATTTTCTCTCTTTTCCAAAGATAGAAGGAAAAAGCTGGGGCCGGGTGGGACCACCGTCCTCTTCTGATGGAGAGACAGTGACCCAGAGCCGAAACAGCACGTTTATTGTATACTCCCAAATACCAGGAAGTTTCACCAAAAGGTCAAGACAAAAGGAGATTATTTGCATTCTTGAGTAGGCCCTGAGCATTCCTGGTGCTAGGCTGGATTTAGATATCAAAACCCACTTCCCCACACCACGGGCTGAAATGAAGGTCAAGCTGACAACAGCCTTGCCCTGGTGGCAAGGTGTGTTCCCAGGGCGTGGCTTTGCCGACGCCACTGGGTTCAGCTGACAATAATCAAAGAATGCCCACGTGCCTTCCCAGGGGGCCTTGTACATGTCGCCCCGAACCTAGAGTGCAGGCACGCTTCCAAGCTCGGAGTGGAGCTTTCTTACCCTCGGACGATGGAAGAAAGCATCCAGGAGCTGCGTCACGCGGGCTCAGCGCCGAGGCCCCGCGGCGTGGCTCCGAGGAAGCCCGCCGAAGAAGGAGGAGCAGAAGGGCCCTTCCGAGAATTGTGCTCACACTCGAGGTCGTCAGCTTCTCGCCCCAGGGAGGTGCCTCGCCTGAGGCAAACCTGCGTGTGAGCGTCTCCCATGCCTCACACGCTCCAGGCGATGGACCGTGATCGGGTCGGTGAGGGTCTAGCCCAGGGGGTGGGCAAACTTTTTGACTCGAGGGCCATCATGGGTTCTTAAACTGGACCGGAGGGCCGGAACAAAAGCATGGATGGAGTGTTTGTGTGAACTAATATAAATTCAAAGTAAAGGAGCGGAGGGGAGAGCAAGAGAACCGGATAGAACAGCCGGATCCGGCCCGCGGGCCGTAGTTTGCCCACGGCTGCTCTAGCCAGCGCCTTGCTGAATAGAGAGAGACCTCCCGCCCTTGGAGGCACCATCTGGACGCTCGTGAAGGTTTGTGTCCCGTGGCCTGGCTGGTGCACAGCTCCACACCCTGACTCCTTGAAACCCATGTAAATATGAGTAGTGTCCGTCCGCCTGTGGGGCTCAGCGGTTGAGTCTCAACCTATGATCCATGATTCTATGAAGTCAATAAATTTTTTTTTTTTTAAAAAAAGAAATGGAATAGCCCTAGGGTTCCCTAGTCTTGAGAAGGGAGAGTTGAGGGAGCAGCCAAGAAGATGGGTGGGAGGAAACGCGAGAGAGAGGGTGTGTGTGTGTGAAGATCAGTGATGGGTCTGGGATGTCAGCCACCGTTTTTCTGTGTGGATGCCGCGGGAGAAGACACGTGTCCCACGGGTCGGAGACAAAGGACCGTCTTCCTTCTCAGCTACATCCTCTGGGGGCCCAGCGCAAAGTGAAAAGCGTTCTCCAAAAGCCGCAGTAAACTATAACGTACCCTCCTCTCCGGAGGTGAACACCGGACTCCTCTCTCCTCGGGCCCGAGGCTCAAGAGAGTGCGTGGAAACGGCCTCTCGGTTTCTTTCCGGGAACCTGGGTTTTGATGACCGTGTCCCCGGACACAGGGCACCTTGGGTAATCCCATAGACAGATGCCCATCCCAGTATTCCTGCTGGAAGGAGTAACAGTTCAGGGGGCAAACACACACACACACACACACACACACACACACACACGGCCCCACCTCAAGGCAGTATTTTTCACTTATAGGATGTGTAGCATTGTTCCTGTTTGTGATTTGTGGAAGAGCAATAACCTCACCATTTCTGGGTAGGAGCCAGAAATAGACCTGATCTCAGAAATGAATGGGCTTGCTGCCTAAAAATAGCACATCTTCTTGGAAACAGAAAATGCTTTAAAAACGTGTGGCATCGCTAACCCACACGTGACCCGTCTTTGAGGAGAGGAAAAGCCATTGTTAAATCCTAGCCCAGAGGCACCTATATGAAATCAAAGGCCCTTTGAAGTCTGGGAGGATGCGTCTATAGCAAGGGGCGCTCGGTGTAAAATGGAAACATTCACCCTTGCTTTCTGTTGAACCTTTTAAATTTTATTTTTTATTTTTTGTGCCTTGTCTGCCCTCTTGAAGGGATTCGGATAGAAATGAGTTTAAGTGCTACCCAGTTCTGCAAATCTAATGATTCGAGTCTGTTCACGTATGTGCGGGATTTAAGGAATGAAATCGATGAACAAACGAAGTGGAAACGGACTCATAGGCACAGAGAACAGACTGCTGGTTGCCAGAGGGTGGAGGATTGGGGGCCCGGTGGAAGAAGCCAAACTGGCCCTCGATGGTGTGGCTCGGTGGCTAGAGCGTCGGCCTGCAGACTGAAGGGTCCCAGGTTCGATTCCGGTCAAGGGCACATGCCGGGGTTGCAGGCTCAATCCCCAGTGGCGGGCATGCAAGAGGCAGCTGATCCATGATTCTCTCTCATCATTGATGCTTCTCTCTCTCTCTCTCTTCCTCTCTAAAATCAATAATATATATATATATATATATTTTTTTTTAAAGAAAAAGCCAAAATGCCTTCTCTTGATCACTGTAATTTGGGGGGAGGGGTGTTTGATTTTCTGTGTACCCACCAGCACGCGAACTACTTAAAGGTACAAATGATGTGTTTCTTTTTTTGTTTAATATGTTTTTATTGATGAGAGAGACAGAGAGAGAGAGAGAGAAACATTGGTTGATTGCCCCCCCATATGCACGCCGACCAGGGACCAAACCCACAACCTGGGTATGTGCCCCGCCGGGGAATCCAGCCGGCGACCTGTCGGTGCACGGGAGGGGCTCCGACCCCCCTGAGCCTCGGCCCGGGCTGTTCCTTGTCTCCGGGTCCGAGCACCCAGCAGGGTTTTGACCTGTGGTAGGTGGGTACCAGATGCAAGAGGGAGGGAGGGAGGGAGGAAGAGGGCTCGCCGAGAGATGGACACTCCTCCCCATTTGCCATGTGGGTTCGACAGTTAACCGCAGAGTGTGCCGTGGGGAGAGCCAGGTAACGGGAGCGGATTCCAGTTCCCTACATACATTGTGCTCGTAGCCAGATGCCCCCAGCCGAAGCAGGCGAAGCGCCCGCCGGGAGGCCGCGGGCACTGAGGTCTTACGTAAGCCGGCTGCTCGGAGCCATTTCCCATCTTCCCTGACCCGAGAGCCATTTACCTGCGAGGCTGTATCGTCGACTCTGCTGAAGCAGGTGCCCCACAGGTGCCCTGCGGCTCCCCAGCTGCGGCTCCCATCCCGCCAGCCATCCGGCGGGCGCGGAGATTGCCGGGCTTTCTCGGGGTTAGTCATCCTCTCCCTCCATTTCCTGCGCCGAGGAAATGTAGTCAATCACTTAATTGCGGAATAATGAGCGATATTTTCACTCCCAGAGATGCATTCTGGCCGCCGTAATGCGATAAATGCCAGGAGATTTGCGCGCGCGGGGAAGCAGTGTTGTTGTTGATCTCTCCCTGCAATTTATGGGGGCCTCTCGAATTATACACCTAGAGCCGGGAGGAGGTTTGCTGCGGGTAATTTGGTACGCGTTGTCACCGCTGCCGCTGTCTGTGTACACGCCGGAGATTTTGAAAGGACTCACCTAGGCCCGTGAATGACTCAGATTCAAGAATGCCTGCTCCCAATTCCCAGCCGTCGGGGGGGGGGGGGGCTCCTCCTTGGGCTGCAGGTCCCTGGCCACAGGGCCTCCTCCTCCTCCTCCTCCTCGTCCTCCCTCCCCCTACCTGAGCCCTCGGACTCTAAACCAGGGGACCCTGGGCTGGCCTGGCGTTCTTACCCCCCGGAGACCCTGGCCTCTGACTTTTGCATGAAGTGGGATTTTGGAATCGGGGGTAAAAACCGAACAACCCCGTGTCATAGTTTTCCCGCTAGAAAACGGTGTGCAGAGTCTAAACACGTGACTGGACGAGCGTGTGCAGACCCACCAGGCGTGGGGAGACGTGCATCTCGGCGGGCATCAGCGTGTCATGCTGGTTGATGCGAGGCACACACGCATGCACACACAGACACACATGCACACACACACGTATACAGCCACGCACATGCTCACATACACATCCATGCCCACACACTTCGGGGGGGGTCATGCTTTCCTTAGATCATCAAAGGGCTTTATGATCCCTCAAAAAAAAGCCCAGAGCGATACGTGGTCCCTCCGTCGAATGATTTTGTTTATAAGATTCTCTTTTAAGAGAGAGACTCTGACTTGAACACGATTCTCGCTTCAGTGTGTATTTCCGCTGACCCTAAGTTTGTCATAAGCCTCTTATAAGAGGGGTGGGGTGGGATCCACCCGGCGTTCGCATCTCCAGGAGGCAGCCCCTGTTCCCCCCCCCCCCCCCCCCGCTCCCCGTGCATGAGAGAAAGCAGTGTCTGTGCCTGCTCCGTCCCGGCCTTGCCTGTGGCTGCGCGGAGACTAACGTCTTTCTTTTCTCCCCCCCCCCCACCCCGCCCCCGCCCCCCAGGATTACACCTTGACCATGTATTTCCAACAGTACTGGAGAGACAAAAGGCTCGCCTATTCGGGGATCCCGCTCAACCTCACGCTGGACAACCGCGTGGCGGACCAGCTGTGGGTGCCGGACACCTACTTCCTAAACGACAAGAAGTCCTTCGTGCACGGGGTGACGGTGAAGAACCGCATGATCCGTCTGCACCCTGACGGGACGGTGCTGTACGGGCTCAGGTCTGTCTGTCTGTCTGTCTGCCCGCCCGCCCGCCCCTCGGGGCCTTGACGTGGCTCCCTCGAGACGGCCGTGGCCGGCGAGGCCTCGTGCTCCAATGCATTAGGAGACACCACGAGGCCTCCCGAGCTCGGCAGAGAAAGGAACCCTATAGGATCTGGGCATCGCCGTCTTTATGACTGGCCACAGGCATGGCCTGGCCGGCGTGGCTCAGTGGTTGGGCGTCAACCTATGAACCAGGAGGCCAGGGTTCGATTCCTGGTCGGGACACCTTGCCTGGGTTTGGGGCTCGATCCCCAGTGTCGGGGGGCGTGCAGGAGGCAGCCGATCCATGGTTCTCTCTCGTGGATGTTTCTCTCTCTCCCTTCCCCTTGGAAACCAATAAAAACAGATATATTTTAAAGGGGACGGCCGGCTTGCGCTGCTTTCATCTGATTGGGTTGCCGACTCGGCGCCCGGGTCCCCTCCCCCAGGCTGGAGTTCCCCTATTCTGGCCACAAAGGCCTGTGATGAGTAGTATTACCCTGACACCACAGTACCTGTCAAGCACGTTCTCCCAGTGCCTTCCGCAGAGTCTTGCCGAGTCGGAAACAACCCTTGACTTCTGCTGATCCCGGCTCCGTGGAGGGCTGTCCGAGGCGGTGCCACCAGTATTTACGGGCATGACTAATGGCGAGGCTCCCGGGTTGGGGTGGGGGGGGGTGCGGGTCCTCGCTCCCCAGGCCTCCGAAGGAACTCACTCAAACCAGAAAGCTAGGCGGCTTGTCTGGGACCCGAGGAGGTCCGGGGCTTCCGTGGTTACCTTGGAAACCACCAGAATTTCCCAGGATGCTCCACCGCTCCTAGGGGGTTCCATGCTGTGACTATCGCCTCCCCTTGCTAAACGGCGCCCTTGAAAAATACCGTGTGTCTCTGCATTGGCTTTGCACTGGGTTTTTGTTGTATTTATTTTAATTGTGTTTTTTTTTAAAAATAACATTCTTATTGATTTTACAAGGAGAGGGAAGGAGAGACAGGAGAGAGAGAGAGAGAGAGAGAGAGAGAGAGAGAGAGAGAGACATCTATGGGCTGCCCTGGACCGGGAATGGAACCCGAGACCCTTGGGTGCCCCGGGCCAACGCTCTAACCACTGAGCCGCCGGCCGGGGCAGAACCTCGTGTTTCCTCGACCGGCCGCCAGGAAGAACACGTCTATAAACACCTGGCCACCACATTCCACACACGCTCCGCAGCTCCTCCGCCAGCTGCTTCCCTGGAAAGCTGGCTCCTCGCGACGTCCCTGCCGTTAGACACTCAAAAAGCACCAGAGCCATCGACGGGCACTTGACTGGGAAGTCATTTGAATCTTTGGACCAAAAAAAAAAAAAGCACATCCGTCTGTCAAAATACCAATCGTTTCATTAAACTCATCTATACAGTGTGCATGACCGCTGGGAACTGAGGAACCCTTTACATTTTTTCTACGTTATGTGTACACACACACACACACACACACACACACACACACACACGCCCAATCTTTGTATCATGGTTTTATTATTTTAATATTATATTTTTATTGATGTCAGAGAGGAAGGGAGAGGGAGAGAGAGAGAGAGAAACATCCATGATGAGAGCGAATCATGGATCGGCTGCCTCCCGCACGCCTCCCACTGGGGATGGAGCCCGCAACCCGGGCACGTGCCCTTGACCGGGAATCGAACCCTGACCTCCGGGTTCATAGGTCGATGTTCAACCACGGAGCCACGCCGGCCGGGCCGGAATTGTTGTTGGTCTCCTGTCGATGAAGGTCTAACCCCAACAGGGATTGCCTTCCCCCTTGGGAGGTCCCCGAGACCCTCGCCGGCCGCGTTGCGTCGTCCCCGAGACCTTGGCGTTGGCCTTAGCGCACGCTGGCAGGTCCGTCCCCACCCCGCTCCTCTGGGCTCCCTGCCCTGTTCCCGCCCAGCCCGGGATCAGGAGGGTGTTTGCTTTGTCCGGGGGGTAGGTGGAGCTCTCTGTCTAGGGGCATCATCCAAGTCTTTTTCTGGGAGACCATGGATCCGTGACTCCGATGACCGTGCAGAAATGCCAGCGAGGGCTCCTTGCCCAGGGACTCGCGGGCGACCCTGCTCTCGTAGTGAGAAGAGGTTGTTTCAAAGCATCGACTATTTTCCCGCCCGGCCGGCGTGGCTCAGTGGTTGAGCGTCGACCTACGAACCACGAGGTCGGGGTTCAATTCCCGGTTGGGGCCCATGGCCAGGTTGCAGGAGACAGCTGATCAATGATACTCTCTCATCATGTTTCTCCCTTCCTCTCTGAAATCAATAAGAATGTTTTGTTTTGTTTTTTAATGAAGCTAGAACTTCTTTCAGAAGGTTCAAACGAAGGCTTCTAATTGATGTGGCTGCCATCTTATTCCAAAACCACATGTATTTTTTTAAATCTTTTATTTGCGGACTTGAGGGGGTGCGGGGGAGAGACGTTGATTTGCTGTTCACTCACGGAGGCATTCATGGGTTGACCCTTGTCCCTGTCCCGACCGGGGACTGAACCTGCACAGCCTTGGCGTATCAGGTTGACGCTCTCACCAGCCGAGCTCCCCGGCCAGGGGCAGAGCTCACAGAATTAGCGCAGGCGTGTTGAACCCCCAAACTCTTTTTTTTAAAAAAAATACATTTTATTGATTTTTTACAGAGAGGAAGGGAAAGGGACAGAGAGTTAGAAACATCGACGAGAGAGAAACATCCATCAGCTGCCTCCTGCACACCTCCTACTGGGGATGTGCCCGCCACCAAGGTACATGCCCTTGACCGGAATCGAACCCGGGACCTTTCCGTCCGCAGGCCGACGCTCTATCCACTGAGCCACACCGGTGAGGGCTGAACCCCCAAACTCTTGTTGGGTCAGGGTCCCCCGATTACCTTCCCATGAGCAAAGAGCATATTTGATAAATTACCTTCCGAGAAAGGGATCGAGCCACGATTTGCTCCCACCAGCAATAAGGCGTCACCCGTTAGCGTTAGGGCGTGGCACCTGCCTTGGGCGTTCGCCTTATGGAGGCCCCTGGCTACATGCCCTCTGCCCTCCGTCCCTCAAGGCCGAGAGTCACCAGGTCCCCTGAAACTCGGGGCTCTTCCCATCCCTGCCCCTCCCAAGCATGTCCACTCCGCCCCGCTGCCAAGGCCCCCTTCACATCTTCACCCTCACCTGACAGGTGAGCTCAGACTGTCACTCAACACCCAGCGTGGGGGAGAGGGGAGGCAGCAGCAGCAGCAGCATCTCCCTGTTCACAAAGGGGCCATTTGAATAACAATAGGTCCGCGGAGAGGCTGCTGTCAGATTAAATGCCTGCAGCGCCAGTTCAGGTGCTGAGCTCCCGGGCTGGTCTCCAAGCAAGCTCTCCTCCACCAGCCTGGTGGTTACGTGAAGCAGGGATCTGACTGCTTGCTGTCCCCAGGGGAGAAGCCGGCACCCTTTCCTGGGGCCTCGTCCAGTCCTGGAGAGCCCTCACGTCTCTGCCCGCCCGGCATAGTTTTTACTTCCTTTGACACCTTCCAAGTGCGACTTCGGTGTGGTCGCTCAATGGTTAGAGCAGCTGTGGGCAAACTACGGCCCGCGGGCCGGATCCGGCTGTTCTATCCGGTTCTCTTGCTCTCCCCTCCGCTCCTTTACTTTGAATTTATCTTAGTTCACACAAACACTCCATCCATGCTTTTGTTCCGGCCCTCCGGTCCAGTTGAAGAACCCATGGTGGCCCTCGAGTCAAAAAGTTTGCCCATCCCTGGGTTAGAGCCTCGGCCTGGGGACCGAGGGGTCTCGGGCTCGATTCCCAGTCCCGAGGGCGTGTTCCCTGGGTTGCAGGATCCCCGCCCCAGTGGTGGGGGGGGGGGGGGTGGGCGCGTGCGGGAGGCAACCGATGTGAGCTCTCCCATGGCTGTTTATCTCTTCCTCCCTCCTTCCCTTCCCCTCTAAGAAAATCGATGGGAAAACATCCCAAAAAATAAGTAGGCAAAGAAAGGACATACTGAACGCCAAGGTTTTGTGGCGGAGGGAGGTTTTCTGGCGCGTGCACCCTTCTGGATCTTTCTCCACCACCACCACCCCCCACCACCCCCACCCCCTTCTCATGCCTCTCCCAGGCCCACAGAGTCCCAGGGCAGCCCGGGGGAGACACAGCCCCTTGAACACCTCCCGTGGGAAGGAAGTCGAAGAATCCAATCCCAGTCTTGCCAGCTTGGTGCTAACAAGGCCAGAGAGGCCTGACTAGGCCTGCAGGCAGGACAGAACTTCCTGAGAAAAACCCTTCCTTTCTCTGCTGATGACCCAAAGCCAGCTCCGAGGACATTTTACGGGGACCCGAAGCTTCTGTGTTGCTTTTTCTTCTTCTTCTTTTTTTTTTTTTTTAATCCTCACCCGGGAATATGTTTTCATTTACGTTTAGAGAGAGTGAAAGGAAGGGGGCGGGAGAAAGACAGACAGAGAGAAAGACACATCGATGGGCTGCCCCCTCCCACGTGCACCCTGACCAGGGCCCGGGATCGAGCCTGCCAGCCAGGAACCTGCCCGTAAACAGGAATCAAACCGGGGACCCTTCCGGGGTCTGCAGGCCGTCCCTCTCACCACGGAGCGGTCCGGCTAGGGCTGTCCAGCTTTTCGCGATAAAGCCGGTCTCCAGTACCCTGAGCGCGACGTCAGGATACAGCCTTACGTGGCGCCTGGGGTACTCGGGAGTTGGGGGGGGGGGGGGCGGCTACTCGTGGCTGATGTGGGAGCCTTGTTCTTGCCACGCTTCTCACCCCGTCTTTGCTTCCCCCCCCTCCCCCACTGTGTGCGTTTCAGAATCACCACGACGGCGGCGTGCATGATGGACCTGAGGCGGTACCCCTTGGACGAGCAGAACTGCACCCTGGAAATCGAAAGCTGTGGGTATCTGTATCGCTTTTTGTCATCCGGCTGGTGGGTGAGGCATCTCGTCCTGATGTGGTGTTCTGGCCAAGGCACCATTTTCTTGACATGGTTTTTCACGATCTTAAAGATTAGAGGTTTACTCTCCTACTCTGCAGATTTCACTGTTGAGAGGGAAGCGAGGAGGGGGAGAGAGAGAGAGAGACTCAGGAGGAGGTCTCCATTCTAACCTGATTAAGAGAGTCTGTTTGCTTTGCTGAATATATAACAAAACAAATACCCCCCACCTCGAGCCACTCGGCGCGAAGAGAGCAGACACGGAGATAATTCCGTCACGCCATGCCTCCTCACGCCTGAGTGGCTGCACTCCCGGGACCCTGGGCAGTTGGAGTAGAAACTCATTTTCCGTCAGGGGCTCGGCTTTGCACGCAAAAGCTATCTCTGCGCCGCGGCCGTTTGCTTCAATTTGCAGCACCTTCCGCAGCCGCATGGATAACGCAGTGTTGAGGGCTCCGGCGTGAGGGCCCGGGCTGCATCGGTGTCATCCAACACACAGACTCCCCGCCCCCCGCCCCCCCCCCCGCCTGCCACCCGGGGCGACAGCTCAGGGCAACTCCTAATCCCGGCCTCTCCCCGGTGGGCTTGTCATTCATCTCCGCTGGGTTTAGACTTGTCCGTGTTTACTTACTCTTATTCTTTTAAAATATATTTGTATTGATTTCAGAGAGGAAGAGAGAGGGAGAGAGAGCGAGAGAGAGAGAGATGATGATGAGAGAGAATCATGGTTCGGCTGCCTCCCGTGCGCCCCACACTGGGGGGATGGAGCCCGCAACCCAGGCATGTGCCCCGACCGGGAATGGAACCATGACCTCCTGGTTCATAGGTCGACGCTCAACCACGGAGCCACGCAGGCCGGATGGCCGGTCGGTGTTTCTATGGAATTTTTTTTTGTGGATGGCGAAGGACTGACTTTGCAATGTCACTGGATGCATTTGTGTTGAGAAGGGAACGTCCGCCTGAGGACTGAAGGGTCCTGGTTCCATTCCCGTCAAGGGAACATGCCCGGGTTGCGGGCTCGATCGCCAGTGTGGGGCGTGCAGGAGGCAGCCGATGCAAGATTCTCTCTCATCATGGATGTTTCTCTCTCTCTCTCCCTGTCCCTTCCTCTCTGAAATAAAAAAATATATATATTTAAAAAACAAACAAACAAAAAGAAGGGGAGGGACATGAGGCATGTCCAGTGATGCATGACGGACTTGTCTGGGGTATTTAGTGGAGGACAGAGAGGCTCGTGGGAAAGAGGACAGTCTCCCAGGAGTCGAGGACGACCCTCGGACGTTAAGTAGAATCTGTGTGGCTGGAGGGCACACCTCCCCAGTGGGGTGACGGATCTCAGGAAGGCCAACCTGGGGTCTGTGTGAGGAGGCAGCCCCTGTTCTAATTGTGAGCAGATGGTGAGTGGCTGGAAGGAGGAGAGTCCGTGGCTGCCGTGTCTGACCTGAGTCAGGATGGGCAGCAAGTTCTCTTGTAAAAGAGATTTACTTCCTCAGCCCGACAGTGGTAGCTCCGTAGTTGAGCGTCGTCAACCTAGGAGCCAGGAGGTCAGGGTTCGATTCCCGGTCAGGGCACATGCCCGGGTTGCGGGCTCGATCCCCAGTGCGGGGCGTGCAGGAGGCAGCCGATCCATGATTCTCTCTCGCCCTCTCCCTTCCTCTCTGAAATCAATGAAAATATATTTTGAAAAAAAAAACACAAAAGAACAAAAATAGGGTGGGATGGGAGAGCTGAGATTCTCCGAGCTCGCCGCCCACAAGCCTGAGTCACGCTTCACCCTGGCCATGGACTTCAGCAGCTGAAGGCGAGCGGATACCAAACTGGAACAAGACTTTCTGAGCCCCCTGGCCGGAGGGCTTCGTCTCACTCGACCGTTTCCGTTGCCACGACGTTTGGAAGCCAGTCAGAGCTGTGTACGTCGGGCTGTATTTGTAACGGCGACGGTCTCTGCAGAATGCACGCGAAAAAAACGCGTTGCATCGTTAGGCGAAGCTGTTGAAAAATGGCCAGGATGGTTCTTGATATTTCAGAAGCGAAGTGCAAACAGTAGGGGAGATGCATAGACTGAATTACAGAAAAACATAAACCTCGGAGGGACAGGCTGGGGCTGGGGCTGGAGCTGCAGGGGAGCGCCGAGGGGGGCTGCAGGCGGTGAGAGATGCCGCCGGAGGTGGGGCGGCAACAGGGGCGTGGACCCGGCCCCACGGGCAGAGCCACGTCTCGCAGGGCGCATGCAGGAAG
The DNA here is from genome assembly GCF_963455305.1 of Plecotus auritus. Classification (NCBI taxonomy): domain Eukaryota; kingdom Metazoa; phylum Chordata; class Mammalia; order Chiroptera; family Vespertilionidae; genus Plecotus; species Plecotus auritus. Next base: position 3,106,819 of record NC_137781.1, read on the forward strand.
TCGGCGGGTTCGCAGACCCCGAATCCATTTTCTTTTCGAGGCAAAGACCCGGGATAAACGATGGTACTCATGATCAGCCACAGACAGCGGCGGCGAGGGGAGGTGGGGGGGCGGGGCGTTCTCCACACAAGGCCCTGGCCCCAAGGCAGCGGGATGCCGCCCGCCCCGCCCCGCCGGCGTACCAGCTGGGAGGGACAGGCAGGACAAAAGAGAGATCGCTGGTGCAATGACAGGGCCCCTGCCCGCTGGGGGCGGGAGGAGGGGGTGGTGGGAAGAGTGAAGCCCCTCAGAGCAGATGGCCGCTTACCCAGAGGTGGCAGGGAGAGGGACCAGTTTCAGCTCCGCCCTGGACTGCTGTGTGCCCTCGAGGAAGTCGCTCGCCCTCTCTGGGCTGCAGTACCCTCACCTGAGCCATGGGCCACAGCGGCTCCTCACAGGAGGATGGGGTGATGGTGTGTGTGCTCCACCTGCCCCGAGGGCGTTCCGCTCCCTAATCAGCACCCCCGCCTCACCGCCCTCCCCTCCCCCAGCCCTCCAGGGGACAGCCCAGGCCCCTCTGGACCTCTTGTGTGGAGTCTGGAGGGGCCACTGCTCTCCCATCTCCTTTTCAACTCCACCCCGGACACAGAGGCCACCCAGGGTCCCACGGGGTGGGGTGGGGTGGGGCCACGTGATCACGCGAGAGTGGTCACGTGAACAAGGGGGTGGGGGCATGTGGAAAAAAACACATATATAAAACCTCTACTCGCCCTAGCCAGTTTGGCCCAGTGGATAGAGCATCGGCCTGCGGACTGAGGGGTCCCGGGCTCGATTCTGGCCAAGGGCACATGCCTGGGTTGCGGGCTCGATCCCCGGTGGGGGGGGCGTGCAGGAGGCAGCCGACCAATGATTCTCTCTCATCATTAATGTTTCTGTCTCTCTCTCTCCCTCTTCCTTCCTCTCTGAAATCAATAAAGAAATAAATTTAAAAAACAAAAACAAACAAAAAAAATACTTCTACTTATCAGAAAGCACACTAACCCGAGTGAAAAGCGGGTGTAACAAGCGACTTGTTCTAATTCTTTTCTTTGTTCACTAAGGCGGTCTAACGTGCACATGTTACAAATCGCACGTTAACAGTCTTGCCCGCGTCTTCCTATTATTTTCAGGAGGAATGTGACACCTACGACACGGTAGGCTAACAGGGAGCCCACGATACCTGTGTGTCACCTGCCTCCCGGGTGATCCCTTTGAACAATTAGACGCACGCCGTGAGCGTCTGATCGCCGACGGTTTCATCAGAATCTTACAATGGGCCCGGCCGGCGTGGCTCACCGGTGGAACAGTCGACCTAGGAACCAGGAGGTCACAGTTGGCTTCCCGGTCAGGGCACGTGCCCGGGGGTGCGGGCTGGATCCCCAGGGTGGGGCGCGCAGGAGGCAGCGGGTCCATGACCCTCTCTCATCCCTGATGTTTCTCTCTCCCTCTCCTTCCTCGCTGAGGTCCGTACCAGTAGGTATTTTTTAAAGGCCGTCATATTCATGGCGGGGGGGAGGTGTTTCTCGGGGTGAGTGGTGCTCAGCCTTCCTGGTACAGCTGACCCGATGCTCGAGGAGGGTCCTGGGTGCCCCAGCAGCGCCAGGCTTCATTGTCCTGTGTCCTCATGAGGCAGGAGCCCAGGCCTGGAGCCCTGAGCAGAACTGGGCTTGGACCTAGAGTCCGGCCAGTGGCCACCTAGAGTCCAGGCCTCCGAGGGCCACGCGTGTCCGGCAGGAGGCTGTCCGGGCTGCTGCGGAGAGCGTCCCGAGAGCCGGGACACCGCGTCTGTGCCGAGATTCGTTTTCTGATGTTTCCAGCGTTGACTGGCTCCATTCACTGCAGTGATTTCACTTAAAAAAAAAAAAAAAAAAAAAAAAATATATATATATATATATATATATATATATATTTTTTTTTTTTATTGATTTCAGAGAGGAAGGGAGATATAGAGACTAGAAACATCAGTGATGAGAGAATCACGCATCGGCTGCCTCCCGCACGCCCCACCCTGGGGATGGCGCCCCCAACCCGGGCCCGCGCCCTGACCTCCTGGTTCCTAGATGGACGCTCAACCACCGAGCCCAGCCGGCCGGGCCGGTGGCAGCTTCTGGAACGCGGTGGTCGATAGGACGATGCTTCATTCCCGCCCTGTCCCTGCTCCTCTGTCCCGGCAGACGGCTACACCACGGACGACATCGAGTTCTACTGGCGCGGAGGCGAGAAGGCGGTGACCGGGGTGGAGAGGATCGAGCTCCCGCAGTTCTCCATAGTGGAGCACCGGCTGGTCTCCAGGAACGTCGTGTTTGCCACAGGTGTGCCCTCGCCCACTGCCCCCGCCGACACTGGTCTCCTTATTTATGTATGTATTCATATGTTCACTTTTCAGTCCTCACCCGAGGATACTTTCCCATTGATGTTTACAGAGAGTGGAAGGGAGAGGGAGGGAGAGAGAGAGAGAGAGAGAAACATCGATGTGGGAAAGACACATCGATGGGTTGCCTCCTGCACGAGCCTTTGACCGGAATCGAACCCGGGACCCTTCGGCTGACGATGCTCTATCTACTGAGCCACACCGGCGAGGGCCACTGGGCCCCAGGTCAACCAAAGCCTCGGGGTCAGGGGTCGTTCGTCCATTCGGTGCCCTTCCCTCCATCTCCCAAGGGCTGGTGAGCTGTGGTGGGTAGAAGGGTCCCCCGGCGACGGGACGCCCTCGTGGCTGGTTATGGAGACATTCGAAGACCGAGGGTGAATTCAGTCAACCCACTTTTAAGACACATTTTTATTGATCTCAGCGAGGAAGGGAGGGGGAGAGAAACATCCACGAGGAGAGAGAATCATGGATCCGCTGCCTCCTGCACGCCCCCCTACTGGGGATCGAGCCCGCAACCCGGGCCTGTGCCCTTGACCGGGACTCGAACCCTGACCTCCTGGTTCCTAGGTCAGAGCTCAACCACTGAGCCGCGCCGGCCGGGAATCAAACCCGTGTTTGGTAACATAAGCAACTCATTGTGGGCAGTCCAGACATCCCCCATGTCCTTGGGGGCAGGGAGGAAGGGGAGAGGCCTGAGGAGGGGGGCTTCCCCGCCCCCCATTCTTCCACCAGCCACCGTCAGGCAGACAGGATCACATGGCGTGGCTGGGGGTCACCCCCGGGATCCTGGCGTTCTCAAAGGCACGCGATCACAAGAGGTCGAGCCAGCTCTGGGCACCCGGCCCGCCTGACCCTGTCTGTCTGGTCCCCCAGGCGCCTACCCGCGGCTCTCCCTGAGTTTCCGGCTGAAGAGGAACATCGGGTACTTCATCTTACAGACCTACATGCCCTCCATCCTCATCACCATCCTCTCCTGGGTGTCCTTCTGGATCAATTACGACGCCTCCGCCGCTAGAGTGGCCCTGGGTAGGTGCGCTTTTATTTTATTTATTTTTGCTTGTTTTTGTTTTTTTTTAAAAAAGGAGTCTTTATTGTTGAAAGTGTTCCATACGTCCCCTTTTCCCCATGGCCACCCCCCTCCAGCTGCCCAGGTAGGTGCTGTTTTAAAACCATATCTGAGATGTGTGTGAACCGTGTCGTTACAGCATTAGGGAGGTCAAAGGCCAGAGGTCAACGGTAATGTTTTGCCATCCTGGCACCAGTCTCGTCCATGGCATCCCTTTCTATCATTTTATTAAAAACTATGTTTTTATTGATTTCAGGAAGAGGGAGAGAGAGAAACATCAATGAGGAGAGAGAATCACGGATCTGCTGCCTCCTGCACACCTCCCACTGGGGATGGAGCCCGCAACCCCCGGGCGTGTGCCCCGACAGAGACCTCCTGGTTCGTAGGTCGACGCACAACCACTGTGTCACACCAGCTGGGCGTCAATTTCTATCTTGAAGCACCCGTTTCCTGCACGATTGCTTTGATGTGTTAATTTAATTATCAGGCTCAAATGTAAATTTTCATGCCCAGGAAAGGGAAAATATGCTTGCCGGAGATTTGCATAATAGAGCTATTTCTGACACTCGTTTTAAAGCGAGGATTAACATCCCCTGCTCAGAATTACTCGGTGGTCCAGAAGGAAGACATGGTTAATTGGACATTCTTCTTCTTTAAGTCAGAGGGAAACAGTCAAATATTTATTACGGCATGTAATTGGAATTACGCAATCTAATGGGCGTTGAAATATACGATTCGATTCTGAGCGATTCCCAAGAGGTCTTGGTGATCTTACGGCCACGGGTTATCTGACGACGATCAGCTGATGTACAACAAGAAGAGTAGGTTCCGATACTGTTTCTACTACATATCGAGTAGTCGGAGGGCTTCCATTTTCCAAGAGGTTATTCTCTACTCCGCTAAGAACTGTGAAACTGCACAGACCACATAAACATCCCAGCACATTTTAGGTAAATACAGAGCTGAGGAGCAGTTATCCCAGTCAATCCCTTCTTTTTGGGGCGGGGGGGCAGGGCGTTGGAAGTGGAATGTATAGGTCACATATAGTTGCGATGGTCCAAGGCAGGGGTGGGCAAACTTTTTGGCTCGAGGGCCACCATGGGTTCTTAAAACTGGACCGGAGGGCCGGAACAAAAGCATGGATGGAGTGTTTGTGTGAACTAATATAAATTCAAAGTAAAGGAGCGGAGGGGAGAGCAAGAGAACCGGATAGAACAGCCGGTTCTGGCCCGAGGGCCGTAGTTTGCCCACGGCTGGTCCAAGGTCACATATATATACAACTGCGTGTGTTATCTGTGTGTGTGTGTGTGTGCGTGCGTGTGCGTGTAAGCAGGTAGAAAAACTAGATAGGATGCACACTCGAGAAGGTCATAGTGTGTGTTTCTTAACAAACTAGATAATATATGCAGTTGTATATATATATATATGTGACCTTGTCTCCTGACAGTGGAATTATCAATAATACGTTTAGCCCTGGCCGGTGTGGCTCAGTGGATAGAGCATCGGCCTGTGGACTGAAGGGTCCCAGGTTCGATTCCCGGTGAGGGCACACGCCCAGGATGCACGCTCGATCCCCAGGGTGGGGCGTGCAGGAGGCAGCTGATCCACGTTTCCCTCTCTCTGCCTTCCTCTCTGAAATCAATAAAACTTGTGTGTGTGTTTTTTTTTTTTCCAAAAAAAGAAGAAAGTGAGGAGGGAGGATGAAGAGGGAGGACGAGGCCGGCGAAGCTGCAGGCCCTCACCCCTCTGCGTCCCTTTGCAGGCATCACGACCGTCCTGACCATGACCACCATCAACACGCACCTCCGGGAGACGCTGCCCAAAATCCCCTACGTCAAAGCCATCGACATGTACCTCATGGGCTGCTTCGTCTTCGTGTTCCTGGCCCTGCTGGAGTACGCCTTCGTCAACTACATCTTCTTCGGGAGGGGCCCGCAGCGGCAGAAGAAGCTGGCCGAGAGGACGGCCAAGGCCAAGCATGACCGGGCCAAGAGCGAGAGCAACAGGGTAGGCCCTACCCCCCCCCCGCCCCGCCCCACCATCCCCCGCCACGCCCTTCGCCAACCCCACCCCGACCCCGACCCTTCATCACCAATCCGCTCTCGCTGGTGTGGCTCAGCGGGCAGAGCGTCGGCCGGCGGGCCCGCAGGGTCCCGAGTTCGATTCGGTCAAGGGGCGCGGACCTCGACGGCAGGCTCCATCCCCGGCCCTGGTCAGGGCACGGGCGGGAGGCAGCCCCACCGATGGGTCTCTCCCCGCTCCCTTCCACTCTCTCTAAACAGCAGTGGGAAAACATCCTCGCGGGGGGGGGAGGAGGAGGATTAACAAACGTAAATAAAAAGTAAGTCGCAGATTCGACGCAGAAAACAGATTGGCACCCGGGGCCGGGTTCTTTGGCGTTAGCACGACTCGCGTTGTCATCCATCTCCCTCGGGACTGGTGCCCAATCAGCAGGGCCTCGGGGAGCCCCTTTGTGTGACAGCTGAGGGCCCCGGGGGCGGCGGGGGGGGCGGTGGGGGGAGAGGCCCTGCTTCCCCTGGACCGGGAGCGGCTGCCTCCTGCACGCCCCCCCTCCGCTGAGGATCGAGCCGCACCCCGGGCCTGTGCCCTGACCGGGAATCGAACCGTGACCTCCTGGGTCATAGGTCGGCGCTCACCACTGACCTGTGGGGCCTTTGCTAGGAGGGTCTGTGCTCCCAGCAGCTGCCCTGAGACACTGGCGCGGTGGGCTCCACCATGAATCCCAGGTAGATCCTCCTCGCATCCGGCGGCTGCACAGCCGTTCACCCGAATTCATCTACCTTCTCTCAGGCCAGCCGGGCCGTGTACATCTTGACCTTGATTTATTTGTGTGTTTAACCTCGATTTGTTCCTGAGTTACGGTTTGTTGTTGTTGTTGGGGTTTTTTTGTTTTGTTTTGTTTTGTTTTTTTTTTACCTGAGAGCTAGTCTTTGGCTGCTGTGCCTGGAGCCCGTGTGTGGTCACGGCCTGGGGAGAGGTTGCAAGGTGAAACCCGTCTCTGAATGTCAGGAGGGCCTCGTTCTGGCCAAGGATTCAGAGCTGTGAGCCTGACATTTTCCCTCCTGCTCCGGAGCGGGATCCCACCCCCCCATGACAGCTGCCTTCGAATCCTTTCCTACGAGCGTCTTCACTCCCGTGGAAGCTTGAAGGCCAGACGGGAGGAGCTGTCTACCCCGTCCCAGTCGGGGGACACAGCTTAGGAAGAAGCACACATCCCCGGGGACCCCTCCGCATGCGACGTTCTGTTCTGTTTGCACGTTCACACCTGTCCCGGGGGGAGGGGGGGGAGCAGGAGGGAAGGCCAGGCTGCAGCCGGTGACTCTTAACTGCGGCAGCTATGACACGACTCCTCAAAATAAGGCGTAGTCCTGAGATGGCAGGGAAAGATGCGTGCACGTGCTTTTGATCCTTCATTGGGGATCCCCCGATGTGCAATTAGGGGAGTTTTCCACCGCCTGGGCCATCGGCCCCCAAGCCCTCCGTATCGTGCACGGTTCAACAGTATTTGTGTAAAATGTTTGGCCTCTAAGATTTAACGGACGGTAATAACGCTTTAGATCGTCTCAGGAAAAAAACAGTCCCTTATTCTCATTTGTGATGGGCGTTTCCCACACACTGGTTTCCAGGAAAATGGAAACTGGACCGTCAAAAGGGGCCAACGAGTTTACGCCGGGGCCCTGTCACCTTGAGATAGAAACCAAATTCCTCCCGGCATCATTGTGTCCGTTACACGCGTCCCCCCCAACTCTGACACGGCCCGTGTGGGTCAGCTGCACCAGGAGCCGCCTGTTAGATCCCCGTCCAGGGCCCGCCCCTGTCTCTCTGGCATCGATGTTTCTCTCTGTCTCTCGCCCTCCCTTTCCAGTCTCTCTAAAAAATCAACGGAAAAATACCCTCGAGTGAGGATTAACAAAAAAAAAAAGAAAGAAAGAAACTAAAAAACGGAGATTGAGCTTCCATCCAGTCTGTGGCCATGAGAAATGGCTGTAACGCCTGCGTGAGCGAGCGTCTTGACAGACATTGTGCTTTAATTTTCTCTTCTGTAGGGACTTGTCTCCGTCCTGTGAAATTTCAATCCGGGAAAAGCCCCCCCTCCCCTTTAGTCTGTGAGTCTGTGTGCGAATTTTCAATCAGGGAAATAAAATCACCAAGCCCCCCCTTCCTTCCGCGCACCCCCCCCCCACTCCCGCCCCCGGTTAAACCTCCCGAATGGCATTTCCCACCAACACCACCGAGCTCGGCTTTGACGGACGTGCCTGTTCTCCGTAATCTATGGGACGGGACCGCGGGACGCGTGGGTCAGGGTTTGCATTTGGAAATGGGGTTTCCCCGCTGGCCGGCTGGCCTGCCGTCTAACGATGCGCATCCTCTCCCCCTCCCCGCCCGCCCCCCCCCCCCCGTAGGTGGACGCCCACGGGAATATCCTGCTCACGTCCCTGGAGGTCCACAACGAGATGAACGAGGTGGCGGGCGGCCTCGGGGACACCCGGAACTCCGCCATCTCCTTCGACAACTCAGGGATCCAGTACAGGAAGCAGAGCGCCCCCCGGGAGGGGCCCGGGCGGCACCTGGGGGACCGGGGCCTGCCCCACAAGAAGACGCACCTGCGCCGGCGGTCCTCACAGCTCAAGATCAAGATCCCCGACCTGACCGACGTGAACGCCATCGACCGGTGGTCCCGCATCGTGTTCCCCTTCACCTTCTCGCTCTTCAACCTGGTCTACTGGCTGTACTACGTCAACTGAGCGGCGGCGGGCGGTACCCGAGTTCCGTTTTTCTTTTCTCAAAGACACGTCACGTAACAACACTGAGTGGAATATTACTCTGCCTGTCGAGTTTTTTCTACCTGCTCACACGCACACGCACACACACGCACACACACGCGCAGACACACACACACACACGCGCAGATAACATACGCAGTTGTATATATATATATGTGACCTTTCTCAGCATATATATAAGACACACGTGTCTATGCGGATGTATGTGTATATGTTTCGCACGCGGGCGCACGCGCCCCCGTGGGCTGTCAAACACATACACGTACACGTCGACGTACCTTTCTGCAGCTATGGACAAACTCCACACGGGATGCACATTCGAGAAGGTCACGGTGTGTGTTTCTCACATGAGAGGGACGAGCGTTGTCTGACCATCACGCCTGAGAACGAGGGCGGGACCCACACCGTCATCCCCAACCGTGTCTCTCGTTACCCGAAGTCACAGCTGTTTGGGTTTGAGAAACCTAAAGACGAACGCTTCCGCCGTCGGGAAACCCAGGCAGCGGCGTGGCGCGGGTGCGAGGGCTCAACCCGGGCTCCGGCCGCGCGGCCCGTGGCCTGCGCGAAGGCGGCTCGGCTTCCTCGCGGTCGGCGTCTGCGGCTGGAACGCGCGTCCCTCGTGCCAGTGTCGCGGACGAGGTGGGCTCGCTCACCTGCTGTCTGACAACGCGGGCGGGCCCCACGCTGGCACCGGGACCTCCCTCTCCGGGGAAACCCGTCGGACCGGACAGCCTCTCCTCGTCCAGGACTCTGATGTTCGCTCGGAGGGACCAGCTTGCCCGTCCTTGTGGGACTCGGTGACGACCGATAGTCCGCGGACATTTCCCGGCGCTGACGGTGCCCCCCCACCGCCCCCCACCGCAGCCCCCCCCCGCGTCCCGTCTCTGGACCTCTAGGCCTGATACTTCCCGGGAAGCGCGGCCGTCTCGGGATCTTTGTTCCTCAAGGTAAAGCCACCCGGCGGGCGACCTCCCTCGGGCCTTTGCGTGGCCGCCGGTCGCCTCCTGAACGTTGTATGTTGACACCGGATGTATCTGCATAATGTGCATCTCTCTGTAGAGTTACCGGTTCCGTGTTCTGTGCTTGCTACCATGGCAGCATGCCGTGTCGCGCCCTCTCCACGATGCACTGCTTTCCGTCCCCTAGACCGTAAGAGGGAAGCTCACACATCCTGCCGTTAGGTGTCAGAAACCGAGACACACCCTCATGCCTTCATTTCCGCCTCTGACATCCGTCATTAAGCACATCCGACCCCCCAACCCCCAACCCCCGGCTGGCCCGGCTGGGACGCGGCGGGAGCCCGCCCCATCCTCACCACGCGTCCCCCACCGAGCCCAGCGTCCTCTGGAGGCAAAGGAGAGTCCCTGGTCCCGCACACATGCACACACACATGCACACACATGCACGCACACACACACACACACACACGCACACACCTCTCTTTCCATCCGACCCACAGCCTCATCCGTATCTGGGACTTTTTAAAAAGCGCGTGGACACGTGACCAGGTGCACCGGTTTCATAGACGCGACCTTAACTTCCTACTTAGACGAGATCTTTCTAAAGAAAAAAAAAAAAAAGAGATGATATATTTTTTGTAAACAACCTTTCTATCACAGGCTCCGTAGACGGGAAGGACGGCCGTAGGCACACAGATGTCACAGGGAAGGGAATGCATTTGGAGAAGAAAGAAAGAAGAAGAAGAAAAAAAAAAGGCAAACTAGTCAGTAAAGAACCGCCAAATTGAGACTTTTATCCCCAAATGCCACTCAGGCCTCGCCCTCTCTGTCCTGCCCCAGGACCAGTGTCAGCTAGTCCCCTATTGTAACCAACCTTTAACCGGTGGGCGTCCCCGGCAGCTCAGAACCCACCGTGGGTAAACAGCGGTCGGCCAAGTCTCACGCTAGAAGCAGGACCGATGTTTATGAAGCCCTTTTCCCTCCTTCATCCCTTCCCTTCCCTCCACATCTCCCCCCCAGATCCTGCTCCCCAGTGGTGTTTTTCTCTAGGGACTCGCCAGTGACTTCTTTTAATTTTTTGTTGATTTCAGGGAGGAAGGGAGAGAGAGAGAGAGAGAGAGAAACATCCATGAGGAGAGGGAATCACGGATCAGCTGCCTCCTGCACGCCCCACACTGGGGATCGAGCCCACAACCCGGGGAATCGCACCGTGACCTCCTGGTTCATAGGTTGACGCTCAACCACGGAGCCGCACTGGCCAGGCTGGTCCCACTGTCCTCCGCTCACACAGAGGGACCACCTTTCCAAGCATGCATAGGGTGTGGGCGCTCCTCTTGAGCTGATCATCACTAGATTTTATTTTATTTTTTTTTAAATATATTTTTATTGATTTCAGAGAGGAAGTGGGAGAGAGAAAGAGAAACATCCACGAGGAGAGGGAATCATGGATCGGCTGCCTCCTGCACGCCCCACATGGGATCCAGCCCGCAATCCGGACCTGTGCCCTGATGGCAATCGAACCCTGACCTCCTGGTTCGCAGGTCGATGCTCCGTCACTGAGCCCCGCCGGCTGGGCCCATCACTAGATTTCAAAGGCGGCCCTGCCAACCTTTAATCTGTGGGTGTCTCTAAAGGCTCAAAACCCACTGTCGTGTGAAACATCGTCCACAAAGTCTCACGCTAGAGGCAAGGACCGATGTTTACGAAGCCCTTTCCCCGCCTTCATCCCTCCCCTCCCTCCGCGTCTCCCCCCACCCACATCCTGCTCCCCAGGTGGGGGTCCCCCATTTACTTCTTGGCCTTTGGCTGCTCTCTGGCAGTATTTTTTTCCCCAGGGGTAACATTGGTGGGTGGGGGGGGATTGCTTAGAAGTTAAACAGATTGGGGAGAAACCTAGTAAGTGGCCTTATCGTTGTTAACACGTCCTAGAAACAAAGACCTTTATCCCTTTCGATACTTCAGGTGGCTTTTTCCGTATCCAGTAATTCAAGGAGGGACCCCGCCCCCCCTCCGCAAAACGCAAATGAACGTGGACAAAGACCCAGTCATTGGTCGATTTCCGTACAACGGACACAGCTATTCAGAACTGTGACATTCATCCTTTCTGGCAGAGCAGCGACTCCAAAACACCTTTTGATGCGTTAGTCGAGGAATCTAAATATCCAAGGCAGAGACCGCCCCCCCCCCCCACCCCCGGGGGCTCAGAAGAGCGACAGTCGGCTTCCCAAGGTTTTTCTGGATCTAAATTTGCATGGTATCATCCTAGTAGCTTTTGAGCTTTTTATATGCTTTTGGCACCAAGACGGGGACCCACAACTTTATAGACACTGCGATGAAGTCAACATAATAGCTCTAACTATAAATAGTGTTTATAACTACACGCACACGCACACACAGATACATACATATATTCTGTAAAAAAACAAACAAACAAAAAAAAACAAACCACACACACACACACACACACACACAACTTTTTAAGATCCTTGGGTATGTGTTTGCTTTACTCCATTTCAGAAGAAAACGCGTTTTTCTTCTAATCCGGTTATTTTATAGCTTCTCCATTTTGTAAACGTGGCGAGACCCCTCCGAGACGCGGGGCCCCGGCTGCGGTAGCGTGAGAGAGTCGCGTCGGGTTCTCTCTTGTCTAGTCACGCGGACCCCTCGTCGCCACACGGTAGTTTCTGGCGCCGATGAGCGAGCCGGACCCATCATTCCGAACCCAGACCTTGGACATGTACTGCCCACACCCCCCCACGCCCAGACCTCTTGAGTGAGGAGAGACGCGTTGAATTTGGAATATCATGCTATTTCTTTCTCCACAACTGAATGGAATAAAAAAAAAAGTTAATTTTTCCAAGTCGTCCTGTCTTTTTCCGACATGACTCCAAGGGGCTCAGCGTGTACAGACGGATCTTATTATGTCCGTGCTCGGCGATACTTGAGACGATTCAAGAGCCTGGCTCCATCACTCCCCGTCCCCCACACACACACACAAAGGCGGGCCAACACTTGAGTCATCGGTAAAAACACTTGTTTGTTATGCTGGTTCGTCGGCCTCCCTCCCCCGCTCCCCGGCACGGTAAGAGGGGCCTCGCTGTCTATACATGAGCCACTCATCCCCTCTCCATCCGAAATGAGCTGGAAAAAATGTGTCCTGACATGCTGTCAGTCCTGGAGATCACAAGTACACCTGCCGTAGCGTGTTCTGGTGGGTTTTTAAAAATATTTTTATTGATTCCAGGCAGAGGAAGGGAGAGGGAGAGAGGGAGAGAGACATCCGTGAGGAGAGAGAATCAGCAATCGGCTGCCTCCCGCACACGCCCCCCCCCCCCCCCCCGCATTGGGGATCGAGCCCGCAACCCGGGCCTGTGCCCTGACCGGGAACCGAACTCTGACCTCCCGGTTCCTAGGTGGACGCTCAGCCACGGAGCCACGCCGTGGCACGCCAGCACCCAGAACCCTCGATGTGGCCAGTTGTTCCCACAGAAGGCGCCCCCCCCACCTGCCCAGCGGGGGAATTATTTCCACCCAGGAAATCACAGGGCTGATGCCACGTGGGGTTGGCACTGGTTTTCAGGGGACGGGGACCTCCCAGCCGGAGAATTTCCTTCTCGGCGTCTGGGAGACCATCCCCTGGGTGTGGGTCCCACAAAGGGGTGGGGAGAGGGGACCCTAAGAGAGAGAACGGGTCCAACTTGGCATCTCCTGGCTGGAAAAGCATAGGCCACCCCAGAGTTGGTTCTCTGAGCGTCCCCCGAAAACCGCCCGGCCTCTCTCCCGTAGGACCCAGCACCCCCCCCGCCCCCGCGAACCCCGTTTGTCCTTCTCGTCCTGTTGTATTTCTATGCCACACGCCGGCCCGTCTGTTCCAGGCGAGCGCAGGGCGACCCTCGTGGGCACGGGCGAGGGCCGTCGCGATGGGTTCCCGTGACGATGTCACCTCGCCGTCAAGATAAAGCCCAGTTTCGCTTAAGCACAGAATGGGTGTCATTCTGGGGGGGAGGGGTGGGGGGGCGCGGGGGCCATCCTTTGACATGAAAGAAACAACCAGCAAGCAGTGAAACCGAGCGAGGGATGCCGTCGGACCCTTGTGGGCGAGCGAGCTCCATCGGACGAGACGAAGGACCAAGGGACTCGATGTCAAGGCCGAATGGATTGTTCCTTCCGTGGTCCCCGGACCCCCAAACTCGGCCCAGGTGAGCGTTTCCGGACCACCTGGGGTTCCTCACGGTTCCCTCCAAGAGGAGAGAGGCCAGCGGTTCCCAGCGTGGGGCACACGCCCCCAGGGGGGGGCACTTTGAGTTTTAAGGGGGGGGCGATTCGAGAAGGCGTTATTCACAGTGAATGTTTTTGCATGTCTCAGGGTTCAAGGGGCCCCGTGGACAGTCTATAGACGGTGACATACTGATGCATTTCCGGTTCTCTGTGATGTGTTTTGAAACTTTGCAATTTTTTCATATCGTTTCACGCTATTATTATATATATATATTTTAAACATATTTTATTGATATTTCACAGAGAGGAAGGGAGAGGGACAGAGAGCTAGAAACATCGATGAGAGAGAAACATCCATCAGCTGCCTCCTGCACACCCCCCACTGGGGATGTGCCCGCCACCAAGGTACGTGCCCTTGACCAGAATCGAACCCGGGAGCCTTCCGTCCGCAGGCCGACGCTCTATCCACTGAGCCAAACCGGTTTCGGCCCGAGCTCGCTTTTTGAATCATAAGAATTCTATGTCCCGGGGAGGGCGAGGCAGGGGGGCCAGGATGTTAGTGATGCTGAGGTGGGGTGTGGCCGGAACAAGGCTGGGAAGCGCTAGGCTAGACGGAGGGATCCAACCCCATCGGACTGCAGGCGGGGTCCCCCATTTACTTCGGGAGGAGAACGGGATGGGTGGGGGACCTTCTTGTCACCCAGTCCGAAGAAATGGACTCAGCCCCAGCAGGTCTGGCTCGGTGGATAGAGCGCCAGCCTGTGGACTGAAGGGTCCTGGGTTCGATTCCCGGTCAGGGCACAGGCCCGGGTTGCGGGCTCAGTCCCCAGTGCGGGGCGTGCAGGAGGCAGCCGATCCATGATTCTCGCTGCTCAATGATGTTTCTAATTCTCTCTCTCCCTCTCCCTTCCTCTCTGAAATCAATAAAAAATATATTTGAAAAAGGAATAAATATGTCTAAAACAATAAAATTTAGAAGAAGCAAAAAAAAAAAAAAAAAAAAAAAAGAGAGAGAGAAATGGGAGAAAGAGATGGAGGGCTGAGAGTATGGAGCTGGTTCCAGGACCGGCTGATTTGATTTTTTTTTCTTCTTTTCGCAATAATATGGAAGCGAAGCGTTGAACCACGATTCACGCCCCATGAATATTAAAATGATTAAAACCTGTGCTTAAAACGCTGCCCCTTCTGTCCGCGGCGCTCGGTAATTTCCCTGTCACTCCAGCCCACTTTACCAAGTACCGCGACTCAAGTGGATGTAATAGCCCAGCAGGCTGACAATCACCGAGAAATATGCGATTCTCGAGCCTCGGATTCAATCGGCAAAGTTATTAGAGAAAGACGCGTTCCTCAGACATCGGATTCAATAGGCAGCGCTATTAGAGGAAATAGGTGACGTTATTTATGGCTTCGAAGTGACTCTCCGCCAGGGGAATAATAACAATGCGAACGCTGGCAACGTAAATGAGAAAAGTATTCCGTTAAAAACCGTGAGGAAATTTGGGGGGTGGGGTGGGGGTGGAGGGGCGCATTATGTTCTTTTTTTTTATTTTTATTTTTTAATGGAAGAAAATATTTTTTCAGTTACAGTTTGCATTCCATACAATCGTATATATTTTAGTTGTGTGACTCCTTTCATTCGAATTCGGTGTCTCATGTAGCCTCTGAACCGATGGGGAGGAAAACGATATGGGATGTCCTTAAAATTTATGGCCAGTGTTTTTAGGAACCCATCAAATTATAGTCAAGAGACTATACCATGGGGAGACCACGGGGAACCCAGTTGTTCTGTAAGCCCACCCCTTCTCAGACCCTCCGCCTATAAGGCACAGCTATAAATATGAACGGGGGACACATTTGGAATTCTAGAGCTGTCCTTTATTCATGAAACGGAGTGTGCTCATGTATTTATTTATTAATGTGTCTCATTATACTTGCATGTCTAGTGACATGCCAGACATTTATAATGCTTTTTAAATCCTCACTTGAGGATCCGCTCGTTGGTTTCATCTTTTAAACATTTTTATATGTTTTTATTGGTTTCAGAGAGAGAGAGAGAGGAAGGGAGAGGGAGAGAGAGAAAGACAGACGCATCCATGATGAGAGAGAATCCTCCATCGGCTGCCTCCTGCACACCCCACAGCGGGGGGGGATTGAGCCCACAACCCGGGCACGTGCCTGGACCGGGAATTGAACCCGTGACCTTTCGGTGCACAGACAAGGCACCTTGTCCCTCGTCTGTCTCACCTCTGGCGTGGGACAGCCCGCATGTTGCCGTGGGCACGATGTCCCTATGAGTATCAGGGGTGTGTGTGCGGGAAACCTTGGGGAGCCATTCTGTTACACGAAGGCGGTGGGCATTCCCCCTGACTTTCTCCATGGGGTGCAGGGGTCCAAAACTCACCAAGACCATCTTCACGGTCTTTTTCTTCCAGAAAATGTCATTGGAAATGTGTGTTGTTTTTTTTTTAAATAAATAAATATATTTTTATTGATTTCAGAGAGGAAGGGATAAGGAGAGAGAGAAACATCCACGATGAGAGAGAATCATGGATCGGCTGCCTCCTGCAGGCCTTACCTAGGGGGGTCAAGCCCCCCACACCCGGGCATGTGCCCTGACCGGGAATGGAACGCTGACCTCCTGGTTCCTAGGGCGACACTCACGCACCGAGCCACACCGGCCGGGCTGACGTGTTTTAAATCGAAGCCAAAGTAAGCTGTGGACCGCGCCCCCAGCCCCCGCCCCCCCCCCTCCTATGCCAGTGCTGCCGCGATCGTGGGGAACGGTCTGAATTAGATGCGGGTGCCGAGTAGCATGCAAGTCCTCTTGGTGAGCATGGAAAGGGTGTCAATTATTCATCACAGGGCCCGAGCGGGGGCTGCCTCCTGCTCCCCCGTGCTCAGTGCCCCGCTGTAGGTACCGTTGTCATGGAGACGGCTTGCTGGGCTCACACAGACCCCCCGACTCTCAGTGTTGACAGGGGAACGGATAGACGGGAACTCACTCACTCGTACCGACATTCCAAAGGCCGTCGTAGGCCCTGGCCGCGTAGCTCAGTCGGTTAGAGCCTCACCCTGATACGCCAAGGTTGGGGGTTCGAGCCTCGGTCAGGTCAGGGTGCCTACAAGAATCAACCGATGAACCCTGGCCCGGTGTGGCTCAGGGGAGAGAGCATCAAGCCTTCGGACTGCTGCAGGGTCCCGGGTTCGATTCCGGGAAAGGGCACGTACCTCAGTTGCATGTACTTCCGTGGCAGGCTCGGTCCCCAGCCCCGTTGGGGTGTGTGCAGGAGGCAGCCAGTCTATGTGTCTCTCTCCCTCCTTCCCCCTCTCTCTAAAAATCAATGGGGAAAAATATCCCTGGGGTGAGGATTCAACCGAGTGTGCTCGGCGGTTAGAGCATCACCCTCAAACAGAAAGGTGGAGGATTCGATGCCCAGTCAAGGGCACACACCTGGGTTGCAGGTGGTTCCCCGCCCCTAGTCAGGGCGCATGGGGGAGGCACCCAGTCGATGGGTCTCTCACATCCATGGTCCATCCAGGGGCGTGTATTGCATTCAGTTCTTTAGACACCGTGCTGTATCCAGGGGTGGGCAAACTTTTTGACTCGAGGGCCACCGTGGGTTCTTAAACTGGACCGGAGGGCCGGAACAAAAGCATGGATGGAGTGTTTGTGTGAACTAAGATAAATTCAAAGTAAAGGAGCGGAGGGGAGAGCAAGAGAACCCTCCGCTCTTTCGGATCCGCGGGCCGGATAGAACAGCCGAACGGGCCGGATCCGGCCCGCGGGCCGTAGTTTGCCCATGGCTGAAACCTATGTTTTCCCCCCTGGTACCAACAACGCTTACATCTATCCTTCTTGCTCCATATTTGCAGCTGTCCTTGTAAATGACATTCTACCGGGCCCTTCGCTGGCTACTATGATCCCACCCCCGGCCACTGTCACCCCTCTGTGGTGGGGCCCAGCCTCCATGAGGGGACAGCCCCCCCCCCAGTTCTGCAGCCCGGGGTGGCCTCCCGCCTTCTCACCGGCCCTCGTTCGGCCTCAGCAACTTGTTAAAAATGCTTAGTTCATCCCACTGGCGGCCGGCCGGGGTCAGCCAGCCTGCTGGCTCCTGACCTTCTTCAGATTCCGTGCTAATTATTTCCTCGGAGATCTTATCTTTCTCCTTCGAATCAAAAAAAAAAAAAAAAAGTTCTTCATTTGAAGTTTTTCAGCTTTTTTTTTTGTTTTTTTTTTTTTTTGTTCTGGGGTGGGAGCATTTCCAGCTCTCTACATCTATCTCCAAATCGAAATGGGAAAACTCGATGTCCTTTTAAACATCCCATCAGCCATCCAAGTCGTGCCGAAGATGACGCGTTTAACATGCCTGCGTCTCAGCCGATCCGAAGAGAACAAAATATTTACCCGATCAAGGGCACTCGCCTTCTCCCCCAATTCATCTCACGCCAAGTATTAGATTTAAAAAAAAAAAAAAAAATTGTTTTTCACTTAATTGCTGACAAAACTATAGCCCGCTGCGAGTAATCAGAAATATCTCGGCCTGGTCCTCCAAAGAGCTTACAGTTGCATTTTCCAAATTCATTGATCACGACTTGGCAAAAAACTCTGAAGGCACCACGCTCAACGCAAACATGGAAGCTGTCTTCCCCCGCCCCCCCAACCCCCCACCCCCCGGCTCTGTGGTATATGTTAACAGAAAAGCAGGTCCCTGGGACTGTTTTCGGAATTACGATCTTTACTAGAGGCCCGGTGCATGAAAAATTCACGCGCTTGGGCGCAGGGAGGGGGGGGGTCCCTCAGCCCGGCCTGCACCCTCTCACAATCCGGGACCCCTCGGGTGGGGCCCCTAGGCCTGGCCTGAGATCAGGGCCTATCGGGGCCACTATTTGCCATCTGTGCAGCACTGCCCCCCGTCCCCGGCCACTGGTGGCCTCCCTCTTTCTTTGCTGGGGGGCAGGGCCAGCCCTGTGAGGGGCCATCTACCTACCTGAACGCCCCTAACCGCTGGTCTGCCTACCTGATCGCCCCTAACTGCTCACCTACCTACCTGATCACCCCTAACCACTGGTCTGCCTACCTGATCACCCCTAACCACTGGTCTGCCTACCTGATCACCCCTAACCACTGGTCTGCCTACCTGATCACCCCTAACCACTGGTCTGCCTACCTGATCACCCCTAACCACTGGTCTGCCTACCTGATCACCCCTAACCGCTGGTCTGCCTACCTGATCACCCCTAACCGCTGGTCTGCCTGCCTGATCACCCCTAACCGCTGGTCTGCCTGCCTGATCACCCCTAACCGCTGGTCTGCCTACCTGATCGCCCCTAACCGCTGGTCTGCCTGCCTGATCACCCCTAACCGCTGGTCTGCCTGCCTGATCGCCCCTAACCACTGGTCTGCCTGCCTGATCGCCCCTAACCGCTGGTCTGCCTGCCTGATCACCCCTAACCACTGGTCTGCCTGATCACCCCTAACTGCTCACCTACCTACCTGATCACCCCTAACCACTCTGCCTCCCTGATCACCCCTAACCGCTGGTCTGCCTGCCTGATCACCCCTAACCGCTGGTCTGCCTACCTGATCACCCCTAACCACTGGTCTGCCTACCTGATCGCCCCTTACCACTGGTCTGCCTACCTGATCACTCCTAACCGCTGGTCTGCCTACCTGATCGCCCCTAACTGCTCACCTACCTACCTGATCACCCCTAACCGCTGGTCTGCCTACCTGATCGCCCCTAACCGCTGGTCTGCCTACCTGATCGCCCCTAACCGCTGGTCTGCCTACCTGATCGCCCCTAACCGCTGGTCTGCCTGCCTGATCGCCCCTAACCGCTGGTCTGCCTACCTGATCGCCCCTTACCACTTGCTTGGGGGTGAGGCCAGCACTGGCTTCCGGTCGATGGGCCTCCGGTCGTTACTGGTTGTGATGACCCAGGGTGTTTCTGTATCAGGATTAGGAGGAAGGGAGCAGGCTGCAGGGACTGCCAGGTCCAGCTTCTCAGACTTCACCCCAATCTCCCTCCCAACGGTGCTGCGTCTTCTCGAGGAAGCAGACGGAAATTCCCCGGAGAACACGCCTCCTCTGCCCCCCTCCACGGGGCACCCCAGAACCACCAAGTCACTCAAGAACCATCTCATGGTTCTCCTCTGGCTCCGGGTGGGAGGCGGGGAGGGGGTGCCCTGGGACCTCAGCACCTGCGCTATAGAGATCAAAGGGACCCCCCCCCAGGGGGGCAGGGCTTGATGGTAGGGGCCTGTCAGTCTAACCTGGGAAAGGGACCATTGGCTAAGGGAGGGGGTGGGGGAGTGGGGGGGCGGCCATCAGAAGCCCGGGAAGCTGATTGGTGGTTGTCTCATTGAGTGACCCCCGGCCTGACCTCTGTGTGGGCGCGCTCTCTCTCTCTCTCACCTGGGCAGGTGAGCTTCCATCTGAAGCAGAAGCCCTCCCTCCCTCTGGACACCTCTTCCCGGCCCCTGCTTTTTCAAGGCCCACCCTGCCCAGGGCTCCGCCCCATAAATCGAGAAGGAGGTGGCTGCGTGCGTGTGAATGGCACTTCTTCCAAGTCACGGAGTTTTTGGCTCACCGCATATGAAGCATAAACCTTATAAAATCACATAGCATCCTTAAAACGATTTTTTTTTAAAAGGGAAATGACTGGCAATTTTTTTAAAAATGTGTTTTTTTTATTGATTGTAGAGAGAGAGGTAGAGAGAGAGATAGAAACATCGACGAGAGAGCAACATCAACATCTATAGGCTGCCTCCTGCACGCCCTCCCATCCCCCCCGCACTGGGGTTCAAGCCCGCAAACCAGGCATGTGCCCTGACGGGGAACCCAGCGGGTGACCTTTGAGGGCATGGGTCGATGCTCGGCTACAACGATTCTTGCATTTCCAGCTTTCTACTCCCTGGACCCATGAATAGGAGGGCTTGTCCTTAGCCCCGTAGAGGCTGGGAGGAGGAAAGGAAGAGTGACTTTTCCAGGCGGGATCCCTGACACCCTGCCCCTGCCCCTGCCCCTGCCCCTGCCCCTGCCCCTGCCCCTGCCCCTGCCCCTGCCCACAGCGACAAGGCTGCTCTGCCAACCTGAGGGCTGAGTAACCCAACGCCTGGGTTCCCCCCCCAATCGGCACCCGGTGGGGAGCAAACCTTAGTTGTCTTAAGCACCTGGGTTTGGAGGTGGTTGATGACCTCGATACACCATGGGCGGATCCCGGAGGAGAGTCGGGCATGTGTGTGAGCGTCACCTCTCCTGAATTACGTGCGATTTCAGGACAAAGACAGCGGCCTCTGACGCCCACACCCGTGGCTGTTTCGCCCAGTCGTTGCTCATAAACAAGGTTCTTTGAATGGAGATGTATTCAATCCAGCCGCACAGACGAGCAGAGGGGAATTGTGTCTGTCGGGCCGGGGGTGGGGGGGTGGGGGGGAATTGTCTCTTTTCCCGTGGTGAAGGGAGCACGCAGAACGGAGATGCTGTTTTGTGGCGGTCGGTGGCTTTTTGTTGGTTGTGTTTTGGCAGTGTCTAAGAGGTAACGAAGCACAGGTATTAACTGCATTCATTTTCAGAGATGGAAATGAAGTTGTGCTGATTCTGCACACAAAGAGAGCTTTTCTGTTCCCGACACAGCGATTTCTCAGGGCGATGCAGACATGTTTGCTTTACCAGAGTGTTAAGTGGCCGTCGGGCCCTCTAACAAGGGACCGCTGTCACTTAGGAAAACCTCCTACAGGCTCAGCACTGAATTAGCAGCCTCAAGGTTTGGAAACAATCAGAACTGGAAAGTGAGCCGCAATTTTTTTTTTTAATTTTTTTTTTATATTTTATTGATATTTTACAGAGAGGAAGGGAGAGGGATAGAGAGCTAGAAACATCGATGAGAGAGAAACATCCATCAGCTGCCTCCTGCACACCTCCCCCTGGGGATGTGCCCGCCACCAAGGTCCGTGCCCTTGACCGGAATCGAACCCGGGACCCTTCAGTCCGCAGGCCGACGCTGTATCCACTGAGCCAAACCGGTTTCCGCAATTTTTTTTTTTTTTTTAGATTTAAAAAAATATATATTATTTGATTGATTTCAGAGAGAGGAAGGAAGAGGGAGAGAGAGAGAGAGAGAGAGAAACATCAACGATGAGAGAGAATCATGGATCGGCTGCCTCCTGCGCGCCCGCTACAGGGGATCAAGCCTGCAACCTGGGACCTCCTGGTTCATAGGTCGATGCTCAACCCCTGAGCCACACCGGCTGGGCCAGAAATAGCATTCTTTGTGAAGGGAGCGAGGCAGGCATTGGCCGCCATTAAATTCGGGGGACTCCGTGGGCGGTTGTGGGCGGCGCCTTTGGAGAGAGAGGCCTCTGTTTTTCCGCTCGGCTATTTTCCTTGGTTTCCTGGTCTGTTGTCACACTCCCGACGGCCCATGGGGCAGGGACCTCGATGCCAGATCAGGTGACGTCTCCAACAGCCCTTCTGACAAAGCCTGGGACCTCCAGAGACTTTAAAAAATTTGCTGATTTTGCCCTAACTGGTGTGGCTCAGTGGATTGAGTGTCGGCCTGCGGACTGAAGGGTCCCGGGTTCGATTCCGGTCAAGGGCATGGACCTTGGTTGCGGGCACATCCCCAGCGGGAGGTGTGCAGGAGGCAGCTGATGGATGTTTCTCTCTCATCGATGTTTCTAACTCTCTCTCCCTCTCCCTTCCTCTCTGTAAAAAAATCAATAAAATATATTTTTTTAAAAAAATTGCTGATTTTTATCCCCCAGATGCAGCAGCTTCGAGTCCAGATTGAATGACTAAGTGTGTTTTGTGTGTGTGTGTGTGTGTGTGTGTGTGTGTGTGTTTTAAAACTTCTTCGGGGAAGAAAACATTATAGACTCATGTCTATAATGAGAGAGACAGAGAGAGAGGGAGCAAGAGAGAAACATCAATTGGCAATATATCAATCTGCCACCTATGTCAATGTCTAAACTTTGCAAACACCTCATAATCTAGTTGTTGCTTTTTTTCCTCCACCTGGCCATGATCATCATGATAAGTTTCAGGTGACACTGTGCCTCTAAGAAAAACACATTTTTTTTTTTTTTAGAAAAAAAGAATGCCTTCCAGGTTTTAATGACTTTAGAAAGCAGAATGGTCACGTAAAAACCGATGTCATCGGCCGGCACATCGCCTCGACAGGTGGCTCTGTACGTTCTCTTTAATCTCACATTCTGTTATCCCATTTGTGAGATTAAAAGGCGTGAGTGTACTCTCCGTCTGTGAGATTGTGAGGTTGTTTTTTTTGTGTGTGTGTGTTGTTGTTGTTGTTCTCTTTTTTTTAATGGAATTGCAGCTTTTTGCAGAGAGGCGGTTGCATATTCATAACCACCGGGGACCCGGTGCCCAGAGCGGAGACAGTTACTCAGAGAGTCCGTCCCGTGACACGTCAGGGGGATGGATGGAAGCGCTGAGGCCGCTGCTATTTTAAGAGCTCAGGCTGCTGGTGGTGAGACCGAGGCTGGCGAGAGGGAGAGACAACGCTTACGCGACCGGCAAGGAGGAGGAATTGAACGCAGAGCGTGGCACACGTTCTCGTTCTAAAACATCAGCTACATCGTGGACATCCTTCCAGTTCTGGAAGAAAGGCCACAAGTGTGTTTACAAAGCTGGTGTTGGTGCTGCTTCTTTCGTTGTTTTTATTTTTTTTAAACATGGTTTTATTGCTGTCAGAGAGGAAGGGAGAGGGAGAGGGAGAGGGAGACATCCATGATGAGAGAGAGTCACGCATCGGCTGCCCCCTGCGTGACCCACGCGGGGGGTCAAGTCCTCGACCCCGGGCACGTGCCCCAACCGGGAATCAAACCGTGACCTCCCGGTTCCTGGGTTGATGCTCAACTTCTGAGCCACGCCGGCTGGGCTGGGAAATTTTTTTTTTTTTAATCCTCATCCGAGAATATGCTTTGATTGATTTTTAGAGAGAGAGGAAAGGGAGAGAGAGAGAAACATCAATGAGAGAGAGAGAGAAACGTTGATTGGTTGTCTCCCATGGGCACCCCGACTGGGGAATCGAACCCGCAACCCAGGTGTGTGCCCCGACTGGGAGTCAAACATGTCACCTTTTGGTGTAAGGCAGGGGTCCTCAAACTTTTTAAACGGGGGGCCAGTTCCCTGTCCCTCAGACCGTGGGAGGGCCGGACTATAGTTTTAAAAAAACAAAACTATGAACCAATTCCTATGCGCACTGCGGGCCCGGGACGCGTCGGCTGCTAAGCAGGACAGGCAGCGGCCCCCGGCGGGCCGGATCCATGTCCTCGGCGGGCCGCATGTGGCCCGGGGGCCATAGTTTGAGGACCCCTGGAGGGGATGACGGTCCGAACCACTGAGCTACTGGCCAGGACGAGACTGGGAAAGTCTTTCTTTCTTTTTCTCTCTTTATTCCTCCCTCTGTCTGTCTGTCTGTCTGTCTTTCATTATTGAGTGTTCATAGCTGACAATTTTTTTTTTTTTTGAGGTGGAATAAGGTCTCTCGGCTTGATATCCCAAAGCTGTTACCCAAACACGTCCCGGACCCCTGAGGAACTGGGTCCCCGGGGGGAGGTCTCAGGAATGCCAATCCCGTCGGCACCTTTGACGCCATCTGCCCAGCAAGTGGCAAACGCCGGCGGGAAAACGCCAACGAAAACCCTGCAAGAGTCCTCTCTCCAGCTAAGCTCCGCGGGGTAGAGGCAGCCAGAGGCACAACGCTGCCGGCAGCGGTTACAAATGCCACTCGGCCCCGGCGGGGCGGGCTCAGCCACCAGAGCGTCCGCCCGAGGACGGAGGGGTCCTGGGTCCGATTCCGGCCAAGGGCACGTACCTCGGTTGCAGGCTCGATGCCGGCCCTGACCGGGAGGTGTGCTGGTAGGTGTGCCGGGAGGCAACCAGTCCACGTGTCTCTCTCTCATCCATGTTCCTCTCTGTCTCTCCCTCTCCCTTCCACTCTCTCTGAAAATCAATGGGAAAATATCCTCTGGTGAGGATTTTTTTTTAAAAAAAAAGAAAGCAATTCCTTGCTCACGCGGCTCCAAGCACGGATGCTCCGGGAGACGTGTCCCTAGCGGGACGGCTGACCGGACGCCTCCTGGACGCCGGCTGCAGTGCTGGTTATGCTGCTTCTGCTTGTCAGTCTCCGCGGTGGCTGGTGCTTCCAGAGCGCTGGATCTGCATAAAGACATGAGCCCGGCCGGCGTGGCTCCGTGGCTGAGCGTCGACCTAGGAGCCAGGAGGTCAGAGTTCCATTCCCGGTCAGGGCACAGGCCCCAGTTGCAGGCTCGATCCCCCAGTGTGGGGCATGCAGGAGGCAGCCAATCCATGATTCTCTCCTCATGGATGTTTCTCTCTCTCTCTCTCCCTCTCCCTTCCTCTCTGAAGTCAATAGAAATGTGTTTTAAAATAACCCGAGTCCGACAATGGTGTTGAGTGAACAACGGCAACACGCCGAATGTTATGCCCAGATTTTGTGATCCCCAAAGACCACCAGGGAGCCGAGTCCGATGCAAAAGCAAAGAGCCTTTATTCGAGCTAGCTCGAGCTCCCCGTCCACCACACTCACCGATGCAGCGGCAGGAGGCAGAGAGAGCCCCAGGCCCCAAACGCGCTGATTTATAGGGGGCCTGGGAGAGGTCGGAGGGGTGAGGTAGTGTGGCCTCCGCTGATTGGTCGGGGTCAGGTTACACATGGGGGGGCAGGGCGCGGCTTACTTTCCTCTTGCATTTCTATTGGCTAATTCAAAAGTGTGGGTTGGGCTCTTGGAGAGGTTCGAGGGCGGGAACCTGACTCCACGAGGTGGAGGACATGGAACAAAGGGAACAGGGAGTTGGTCTTTCCCCGCCCTTTCACGACGACGTAGCGAACGCTGAAATAAAATTAAAGAGAGCTCTGGCCGAAACCGGTTTGGCTCAGTGGATAGAGCGTCGGCCTGCGGACTGAAGGGTCCCGGGTTCGATTCCGGTCAAGGGCATGTACCTTGGTTGCAGGCACATCCCCAGTGGGAGGTGTGCAGGAGGCAGCTGGTCGATGTTTCTCTCTCATCGATGTTTCTAGCTCTCTATCCCTCTCCCTTCCTCTCTGTGAAATATCAATAAAATATATATATAAAATAAATAAATAAATAAAGAGAGCTCTGACGCGGATGGGCAGCGACCTCCGGAATACGCTGAGCACAGAAAGCAAGGCGCAGGGCGCACACATACTGTCCTCCCGTGTTTACAAAGGACGTTTTTCCTGCCGTCTTGGCAGAACGTACACATTATATAATGTTTTTTTTGTTTGTTTGCACCAGTGGAGGCTCCTCGGAGCAGAGGTTTTCCGACTCCTTTCCATGTCTGGTTTCTGGTTCTGCCCTGGTGCCGGACGCACAGCGGCTACTGGCCATAAACATACCCACGGCTACTTCCTCTCCCCCGCTGTCTCCTCTTACGGGAATTTCACAGAGGTTTTGGGGGCGGGCCAGTCTCTAATAAGCTGTAATGATATTTTTAAATTCTTTTTTTAATATATATTTTTATTGATTTCAGAGAGGAAGGGAGAGGGAGAGAGAGAGAGAAACATCGATGATGAGAGGGAATCTGCTGGAAGCCAATTCCAGCATGTCAGCAGGGCTGAATCATCTGGGACGGCTAAAAAGCATCTCCCCCAAACCTGAATAGGACATTTCCCCAAACCTAAAGATTTGTATATATTATTGTTTGCTGCCAGACACCTCAGGGCATCTTAAATCTGCATGTTATTGCCTCCTGTTGGCCAAACACCTGAACAGCTGTAGGCTATTCCCCAAACTGATAATGCTTCTGTAAACCTTACCCTTTGAAGTGTATTATCTCCATCTTGCCTTAGGACAAATTGTGTTAATAAATAGCACGGGGCCCTGAGTCAAGGGGTAGTCTTTCAGCTCCTTTATTTATTTATTTATTTATTTATTTATTTATTTAAATATATTTTATTGATATTTCACAGAGAGGAAGGGAGAGGGATAGAGAGCCAGAAACATCGATGAGAGAGAGAAACATCGATCAGTCGCCTCCTGCACACCTCCCACTGAGGATGTGCCCGCAACCAAGGTACATGCCCTTGACCGGAATCGAACCCGGGACCCCTCAGTCCGCAGGCTGACGCTCTATCCACTGAGCCAAACCGGTCTCGGCCTTTCAGCTCCTTTAGCTGAAGCTCCTCTGACCCCCAACGCCTTTCAGTCTTTGGACTCCTTCTTGAATCTACGCATCAGCTCCTTTCTCCAGATTGCCGAACCCTTTGTAAGGCTGGGGCAAGAACCCCAGCAAGAATCACGGATCAGCTGCCTCCTGCACACCCCCGACTGCGGATCAAGCCCACAACCTGTGCACGTGCCCTTGGCTGGGAATGGAACCTGGGACCCTACAGTCTGCAGGCTGCTGCTCTATCCACTGAGCCACACCAGCCAGGGCTAGCTGTAGTGATAGACGGGTACTCCACGCCTCAGGCCGAATCCTCTGGGCATCTCATCTGAGTTACTTCCGAGTCCGGGGCTCCTGGACTCTGGTTCGAGGACCTCCCATCTTCAGCATCTTCCTTGGTTGCTTGGCAACACCATGCAGCGATTACCTTCAAGGCCCCCCTGTGAGGTACCTATCAGCGCTCTAATGAACGCCGCAGACCCACGTCCCCAGAACTTGGGAGAAATACTCAGATCTTTCCACTTCTGCGGCGGGATTCCCTCCTCGTGGGCCGTGAGGGCTGGTGTTTTATCCCAGGGCCTACATGCACCAGGTGAGCCGAGGCGCGTGGGAAGCGATGCTTCTTCACCTTGTTCCCAGCCTTCACGGTTTCCTTTTCCTCTGTTTTTGGCCAAAGGCGAGCTGTCATTCAAAGGGAATGCAGCGGGAAAAGCCGGTCTCTCGCCTGGGCCAACACGTTGCTCTGTTTTCGGAGACGGTGGTGAGTGTCAATGTATTCAACCCACTGATCGGTCCCCGTCGAGCCAATGTTCATTCTTTTTTCACAACTTACTGCACCCAAGGGGAGAGTGTGTGTGTGTGAGTGTCAAGTATACACTGAGTGGCCAGATTATGATGATCTCTGAACACATAATCGTCTGGCCACTCAGTGTATTTGTATCTCAAATGGGTACCAAAAGTATTCTAGACTTTTTGCTGGAGATCCACCACCTATTTGCCCTGAGCTTTTCTATCATCCAGTGCAAAGGGGAAAACTGATCAGGTGCACGATTTACAGTATCTTTGATATCAAATCAAGGAGGTGCTCAAGAGAAGTACACGGAGTGGCCAGATGGTTGTGCGTTCAGAGATCATCACCATCGGGCCACTCCGTGGATATCCGCAGCCCCTATGGTCACCTAAAATTGCCCAATAACACAGAGGTCCTTAAACCCGTTCAGGGATGTGGTGATCCTCTCGCCCAAGGTCACCTGCAAGAAAGAAATCAACAGCAGTGGCAACAGCTGCCCTGGCCGGTTTGCCTCCGTGGATAGAGCGTGGGCCTGCGGACCGAAGGGTCCCAGGTTTGATTCCAGTCTCTCTCACGTGTGTGTCTCTCACACGGATGTTCCTCTGTGTCTCTCCCCCTCTCTTTCCCTCCCTAAAAAAAAAAAAAAAAAAAATCAATGGAAAAATATCCTCGGGTGAGGATTAACAACAACAAAAATAAGTAACAGCAGAGGAAACCGTGAGAAGGGTCTGAGAAAGCATCTTTGCTTATTATTGAGCAAAAGAACAATGGGCAGGAGCCAGCAGACACCACTGAAACGATTACTCGCCATGGGAGACGTGGGGAGGGGTAGAAGCGTGGCCTCTCTTTTCAGACGGTCATGAGCTCTGCGCTTAGGTCCAAACCGTTCAGAAAAAGACATTGAGCCCGGCCGGCGTGGCTCAGTGGCTGAGGGTCGACCTATGAACCACAAGGTCACGGTTCGATCCCTGGTCAGGGCACTAGCCCGCGTTGCAGGCTCCATCCCCCGTGTGAGGTGTGCAGGCGGCAGCCGATCCCTGATTCTCTCTCATCATGGATGTTTCTCTCTCTTCCTCTCCTAAATCAATAAATATATATATATATATATATATATATATATATATATATATATATACATATATATATATATATACATTTTTTTAAAAAAAAAAAAAAAAAGGAGGCAAAACCCGGTGATGGTGACGGGGAGTGGACGGGGCTGCTGAAGGCCGTGGCTGGGAGCTATACACCTGCCATGGACCTCGCCATAGATGTCTGTTGGCAGCCCTCCGGAACCCCTCACATGAACTTCAGGTAGACACCAGGCTGACCGGTGGACCCCCTTTCCCAAACCCCGGGTTTGTGTCTTATTGGTGAGAGTGCATCTTTATGCTCCCGTCTTTGTAGCTCCCCTGGCGATTGCCTGGGCATCCCCCCAAAATGAGGGGACCGAGGAAAGGACGGGAGAGGACCCCTCGCAGCCAGCTTGCAGCGGGACGGTCCCGGGACAGGCGACCAGAGAGCCCGTGTCCCATCACCCTGGGATCGGGGCCTCGGAGATGGCCCGAGGAGGCTGGTGAGTGGGCTAGGCCTCCTTTATGCAAAGCCTTTTTCTTTTTTAAAAAAAAAAAAAATATTTTTATCGATTGCAGAGAAGAAGAGAGAGGGAGAGGGAGAGAGAAACATCCATGAGGAGAGAGAATCACAGATCGGCTGCCTCCTGCACGCCCACCAATGGGGATCGAGCCCGCAACCCGGGCATGTGCCCTGCCCGGGAATCGAACCGTGACCTCCTGGTTCCTCGGTCGACCCTCATCCACTGAGCCACCGGCCGGCGGCTATGCAAAGCCTTTGCAGCACAAGGGCTGTGATGTGCATGCAGCACGGGGGTCCTGCTGACAATGTAGGGGAGGGAACGTACCGATGGGAGCCGTGTCTGAGGAAGATGCGTTTGGCTATGTTGCGCAAGATTTGTTGGCTACAAATCTGAGACCAGTGAGGAAACGATTGGGGGGAAAAAAGGAAAAAAAAGAAAAAGGAATCTGTGTGCAATGAAGACGTCAAAAGCAAGACCGGGGCCGGTGGGGGGATTCCGAAACCTAAAAACATTCCGGCTCCCACACGCAGGTGCGGAAGGCCGCGCGAGGAGGCAGCCAGCGTGTAATTACTCCGCGGGGCTGGTTCCGTTGTCGCTGGAGATCGGGTGGGGGCGGCTCATGAGCACGCTTCCCCGAGGACAAAGGCAGCTGCTGTTTTGGTGACGACGATGTCCTCTTTCCACGGAATAAAAGGATTCCCGCTGATGAGATGAGAGGCAGGAGGTGACGTCCCGGGGCCAGCCGGGACGCTCATGGGCCTGCGTCTCCGGCTTGTTGGAAATTGACAGAGTTTGGGTGATTGAGGCCACAGGGTGATCGCATTGGTCTCTTTTTTAACTTTGGTTACAAATAGTTTTTATTGATTTTTGAGAGAGAGAGAGAGAGAGAGAGAGAGAGAGAGAGAGAAGGGACAGAGAGAGATAAAAACATTAATGAGAGAGAACATCATCGATCGGCTGCCTCCCGCTCGCCCCACACCGGGGATGGAGCCCGTCACCTGGCCATGTGCCCTGACCAGGAATCGAACCGTGACCTCCTGGTTCCTGGGTCGATGCTCAACTACGGAGCCACCAGATTGGTCTCTTTTTAGCTTTAATCCTTGGAACTCTTTTTTTTTTTTTTTTTTTAGATTCTTTAAAAATATGTTTTTATTGTTTTAGAGAGAGAGGAAGGGAGAGGAGAGAGAGGTAAACATCCATCGGCCCCCAACCCAGGCACGTGCCCTGGCTGAGAATCCAACCGTGACCTCCTG
The DNA here is from genome assembly GCF_963455305.1 of Plecotus auritus. NCBI lineage: Eukaryota > Metazoa > Chordata > Mammalia > Chiroptera > Vespertilionidae > Plecotus > Plecotus auritus. The sequence goes on from NC_137781.1 coordinate 3,137,069, forward strand.
GTTCAGAGGCCGACGCTCAACCGCTGAGCCACCCCGGCAGAGCTGACTTTTTCTAAGGTGGCTGCTGCTTCCTCACCGGGGAAGATGAGAAATATTGGTATTTACATGATAATCTACTTGGTAGGCTGAAAACTGTCACCGTCGGCTTTAGGCATAACCAGCGTTGTCTTGGGGAGCCTTTAGATAGCGCGCTTACCCGTCGGCCAGAAGGGTGCTTCCTGAAAGTGGATAAACGATATTAAACGTGGATAAATGATATTAAAAGGGAAGGATTTCGATGGCTCTCAGCCACCCTCTGTCATGACAGAAATAATTACCTCACACTCACTTTTCCCTTCTAAACACTCACTTTCTCTTACCGTGTTTATTACAGAATTTGCCAATTGCGGGCCGATGGGTTTTTATTATTTTTTTTCTAAATGCACAAGTGTATCTAAAGATCCATTTTTTTTTTTTTTGTCACGAAGAAAAACACATCAATATTGTGTAACGCAGCCGAGACTGCGCCGAGTGGACTTGACCGCCAGCTAATTGCCATCTCAACACATTTCTGACAGAAATCCACTCAGCGTGAACTTTGGTTCCCCTATGATTTTAAGGGTTGCTTGAAAGATTCAATATATGAGCAACCTGTACAGCAATTTCTGCAGAAAACACAATATTTCCCGGAGGATTGAAATTGTTGTTTTAAATAGAGGAGAAATCGACACGATGGTCCCAGACCCTCTCGGAGGCCCGGGGCGAGGACCTGCAGGGAGGGACTTGGCCTCTTTGGGGGTATTGGGAGCTGGCGTTGGGCGTTCCGAAAGAACCATCCCTCCCCCCCTCCCCCCCGAGGCAGCAGCCGGCTTCTCCTCACTCATCGTTCTGTTATTAATTGACTTGAGAGACATCGATTGGCGGTTGTACGTATGCATGCATTCACTGGGCGATTCGTGGATGTGCCCTGACCGGGGGTCGAACCTGAAACCTTGACCCTTGATGTGTCGGGACGCACGATGGTCCAACCAACTAGCACCCGGCCAGGGCTCGACTTCTTGTGGGTGCGCTTCGTTATCCGTGACTGTCCTGAGCCATATCCCGGCCAGGGGCCTGGGGGGGTCTCTGCTCCCGCTACAGATAAGGGTCTGGGAGAACCTTGTGCGCAGGGAGACCTTCCGGTAACGATTTCAGGTGGAACACGGGGCTCCCCGCTCCGAGGTGAGCCTGGCCCACGTCTGCACATTGGCAAAGGTGTCATCGACAGCGCCCACCTGGCAACGAAGGCTTAGAGTCCCAGGGGTGGGCAAACGTTTTGACTCGAGGGCCACCATGGGTTCTTCAACTGGACCGGAGGGCCGGAACAAAAGCATGGATGGAGTGTTTGTGTGAACGAATATAAATTCAAAGTAAAGGAGCGGAGGGGAGAGGAAGAGAACCGGATACAACAGCCGGATCCGGCCCGCGGGCTGTAGTTTGCCCAAGGCTGGCTTAGACTCTTCCGGGAGCAGTTCCTAAGAGGAGTTGAGGGATTCTGACGAGAAACGGTGGAGAGATGCATCCGATGTTGCAAAGAGACCCAGGACCAGCCTGGTGGCTACGGGGCTCTTTGGAATTGGCAAGCTCACACTAGACCTCTGTTTTGTCGTTTGAAACCCAGTCAGCCAAGGCCACTTCAGATCCCTTTCTGTTCCCTCATGAGTATGGAGACATTCATTGCATTTCTTTACAAAGAACATTTCCAGGAAGATAGGGTCCAGGATGGGGGAAGAATCGTCTGAGGGAAACCGCACATTGTAAGGTTAAATGAGACCCAGCTGCCCGGCCGGCGTGGCTCAGTGGTTGCGTGTCGACCTAGGAACCAGGAGGTCACGGTTCGATTCCCTGTTAGGGCACATGCCCGGGTTGTGGGCTCCATCCCCAGTGTGGGGCGTGCAGGAGGCAGCCGATCCCTGATTCTCTCTCCTCATGGATGTTTCTCTTTCTCTCTCCCTCTTCCTTCCTCTTTGAAATCAATAAAAATATATTTACCAAAAAAAAAAAAAAAAAAATGAGACCTAGCTATAAGGGAGAGTTTACAGAGTATTAGAACGTCAGATCTATTCCTTCAAAGGAGAGGAAGGCCTCTGTTACTCCCAGTTCTCACCTGGGACGTGGTGGGAATTTACCAAGCGGACGAAGCAGTGATGTTTTGCTCCGGTTGCGAGAGGCAAAAATGATCCAGCAAATGGTGCGTTCCCAGCAGCCACTGCTGAGGCCCAGGGAGGCTGTTTTGCACACCTGCCTAATTGTCACGGCGGTGATGATGGTGATGGTGATGGTGATGGTGATGGAACCCTGGTGCGTAGGAAATCCTCCAGAACGGGAGTTTCTCCCAAAACAGGCCACACGTCTAGGCTATGTTGGGAAGACCCCTATTGGTGGATGCGCTCATCCTCGTAAACAGGGTCTCTGGAATCTGTCTGTGGTTTGTTTTGTTTTAATGTATTTGTATTGATTTCAGAGAGAAAGGGAGAAGGGGAGAGAGAGAGAGAGAGAAAGAAAGAAAGAAACACCAAAGATGAGAGAGAATCATGGATCGGCCGCCTCCTGCACGCCCCCTACTGGGGATGGAGCCCGCAACCCCGGGCATGTGCCCTTGACTGGGGATCGAGCCGTGACCTCCTGGTTCGTAGGTTGACACGCAACCCCTGAGCCACGCTGGCCGGGCCGAAACAGTTTGTTGAGAGCGTAAGAAACACAGCGCCCCGTTCTGCCTCTTCATACCGTGCATGCCCACGCCAGCGTCGCTCACTGGAGAACAGTCATCCTGGGTCCCCCGGGGCGTCGGCGTTTCTCGCTGACCTTCTCCGATCTTGCCTGGATGGTGACGTGTGGGGAGGGCATGACAGATATTTATCGACCCGCGTCTCGCCACCTCGGGGGAGGGTGCCCTTTGCCGTGGCCAGCCTGGCTTCGGACGCTGTGAGGGAGGGTCTGGTGGGTTAAAAAGTCCCTTCTTCAGGCAGCCTCCGTGATGGATTACCCTTCCCCCGGTCTGACCGCAGACGAGGCCTCGGGGAGTCTCGTGAGCTGTGGAAAGCCAACTGTGAAAATCAGTGGAGCCCACCCAGGCCGCCCAGTCCAGGGGGCAATCGATGGCGTCATGGTGGGTGGCAGGTCCATCCTATTTAACGAGAACAACGTCCCATTTTTTATTTTCTTTATTTTTTTTGTTGTTTTTTTTTGTTGTTGTTGTTGTTGTTGTTGTTGTTAATTCTCACCCAAGGATATATTTCCATTGATTTTTAGAGAGAGTGAGAGGGAGAGGGAAAGACAGAGAGAAACATCGATGTGAGAGAAACGCATCGATTGGTTGCCTCCTGCACGCGCTCCGACCAGGGCCCGGGCCGGGGAGGAGCCTGCAGCCGAAGTACGTGTCCTTGACCGGAACCGGAACCGAAACCAGGATCTTTCGGTCCACGGGCCGACACTCTATCCACGGAGCCAAACCGGCCAGGGCTATTTTATTCTTTAATATATTTATATATTTTATTGTGGGTAGTATTACAGATGTCTCCCATCGACACCCTCTTCACCCCCCTCCCCCCGTCTCTCCTCCCAGCCCCTACCCACCTCCAGGCCTCCCCCACCCTATTGCCCCCTGCCCGTGGGCTATGCCATGTACGTATGTAAAAGCTCTGTGGTTCATCTCCTCGTCGGGTCTCATTTCCGGGGTCCATTCATTCTGTTCATTAGGTGCCACCTATGAGTGAGGTCACGGGATACGTGTCTTTCTCAGTTTGGCTTATTTCGCTTAGCACAATCTTTCCCGGGTCCCTCCACGCTGTCTCAGGATGTAAGCGATCCCTCCTTTTGACAGCTGCATAGTATTTCATGGTATAAACGCCCCACAATTTCCCCCCCCCGACACACACATCTGCTGATGGGCACGGGGCTGTTTCCAAATCTTAGCTGTTGTAAATGGTGCCGCCATGAACATAGGGGCGCACACCTTCTTTCTGAGTGGTGTCTCGGGTTCCTCAGGATATGCTCTTCCCAGAAGTGGGATCGCCGGGTCAAATGGGAACCCCATCGTTGATTGGTCCCAGGAGACTCCATGCCGTCCTCCACGGTGGCTGCCGCCGTCTGCATTCCCCGCCAGCCGGGCGCGAGGGTTCCCTTTTCTCCGCCTCCTCGCCAGCGCTTGTCACCTGGTGTCGCCGCTCCGACAGGGCGAGGGGGGTCCTCACTGTGACCCTTTGATGGCGTCTCCGCTGTTTCTCCGCCCCCCCCCCCCGTAAAGGCAGCATCGAGACGGGGGTACAGAGAGCTCCCCCTCTCCCTGGGGGGCTAACGCTACCCAGCTCGAAGCCGTTACAATCCCCGGCGTCACGCGGTGTCCCTGCATGCGGTCTTTACCGGATTCCGAGGGAGGCGTTTAAACATCGCGTTTTAACTTTTGAACCTGCTTTTGAATTTAAAAAAAAAAAAAAAAGAAAAAAGAAGTCAACGCGTTGCCTCCGGCCTAATGGATGCGACTACGAAAGGCTGGTTTTTACGACCAAAGAAATGCATTTGACTCCGCACAGCGCGACAGGGCCCTCCCGCGAGCCACTCTCTGTTCGGTTCCCCCCTTTCATCCATATCGGGGTTCATTATCTCGCAGACAGGACAGGCGAAGGGGGGGGGTGGTCATCTGTCACTCTGGATGCTGGGAGTCTTGGATGCCTTTCCGTGTTTTTTTTGTTTTGTTTTCTTTAATCCTCGCCCAAGGATAACTTCCCATTGATTCTTAGAGAGAGTGGAAGGTGGGGGGAGGGGGGGCGGGAGGGAGAGACAGAGAGAGAGAGAGAAACACTGACGGGAGAGACACATTGATGGGCTGCGTCCAGGGCTGGGGAGTCACCTGCAGCCGAGGTGGCGTGCCCTTCACCGGGAATCGAACCCGGGACCCTTCAGTCCGCGGGCCGATGCTCTAACCACTGAGCAACACCGGGCCAGGGCCACCTGTTTGCCGTGGACGGACGGAAGCACCGGTGTGACGCTCGGTGCATTGCTCAGCTCACGCTGCCAGCGGAACCCCACGGAGTGGGCGGCCCCCACCACAGGCGCGTGGGCTCGGGCGCTGGAGGCGGGGACCCCGATGTCGGCCCAGATGTCGGCTCATTTGCCCCCCCTCCCCCGCCTCGGTGTATCGGGACGACGCTCTAACCAACTGAGCTCCCCGGCCAGGGCCGGGATCCCATACTTCTATGGCTTGTTACTGTTAAGCGTATCTTTCCTTCCGTTTCCTGGAGCTTTTGTTAGGGTTGCCTAAGAGCTTCAAAAACCCTTACGAGTTTAAATTACACGCGTGTCGCCCCAGCGTTCATCTGCATCCCTTTGATATCACATCAGACGGAATTTATGAGCGGGAGCCTTACACGCTGTCTACACGCACTGCTTCCGGTCGGATCAGAAGTTCAGTGAAGAGAGGGTTTTCTCGAGGGACGCAGAGGATGAAACACCGGGAGGAATCAAAAGAGAGGAATCGCGCGATGGGGGCCCCCGCAGACACCGTAGGGAGGAGAGGCTCCGCTCCGAACCTACGTCAGAGCTCTGGGAAACAAAACCCAGTCACTGCCTGTTGTTGGGAAACATGCGGACGTGTTTGTTTCACTGAAGGTTTTCGTCGAAAATGCATTTTTTGCCCCGGCTGGTGTCGCTCGGTGGTTAGAGCGTAGGCCTACGAACGGAAGGGTTCCCGGGTTCGATTCCAAGTCAAGGGCACGTGCCCAGGTTTCGGGCTCGGTGCCCAGCGCGGGGGCGAGCAAGAGGCAGCCGATCCATGGTTCTCTCTCATCACTGATGTTTCTCTCTCTCTCTCTCTCTCTTCCTCCTTGAAATCAATAAAAAAAAATCTGTTTTTTAAAAAGCTATCTCTGTCAGCGTCTACGGATTCAAGAGACCTCCAGTGTCAAAGGTGAGACTGCCACTAGAATAAAGAGTGACCCTTCGTGTTTGCACGTGGAACATGTACGACAAAAATCAATCCACCGAATGTTCAGGTTCCTGCCCCCCCCCCCGCCCCCCCGAGAATTACAGAAACTTCTGTATTCCAATGGCGTGAAGGAGCGTGGACGGGCGGTGGGACAGCCAGGGGGCCCGGGGCACAAGGAGGGGGTGTCCCTGGAAGAAGAAATCGGCCGTCGGGGGGGGGGTGGACTAGCTGGACATCCTCTCCGACCCCACCGGCTCCTCCATCCGGTGCGATATTTAGGGAGCTGAGCAGTTTCTAATGCCTGACCAAGCACAGCCCACCCTACGCTCACGCCGGGGTTCAGATCCCCCCCCCCCGAGTTCCCTTGTGGCCCCGACTTCTGCCCAGACTTTTGGCTCCGACCTTCACCACCTGATGTTCACGTCAAACCTACCCCATCTGGTAGCTTAGGTGACCTTTTTACGTAAAAAGAATTCTAGCCCCGGCCGGTGTGGCCCAGTGGGTAGAGAGCGCTGGCTCCCGGACGGAAGGGTCCCGGGTTCGAGTCCCCTCAAGGGCCCCTTCTCTCGGTTGCGGGCTCGCTGGCTGGCCCTGCTGGAGTCACCCGATCCATGTGTCTCTCACATCGATGTTTCTCTCCCCCTGACTCTCCCCCTCCCTTCCACTCTCTCTAAAAATCGATGGGGAAAAAAATATATATATCCTCCAGTGAGGATTAAACCATCCCCCAAAAAAAAAGCAGCTGTGGGTTAGACTGCCTCTGTTCCCAGCTAATGGCTGCGGGGTGCCGGCCTCTGTCCTATTAACGTGTCCCCGTCAGCCCAGCACCACCTGCAGCCTGGCCTGAGCGCTCCGAGCCCCCGCGGGTGGCTGTGCAGCCATCGATCGGTAATAACCGGCGGCCCTCTTGTGGATGGACGTGAGCGGCATATCAACTCCTACGCGGGGAAGCGTGGGCAGAGCTTCGTGACCAGACAGCCCTGGCGCCCAGCCCGCCTGCACCCCCGGGGCCGCCTCGCAGGCCCCTTTGGAGACTCAGCGCCGACCCCCCCCGTCCAGGGGCACTGAGGTGTCGCCCTCTGAGGCCGGGGGGTGAGGTGGGGGGAGGTCTGGACTTGCAAATACCTGGGAGGTGGTGGTGGGCACCCCGAGATTTTTCTGCCTTTGGCCCAGGGAGCTCTCCAACAACTTCAGTTGGTGAGTTTTTTGGTTTTTTTTTATTGATTTGAGAGAGAGAGGAAGGAGGGAGGGGGAGAGAGAGAGAGAGAAAGGAATTGGTTGTTCTACTTATTTATGCATTTGGTGGCTGGTTCCTGTCTGTGCCCTGACTGGGAACTGAACCCGCAACCTTGGTGTGTGGAGATGATGCTCTAACCAACCGACTACTCGGCCAGAGCCAGTCTGTTTAATACATGAAGTCCCTCCTGTTCTTTTTTTTATATATAAATAGCTTTTTATTGATTTCAGAGAGGAAGGGACAGGGAGGGGGAGGGGGGGGGAGAGAGAGAGAGAAACATCCATGATGAGAGAGAACCATGGATCGGCCGCCTCCTGCACGCCCCCCACTGGGGATCGAGCCTGCAACCCGGGCCATGTGCCCTGACGGGGAATCGAACCCTGACCTCCTGGCTCCCAGGTCGACCCTCAACCACCGAGCCACGCCGGCCGGGCTTGTTCTTAAATCCAGCCCCACTCAGAGCTGTGCTGTCAATCGTCCCAGGTTAAAAGGAAGTAAACTCCCAAATTGAAACAGAGAGCCCAATCCCGGGACCCAACTGTCCCCAAACCCTGCCTTGGGCTCCCCACGTCCCCTCCTTCGGGTTATCTGTACCACAACCCAAGAAATGGCGTGGCGGCTGCTGTTTTTCCCTTCTTCGCTTTAAGGCCTCCCTCCCTCCCTCTCTCTCTCTCTCTCTCTCTCTCTCTCTCTCTCTCTCTCTCTCTCTCCCCCTTTCCGACTATCTCATCTTTTTAGGGCATGCACTGGAAAAATTACATTGTGACTGGGGGGGATTCTGGGCACGGCTCTGTGGGAGAAGGGAAATTCACTGTGCATTTGGGGCAGAGAGATGAACTGAAGTCTGTCACACGTGTAATTGTCTCCTAGGAGACCCAAGCATACATCATCACCATGGAGACCGCTGGAAGCCATGAGCATGGATAATCCCCTGGGCCTTGTCTGGGGCAAGAACGGCGGTAAATGAGAGCGGCCAAGCCTTGCAGGCGGCCGATGGCCATCCCTCCGCGGCGGCGTGTGGGCCCCCCCGGGGCCAGAGGTGGGAGGCCGGCTCCGGCCCCTGCCCGGCAGCCCCGCAGCCCCGCGGGGAGGTCTCAGGGGCTGTGCTCCTAACATGCCTCTCCCCCCCGACAAGGACCGGACGGTCCCAGCACGCCACAGCTCCCGAGAGAGGCCGCTCAGGCCACAGCCAGACTTGGGGGAGACGCTGCCCCGGCGTCCCCTCCGCGGCCTGACGGAGGACGAGATGATGAACACGCGCATTACAATAAATAAATGCTCCCTTCAACGCAAGAATGGGCGCCGTGGTTTAGGAGCCTGGGGTACAAGGTCTACCTTTTATTTTATTTATTACTTTTTAAAATATATACTTTTTTTTATTATTATTTCAGAGAGGAAGGGAGCGGGACGGAAACATCCATGATGAGAGAGAATCATGGATCGGCTGCCCCCTGCACGGCCCCCTACTGGGGATGGATCCCGCAACCCGGCATGTGCCCTTGACCTCAATCCAACCTGGGACCCTTCAGTCCGCAGGCCGACGCTCTATCCACTGAGCCACACCGGCCAGAGCAATAAAAAAAATATTTTTTTAAAAAAATAGTTTGATCTGTGGAAGAAACTGGGCCACGTGCTAACCTGACCAGCTCAGGGAAGGCCTGCGGGGCAGCCTTGAAAACTCAGAGACTTAAAATCACCACAAAGGGCGGCCTGACATTAACATTTTTTTAAAAAAAAATTAAAAAGCAGTGTATGCCCTGGCCGGTGTGGCTCAGTGGATAGAGCGTCAGCCTGCAGACAGAAGGGTCCCGGGTTCGATTCCGGTCAAAGGCATGGACCTTGGTTGCGGGCACATCCCCAGTGTGGGGTGTGCAGGAGGCAGCTGATCCGTGTTTCTCTCTCATCGATGTTTTTGACTCTCTGTCCCTCTCCCTTCCTCTCTGTAAACAATCAATAAAATATATCTGTTTTTTAAAGAGCGGTGTGTGGTGGGCAGTCACATCCTAGGCCAGCATCTTCCCTGACAAAGATCAGCTTGGGCCTTGGCTGAGCCGCTGTCTTTGCATCTAAGTGAACATCCTTTGCAATGTCAGAACCAATGCACCAGGGCGGAGACCACAAATCCCCTTGTTTGTTATTGTTATCGTGGACTGCTACCCGTCCTGCATCCACCGAAGGGGAAAAAAAAAAAAAAAGACAGACAGGACACCAGTGGGGATTAGTGTCAAAATGCGGGTCAGTGGGATGCTCTGCAGGGGGTGGGGTGGGGTGAGGGGCAGGGGGAAGGGGACGGGCTCCCCACTTTTCCCGTCACAGCCTTCAGACCCGGTAACAGAGAATTGTCCCCATTTTACAGGCCAGGAAACTGAGGCTCACTGAGGCTAGGTCACTTGTGCAGAACTGCACAGACAGCAAGCTGGCGTCTGGGTCCCACCCTTTACCACCTGCTGAACCCCAAGATGAGACCTGTATGTAATTAGCGTGGAGTTCAGGGGGTGGGGAGAGTTCTTGGGGGACTCACCGATGAGCCGTAAGAGTGATGAGCAATCAGCAGCTAGCCAAGATCTCTCAGTAAATCAGCTCTCCCTGCACAGAGGGGCTTGCAAAGGGAGCTCGACTGGGGGTGGGGGAGGGGTGGCTCTGTGCTCAGCCTCCCGGTAAGAAGCATCCAGCACCCCACGATTCCACACCTCGGCCTCTGAGTCATCGCCCGCCGTGCAGGAGTGGAGGTGATGTTAATCCTACCTGACAGCGCGCGTGGTCCAACCTGGGGACTAGAAAACGTGAGTCACCGCTCTGCTCCCTAGAGTCTAGGGCAGGGGTGGGCAAACTTTTTTACTAGAGGGCCACAATGGGTTCTTAAACTGGACCGGAGGGCCGGAACAAAAGCATGGATGGAGTGTTTGTGTGAACTAATATAAATTCAAAGTAAAGGAGCGGAGGGGAGAGCAAGAGAACCGGATAGAACAGCCGGATCCGGCCCGTGGGCCGTAGTTTGCCCACGGCTGGTCTAGGGCCTAGACCGGTGGTTGGCAAACTCATTTGTCAACAGAGCCAAATATCAACAGGACAACGATTGAAATGTCTTTTGAGAGCCAATTTTTTTAAACTTAAACTTCTTCTAACGCCACTTCTTCAAAACAGACTCGCCCAGGCCGTGGTATTTTGTGGAAGAGCCACACTCAAGGGGCCAAAGAGCCGCCTGTGGCTCGCGAGCCGCGGTTTGCCGACCACTGGCCTAGACCATCCACTTAATTAAATGGGGGCCGGGCCCCTAATGGCCGTCCAGCTTCCTGAGGTCAGCCTCCCCGCCTGCCTCCACCGAGCTCCAAGGGGTGGGACCCCCTCCTGGTGCATCTGTGTACACTGGTGGGGGGGCCCCCTGCACCCCGGCATGGGAGCAGCTCACGGAATAGAATAAGCAAGCGTCAAAGATATTCCTTTCGCCCTGGCCCGTGTTGCTCAGTGGTCAGATCCCCGGCCTTTGAACTGAAGGGTCTCGGGTTTCGATTCCCGGTATCGATGTTTCTCTCTCTCTCTCTCTCTCTCTCTCCCCCCTGCCCCCTCTCTTCCACTCTCTCTAAAACCCAATGGAAAGCATCCTCAGGTGAGGATTAAAAAGAGAGAGAGAGTCCAGCTGGTATGGCTCAGCGGTTGAGCACAGACCTATGAACCAGGAGGTCACGGCTCTGCTCCTGGTCGGGGGCACGCGCCTCGGTTGCAGGCTCCATCCCCGGCCCGGGTCAGGGTGCGTGTAGGAGGCGACCCATCGATGTGTCTCTCTCACGTTGATGTTTCTCTCCCCGGGTGTCTCTCCCCAACCCTTCCACTCCCTCTAGAAGAAAAAGCAAGAAAGACATGAACAGCTGTGAAATCTGCTTGGAGCAAGGATTCAGCCAACCACAGCCCATGTGGCAGTTTCTATTCGCCATCGCCCGATTCTATTCATCATCGAAGAATGGATTTCACCCTTCCCGGTGGCTGAAAAAAAAAAAAAATGAAAATGAAAAGAAGAAGAATGTTTTCTGGCATGTGGAGAGGAGACGACGTTCCAATTTCAAGGTCCATAAATAAAGTTTTATTGGCGCACAGCCACGCGCATTCAGCTGCCTGCGGCCTGTGGCTGGTTTGACACGACGGGCCAGAGCTGGGCAGCTGAGATAAGGCTGCCTGTGTAACCGCAGAGCCTGAAACCCTGAGTACCAGCCTTCCGCAGGGAGGGGAAGTGCCAACACTGGACTCGGGATATGTGCTGAGGCGCGTCGTCGTCGTGGTACAAGGACCGCGACTCCCGGGCACCGGAGGTTCTTCCTCGCAAAGAAACCGGCGTCGCCGTCCGCACGGACGTTATCCGGGAACACAGTTTTTGCAAACGCACTGAAGGTGAAGACATTGACGTTCAGGGAAAGTGACTTGCCCAGCACCCCCCAGTCAGTGATGCGATTTATACCAATATCCGCGCGTCTAATATGCCAGTATTACATTTATATGGAAAGTGAAAGGAGCTAGAATATCCGAAACGATTCTGAATGTTTTTTAATATGATTTTTAAAATTGATTTTTACAGAGAGAGGAAGAAAGAGGGAGAGAAACATCCATCAGCCTGCATGCCCCCCCCACTGGGGACTGAGCCCGAGACTCAGGCATGGGCCCTGACTGGAATCAAACAGGGTGCACGAGATGACGCTCAACCAAGTCTCACTATTTGATTTTAAAACCAAAAGGGCCGCATGAATCAGGACAGGGTGGGATCGGTGCAGCGGTAAACACGGAGACACAGAAATGCAGTCTCAAGCCCAGGAACCCACCGTGTATGAAGAGCTGGCCAACTCTTTTGGACAGAGGATTAAAAGTTAGAATCCCCCCAAAATGGTCCTGGAACAACTGTACATCAATATGCAAAAACAAAACACACACACACACACACACCCTTCGCCCATACCTGCTGCTGTGCATCTTCTACGAAAATTACAGACCGTGGATCTGATTTGGGGTCAGGCGGAGATTTCTTAGCTACAATATCAAAAAACGCAAACCACTAAAAACCAATTCATAACTTACCGAACACCAACCGTTTAAAAGGGCTGCTCTATAACACACACGGTTAAGAGAATGAAAGGACAGACCTCCAACTGGGAGCCATTAGTCACAAAACACACGGGACACACGGGGACGGAGAAGGTATCGAAGGACCACCAGGACCCAGTGAGGAAGCCAACAGCCCATCACAAAGAGCAAAGGATCCGAACAGCCACCTCACCAAAAGGATAGATAGATAGATAGATAGATAGATAGATAGATAGATAGATAGATAGGTGATAGATATATAGATAGATAGATAGATGATAGATAATGATAGATAGATGATAGATATATAGATAGGTGATAGATAGATAGATAGATAGATGATAGATAGATAGATAGATAGATAGATAGATGGTAGATAGATAGATAGATAGATAGATATATAGATAGAAGATAGATAGATAGATAGATAGATGATAGATAGATAGATGATAGATATATAGATAGAAGATAGATAGATAGATATATAGATGATAGATATATAGATGATAGATAGATAGATGATAGATAGATAGATGATAGATAGATATATAGATAGATAGATGATAGATAGATGATAGACAGATGATAGATATATAGATAGATGATAGATACGATAGATGATAGGTATATAGATAGATGATAGATAGATGATAGATGGATGATAGGTGAATAGATGATAGATAGATATATAGATAGACAGACGGCATGTTAAGTACATGCAAAAATGTGCACCACGGTTAATCACCAGGGAGATGCAAATTAAACCACCATAAAGTACCACTACTATATACCTAATAAAATGGCGCGCACACACACACACACACACAAATACATATATAAACCAGCTTGTGGGTGGGAGAGAAATGTGTGCCATCATTTTGGGGAGAACGATTCGGGAAACCCATTACAAATGTAGGGAACGCAGTCTTCGAGGCAGTAACTCTGCTTCTGAGAACCAGTTCACTTCCATACGTCTCGGCAGAGACGTCCAGGGACGCCGCCTGAACAGGCATATGTGCGTGAATGCTTTATAGTCATTACGTCTCTGGAAAAGCAGCCGGGCGCAATTAGCCGGGGAGCCGGGGAGAGCCGCGGAGAGCGGGGCCTGGGAAGGAAACATTTACTTCTTCATTTATACTCCCGTCGACGGTGTGATGGCTTTGGAATTGGTGCCATATGTTTGTGTTCCTCCTAGAATTCGAGACCCCAACAACTGCGGTGGTTGCAAATTAACAGACAGCGAGGCGGGCAGGATGGCTGGTCCGCGTTTGGGGGATTCTACGTTCCAAGGGGAGGCGTGGGACCATCTGGGTCCGGCTCCCCGTCCCAGGCAACCTGGTGCCCGAATAAGTGGAACTGCATCGCGCAGAGCTGTGTTTTCTCTGTCATTCTGCCTTTGCCCTGCCCCTCACCCACCGTGTTCCGAAGCCGGAGTCTCTACAGGGGGAATCAGAGTGTCAAACTTCCTTCCCCACGCATATCTCAGCTGATTATAACTTTTCGAAGAAAAAAGAAAAAAAATACCGCCCTAGCTGGTTTGGCTCAGTGGATAGAGCGTCGGCCTGGGGACTGAAGGGTCCCAGGTTCGATTCTGGTCAAGGGCATGTGCCTTGGTTGCGGGCTCATCCCCAGTGGGGGGGTTCGCAGGAGGCAGCTGATGGATGTTTCTCTCTCATCGATGTTTCTAACTCTCTATCTCTCTCCCTTCCTCTCTGTAAAAAATCAATAAAATATATTTTTTTAAAGAAAAAAAATACCCATTGTGTCCTTTTTTGTTCTGTGTTTGTGGGGGATAAAGTGGCTAATGAAGTGTGAATGATAACATCTCTACCCCGCCCCCATCCTGGTCCCCCAGTGTCCGGCCTCACGAACCCGTGCTAGGACTGTAGCAGTAGACTTCAGAACTGGGCTCTGAAACTCCGGTGCTCCAACACACCCCTCAAACCCGCCGTCCATGTGGCAGCCAGGCAGCCAGCTGCAGCACAGTGATGGCTGTGGGATCCTCCAGGCTCCATCCACGCCTCCTCGTCCCCACTAGGACAGATCTCATCTCCTTAGGGCAGCGGTCGGCACACTCATTCGCCAACGGAGCCAAATATCAACAGTACAACGATGGAAATGTCTTTGGAGAGCCACATTTTTTAAACTTAAACTTCTTCTAACGCCACTTCTTCAAAATAGACTCGCCCAGGCCGTGGTATTTTGTGGAAGAGCCACACTCAAGGGGTCAAAGAGCCGCATGTGGCTCGCCAGCCGCGGTTTGCCGACCACGGATTTAGGCCATTAGAGTGAAATCATATGGTCCTTGTCTTTCTCTGACTGGCTTCTTGATCTCGTTTAACAGAATGTTCTGGGGAGCTGAAGTCAAGGCTCATCCTTCCCTGGATTCACTGAATAGTGTGGAAACTCATGCATCTTGTTTATCATGAAGGATTACTGATCTTAAAAGACAGCGGTGTCCATGCACAGCCCATGGACACGGGCAATAGGGTAGTGAAGACCAACCCTAATGGGTGGGAGGGCAGAGGCTGGGAGGAAGTGGGGCGTGGGGGGGAAATGGGAGATATCTATAATACTATGAATAATATAAATATAAATATACCTACCCTAATAAAAGAGAAATATGCAAATTGACCATACCTCCATGATACCCACCAGCCAATCAAGAGTGCGTATGCAAATTAACCCAACAAAGATGGTGGGTTGATTTGCATATGCAGGCATGGAGTGGCTGGGCAGGGCGGGACGCCTGCTATGAGGGGGAGGGCGGGGGGCGGAGAGAGCTACAGGAGCGGCGAAGACGGAAGGCTCCGGCCAGAGCGAAGGCCTGGGTCCCGGGTGCCAGCAGCCAGGGGAAGGAAGGCCTATTGCATGAATCTTCATGCAACGGGCCTCAGGTATAAATATAAGAAAAGATAGAGGTGCCCTTGCTGAGACCACCATTGCATCATGGGATCTCCTCCATGACGGCGGATGAAGGCTTGTTTAAAGTCTAGGAAACATCCGTCAGATCTCCAGACCTCTCAGACCACATTCCCGTCACTAAGGCTTTGGGGTGTTCCACGGATCCGACGCGATGAATTCACGTCCGTCCCACCTCCAGGCCAGGTTCCCACTTGAGAACGATTCTGTAAGGTGAGATCTTACTAAGCTCCCAGAGGGCCCTAAAAATAGCTTCACACGCTCGTTACCAGCTCCCTCCTCCAGGAAGTGTTAACAACGCATTCTAGGAGAGCCCTTAACGAGCCCTGAACATTCGCTCGCATTCCTCTCGATTAATCTTTTTTAAAAAAACTGCAATGTAAATACCAAGTATATTATCCATCGCTCTTTATGTAGGAGAAGTAATGTCACGGTATTTATCTATGTGAAGTAAGCAATTTTCACCCTCTAGTCTAGTTACTATGGATTTCCTCAGCAGTACGGCCTCCTCTTCATCCTCTTAGCTCAACACCAGCAGCTGAGAGTGGACGCACTTGTAAGAATATAAATATATATTTTCATTGATTTTATAGAGAGACAGGGAGAGAGAGAGAGAAACATCAATGATGAGAGAGAATCACTGATGGGAACCACGCACTTCAGAGTCCCGGATGCACAGGGCGCGGACTCACCCAGGGGAAGGTCTCAGTACCGCCAGAAGCAACCTCTTGGGTGAATGGGAAGAGGCCCGACCAACTGAGCCACCCCCTTCGTTCTTCAGGTCCCCTTGAGGTTAAACCTCCACGTTCGGCCTCATTAATTAGGTCTCGGCCCTGACGTTTGTTCAGTGCCACGGGCTCACCAGGGCGTGCAGGATGCATGGATGTTGAGCTAGAGTCGGAGACCCGGCTCCTGTGTGGTCTGGACGGAGTGATGGCTTGGACACCACGAACCTCATTCATGAAACAAGGAACATAGTGGTCGATTCCATGAACTCCTGGCTCGTTGGTATCCCGAGGGCCGGCCATCAGCCCGATTTAGAAAGTGAAATAAATGAATGCTTTCCTTGAAGTGCATGAGGCCCCTTGGAGACTCGGGATGGAGCAGACGATTTCTTTTTTCTCATGAAAAGGGATTTCATGAGAATGCACCAGTTGACCTGGTGGGGAGTCACACTCAGCAGATAGAGACTGCATTCTGTAGATTTGGGACTCCTTTCTAACTATTCAAAAGTTTATTTTTGTGCCTTTTTTTTTGCCTGGCTGGGGTAACTCAGTGGTTGAGCATTGACCTATGAACCAGGAGGTCATAGTTCGATTCTCAGTCAAGGCACATGCCCAGGTTGCAGGCATGCAGGAGGCAGCCAATCAATGATTCTCTCTCATCATTGATGTTTCTATTTCTCCCCCTCTCCCTTCCTCTCTGAAAGCAATAAAAACATATTTAAAAAATATATATATGTTTGCGCCCTAACCGGTTTGGCTCAGTGGCTAGAGCGTCGGCCTGCGGGCTAAAAGGTCCCAGGTTCGATTCTGGTCAAGGGCATGGACCTTGGTTGCGGGCACATCCCCAGTGGGAGGTGTGCAGGAGGCAGCTGATCGATGTTTCTAACTCTCTATCCCTCTCCCTTCCTCTCTGTAAAAAAAAAAAAAAAAATCAATAAAATAGATATTTAAAAAAAAAAAAAGATGTTAGCCATCAGCCTATGTTTAAAATGGAATTAAATCAGTAGTAGGACACAAGAAATTCTATAGCTGCTTCTCTGTCAGTCATAACAATCAACTATTAGTTTTAACAACTTCTTTTCTCTAAAGCCATGAATTAATACATCTGCAACATAATTTCAAAAATTTCCAAAAATTTCTCTTAAATTTCTTCCTTTGCGCTTGAAACTATGTTTACACAAAATTTATTCAATCAGCATATTCAGAAGTAATTTACTCCTTTTAGCTCCTTGTTGGAATACCATTAAGATATGCATGCTAGCAGTTTAGATGTGAATTATGGGATGTATTTCTTTTTGCCGTGTTTGGGTAAAAAGATACCTGGAAAATAGTGAAGGATAAATGATCACCTTAAAAGGAATAAATGACAGACATTACTGCAATCCCCGAGAACGTCACCTCTTCTGAAGGCTAACAGAAGCTAGTATCGTGTGCTAATATTGTGCTATTTACTAATTACACGCTGTTAGCGATAAACGTTTTCTGATCTGCAGAGGCAACGCGGTGCTATATTTATTTAATGGCATTTGAGATGCCAATCTATTTATAGAGGGACATTAAGGAATGCGTAAATGAATGTTTCATTCAGTTCTTTGAGAGGGAAATAGTGCGACACGAGGTAAGACTGTGTAATAGGGCCGAGCTATGCAGAGTCATTGCCTCTCGATTCCCCTGTACTCTTGCCGTGGGCCCTTGGCATATGCCGTTCCTGTTGCCCAAAACACTGTCCCTACCTGCCTGCCCGCCCCCCACCAGCCTCTCTCTTTTCTGTGTACAGGTAGAAGGTGCAGGTGATGTACGTAACCACCTCACTGCCAGCACTCGAGGGGGGTCCTCCGTGAACTCTCCATAATCATGACCCTCCCCCTCTTCCCGCATCCCCCCAATTGTATGATAAATACTTCACGGGTGTTTTTTTTTTATCATTGTACCCCCCGGGATTCCCTGTACACATCATCCAATCCTGTCCACTGTGGGAACGCGAGGTGAACTGCAAGGATGGAGGTGGTACTGTGTGCCCTGATTCCTTCCTTGGATACTGAAATCCATTCTTTTTTTTTTCTTTTAATGTTTTTATTGATTTTTAGAGAGGAAGGGAGAGGGGGAGAGAGAGAGAGAGAGAGAGAGAGAAACATCAAGGATGAGAGAGAATCATTGAATGGCTGCCTCCTGCACGCCCCACACTGGGGATCGAGCCCGCAACCCGGGCCTGTGCCCTGATCGGGAATCAGACCGTGACCTCCCGGTTCATGGGTTGTTCCTCAACCCCCGAGCACCCAGGCAGGGCCTGGAATCCATTCTTGTTGTCAAGCCCGGCTGCATTGCACTCATGGTTGTGTCTAAGACCCCGATACGTGGACAGACCACCGTGCACTGACCTGCCTTTCCTTGTGATAAGACCGTTAGGACTCTTGCCTCGTTTCTGAGGTCGCGCCCACCCTCGGGAAAGCTCCTGTGCCATTTTCGCCTCTTTGTGTCCTTTTTTTTCCTGAAAGAGAAACATGCAATTTACAGGATGTCGGTTAGGCTTTTTTTCCAGCATCCTACGTGTTGGGGAAGACGGGGGCTTCCCAAGTATTACTCTGCATTTCTGTTATTGATTTTTTTTTTTTTTTTAAGAGAGAGAGAGGAAGGGAGAGGGAGAGAAAGAGAGAAATATTGATGTGAGAGTAAAACCAGGGATCGAGCCAGCAGCCTGGGCATGTGCCCTGACAGGGAATTGAACCCCCAAACCTTTCAGTGCATGGGACGACGCCCAACCCATTGAGCCACACCAGCCAGGACCGTGTTCTGCGTTTTTTGTCAGAAGAACTACCACGTTCTTGTTATTCTGGGCTCCTCCTGGCTTTGCAGGCGGTGCAGAGCCACGGTGTCAATGTGTTCTCTTTAGAGGTAACAGGCCTGAAGCAAAGTCCAGGCTCTCACACTCATTCTGTTTGGTTCTTAACCTTCCTGACCCCCTAATGAGCTCCTTCACGAATCGAGATAATAATGAACCCCGAGCTTCATCATCCACCTCGGCTGCAGGGAAGAATTTCAACCGTCTGCAGAGTCAGGAACTCGGGGCGGGGAACTGGATGCTTGAAGCAGAGGGGGAGGAGGGGGGCCGAGCCGAGAGGCTGGCTCTGGGTCTTGGCGTCTGGGATCCGTGCCCGGAGCTGCAGATCGGCCCTGGGACACGCGGCCTGGCTGGGAGGCGGGACCTGGGAGGCGGCCGCGCTGCCCCGGCAGGTTCCACAGCGGCAAAACTCACCTCCCCAGGGGCACCCCCGGCCTTGCCTCTGGACACCCTCCGGTGACAGGGCTCCAGAAGCCGCTGGTGCCAAAGGCTAGCGTTTCAGCCCAAAGTGCAGTGGGCACCCCGTCTCCGTCCCCCTCATCTGTGTGCGGGCGTCTGGTTGGAAGAATGTCTGCACTGTGGACCGGGAGGGCAGGGCACATGCCCGGGTTCTGGGCTGGATCCCCAGTGTGGGCGTACAGGAGGCAGCTGATGGATGACGCTCTCATCGGTTTCTCTCTCTCTCTCTCTCTCTCTCTCTCTCTCTCTCTCTCTCTCTCTCTCTCTCCCTCTCTCTCTCCCCCCTCCCTCTCTGAAATCAATAAAAATATATTTTTTTAAAAAAAGATCTGGCTTCCCAGCCGTCCACCCCGGGCTGCAAAGTGAGTGACCGGCTTGGTGCGGAGACTGGCACGGAGCACAGGCCCCCTCAGCATCCAGGGCCCGAGGGCTTCCGGGCCACGGCCCAGGAGGCGGGATGGGTGGCATCTCAGAGCTTCTGGGGGCTTGAACCCCTGGGGCTGGCGTTCCTGCCACCAGCGCCTGATTGCTTTGCTGAAAACAGACTTGAGAGGGTAATTCATTCGGGAAGTAAGGGCTCTGCCCCGGGAGGCCCCTGCCCTGGCCGGTCAGGCGGGGATCAGCACACGGATCACAGCCACAAGGTCAACCCCAAGGGCAGTCGCTGGGTCCGAGAGATGGAAAGTGTCCCTGGTCCGGGCGGTGGCCACGCATAGCGAATGCAGACAATGCGGGGGTGGGGGTGGGGTGCCTGCATGGGGGGGGCCCAACCACCGCCCCCCCACAGCCCCTTGCTCGTCCACATCTCTCCCTCCTGGGGGTACGAAACGCTGCCCCTCAGAACCTCACTCTCACGACCTACCCTTCCTCGCATATAACGCGAAATCCCGCAGGAAGGGGAAGACAGGCCATCGGCACCCACTAGACGGCCTGTGACAGGAGAAACGGCGACTCAGTGGGGAAATGAGCTCCCTCAAGCACCCTTCTCCTGACACCGGGACGCAGATGAGCAAATGACGGCTAAGTGGGGCAGTTAGGCAATTATGCCCATTATGCGATCATCCTCGGCCGCTTCGCCGAGGGGATGCTAAGTGGACGTGCGGGACAGAGAGGAGGAGAGAAGAGGTTTCTCCATCGCGGGACTCAGCCCGGCCTGGCCCGGCTCCGCTGTCCATCACATTTCCACGGGCGTCTCACCTAACGCCCACGGCCCGAGACACTGCATTCCGGCTCCTTCTACAACGGGAGCCTCGGGGCACATCTGCATCCTCTGCGTGTGGCCGGGAGTCCGCCCGGGGAATGGAGGCCACACTGGGGACCGTGACACGGGCTCTCCCCGAGGCCCATGCAGCCACCGCCCGCCCAGGTCAAGGGCCACGCGCTTCAGGGTCCCCGATGCCCAGGGCGCGGACGCACCCAAGAGGCACTCAGGTTCCTGCCTGGGCCCTGGCCAGGTAGCTCAGTAGGAACGACAAATCCATGTCTCTCTCTCTCTCTCTCTCTCTCTCTCTCTCTCTCTCTCTCTCTCTCTCCCCCTCGCTCTGAAATCAATAAATTAAGGAAATAAATAAAGAGGCAGTCGGTACGGAGAAGCCGTCCTTACCCAGAGACGCAGCGGTGTGGCAGCTGCCGCAGGGGGGGCACATACAGGTCTGCCGCCTGGGCCGCGCCTCGGGCACCCAGCACACCCCGAGTGTAGACAGCCCTGTGCCTAGAAGCATCTTTATTTTATTAAGATAAAAATATTCCTACAAAATAAATGAAAATATCAATAAAAACATTAACAAAAAAAACAAAAACAAAAACTAATGGACGGAGAAATAGATGCTGCAAGAACTCAGACTGCCAAAAGCATTGGGGGGCGGGAGCGGGGGGGGGTGCCTGCCACGCGTGGACGTGGGAACCTCCGGGTGGGAGGAAGCTTCTGTGGGAAGCCTGGTCCCGCCTGCAAGCACAGGGAGTGGGGGTCCGCTGTGGGATCGGGGAGCCGGTGGGCTGTTTGCAACCTGCCGGGAGCCTCTGAGTGCAGGCCAGCTTCTGAGTAATGCTAGCTAGTTGCCTCGCCATTCCCCTGGGCTCCCCCCCCATACAGGTGCCGCCCCCCCCCCGCATTGTTAACCATGAATTTATTTTTACCCCCTTTCGTTGTAGCCGTTTCAGTGGGAGAACGTCATCGTTTGTGTCCCCTTACGATTTTCTGTGATATGTTTCGGAGAAAACAGCTCGGATGCACGTCGCACCTGTAATGTTTACGCTTGGAAAGGATCCCAGGTGGATTGAGATGACATTTCTGGGAAGCAGTTGAAGCTACAATCTGATCCGGTATTAAAATCCAGGTTTGATATCAAACAAACAGCATTTTAAAAATAAAATAAAATGATTAGAACATCCTAGGAAACACCACCGGACCAATTACAATGTAATCTAACGGCTGGGGAAAAAAGTATTTACAAATTTATAAGTAGGCTCTAAAAAATAAAGAAATAAAAGGACTAAACGCCATTACAGAAAAATGGCGAAAGACAGTAACGAGAACAAATACAGAAGGCGCAAAAATTTTAGACACTTGGTCATCTTAAGCAAGGGGTCAACGTTTAGGGGAAAGTAAAGGCAACCTGCACAGACACAGCTCCAAAGGAAACCGCCTCAAAGGACTATGGGCCAGGCAGGGACGTGGCGGGGTTCGCTGTCCTTGTCGATCTAACTCACCCTCACCCAGGGCCCGTTCATTCCTGAAAGAAGATGCTCCCTTGTCAAACACATGCATCATTCCCAGAAACCGTGTTCTGAACTACAGAGACAGTCACCACCACGTTCCTACGCCCATTCGAGGTTTCATTTCAAGGTACATAAACGCTTGGCTTTTTTTAAATTGTTTTCTCCTCTTATTGCTTGGTGAAAACAAATGTGGTTTGACAAGAAAGAACTAAACATAGAACTGCTTGGTCATTGCAGGGGCAGGAAAATCCTGACGGTGAGCCTCCAATGAGCCAAGTGTTCCTGGTGTTCTAAGAGCTTCCTTCCCCCTCCTCCCAGCCGGCCAGCCCGGGGCATGGCCACACTTCTGCTTTCTGGCCCAATGGCCGCTGGGAGCCAGTGAGGCCGAGGGGTTCCCTCTCCCCCCAAATGGGTCTTAGAAGCTGACCTGTTCACATGTTCTCACACTGCCCTTGTCAGGTGCCTTGAGGAAACCCTGTAGTTTCTCACTTCTATCCGATGCCCGTCTCTCACCTGGCTAGTGCATACGATGTCCCAGGCAGTTTGTTTGTTGTGTGTGTGTGTGTGTGTGTGTGTGTGTGTGTGTTTTGGTGTTTTTTTTTTAATTTATTTGTTGTGTGGACAAAAAGGGGCCACATACTAACCTCAAAAACTCAGAGAAGGCCTACGTGGAGGCCTTGCAAACTCAAAGGGAACCCCAAAGGATGGCCCGAAACTAAAACCTTTACTTAAAAAGCCGTTTGGCGGGGGGGGGGGTAGTCATGTCCTAGGCCAGTATCTTCCCTGACAAAGCTCAGCTGCGATGCTTGCTGAGCCTACTGCCTCTCTGCACCCAGATAACACACCTGCGGAATGTCAGGGCAACTGGCTGTCACCCTGCTAACTGTGGAGTGTTAGGTGCCCGGCACCCACTTATGTGAAAGATGCATGTGTCCATCATTTTACTTCCTATCCACTCCCAGAGGTTCCCCTGCTCTGCTTTCCCCGCCTCCCTCATCCAGCACCAGTGGGTTTCAGGTGACCAGGTACCTGCCCTCCTTGGGTGGTGATGTATAAACGCAGGTGAAAAACCGCCCTTCCCCGGAGCATTGTCCCAACAGGTTGAGGTTCGGCTTCCCGGCAGTTTGGCTCAAATAAACTCACAAAAATTCCTTACAGGTTTGAATGTTTTCTAATGTCAGCAGTTGGTTGGTTTTCCCCCTAACGTGAGTGTAGTGCGGTGCGTGGGTTTCTCCGTTAACAGCCCTTTGGGGTGTCTTGCTCTGGTGTCAGTAAGGTCAGGCCTGCCCTGCTGAAGAACGTGGAGCACAGCCTCCCCAGGCCGCGGCCCCGAACGGCCCGGGCATTCTTTCGTGCAGCAGCCCGGTTCCTGCACAATTCTGCACAATTCCCACGGCAACGCCTCGGACCTTAAACGTCCTGATGGGAAGTCTGGCCCAAAAAGGTCACCTTGGCGACCAGCCAGAGGCCGGGGGGCCGCTGGTGCCTCGCTCGGAGCCGTTCAAAGCTCCCTTTTCCCAAATCAACCCGCGGGCCTTGGAGCCGAGCGGGCGGGGCTGAGGTCTGCAGGGCACGGGGCACCGGGCCCGCCCATCGCCGGCGGGACGGCGGCCGGGGGCGGGGCCGGGGCGGCCGGGGGCGGGGCCGGGGCGGCCGGGGGCGGGGCCGGGGCGGAGGGCGGAAGCAGACGCACATGATTCAACTCGCTCAGGCTGCAGGCTGCTCTCGCCGTCTCCCACATGGTCTAGCGGTTAGGATTCCTGGTTTTCACCCAGGCGGCCCGGGTTCGACTCCCGGTGTGGGAACGCCATCACCTTTTTTTTTCTCCCCTTCGGAATCAGGTCTGAAAAATGCGCCAAGCCCACATCCCTTGTTTTTTGCCAAGAAGAACACTAAATACAACTGCTGACAGCTGTTAACTCCTTCCTGGGGTGCGGAGCCGTGCCCACCCAGGAACACTGTGTCATCGGCATGGATGTTTTTGCTCATCCTGTAAGTTACCTAAATGACACACGAAAGGATTATGATTAATAGTTCGTGGTCCACCTCTATTAGGAGGGGCGCTCTTTTCCTCCAGCTTTACTGAGATGTAATTGACGTGGAAGCTTGTCAAAGGGGGAAGTGCCACACGGTGTTCGGACGGGTGTGCCTACGGCCCCCGGAGGTCGGCGAACCCTCCACCCCGCGGTGATTACCGCTCCTTCCAGGGAAAGGAACTTTCAGGTCCAGCCAACTCTCTGCTGTCTCTGCCCCCGCCAAGCGTTTCCGGCCCGAGGACAGAGAGCTGGTGGAGAGGGAGAAGGAGTTGCTGTTCCTCTTGTCTATGTACACTCACGGGCTGATTCTCGGATGTGCCCTGACCGGGGATCGAACCCGAGCCCGAGGACACTCCAACCAACTGGGCCCCCCGGCCCGGGTGCCTGCGATTTCTAACATCTGGAGGTGCCCACTGAACCCCTAACGTGAGTGCACGGTTAAGTAAGAACTCACACGCTGGGGGAGCTTACTCTGGTGAGAGAAAGCTCACTGAAAGGGAGTGTGTTTTATATACTTGTACAGGGAACACACACACACACACACACACACACACACACACAGAGGGGTGGGCAAACGCAGGTTTACAGTCGTGAGTACAGAAAGCAGTTTATTCTTGTGTCATCATTTATTAAGTATAGCATTATTTTCCACATGAACCACTGTAACCTACTTTTGCCCACCCCTATGTAATATACAGGGTGTCCCCCCAAAACGTATTACACACTTTGCATACTCATTCATTCCGATGGCTTACATCCGAAAAGAATCATCGGAATGAATAAGTATGCAAAGTGTGTATACGTTTGGGGGCGGAGGGGACACCCTATACACATGTTTTTATATATATATACACACACACACACACACACACACACACACACACACACACATATATATACACACACACACGCACACACACACACACATATATATATATACACACACACACGCACACACACACGTTTTATATTACATATGTGCCTCCTGGACATATACATATGTAACCCAGGAGAGCAGGTGTGAGGCACAGGCTGGTCACGTGACGGTGGAGAACCGCCTTCCGGCACCTTCTCTCACGGAGGGGCTCCCTCTCGGGCACTCTGCATTGGCTCATTAGCCCAACCCTGGAAAAGCGGCCTTCCGGCCAGGGTGCTGATTTCCACGTCCACCCGTTACTCGGCATTAACGTTCCTCACAGAGCGGCTTTAATTAAAAGCAAGAAACCTGTCACTTCAAGTGTCATTTGTCACAACAAGCCGGTGTTCTTTTCTTTCCGTCATTTTTAGAACTTTGGTTACCACAGCAACCCAGGGCACCTTCTATATATAGGATCACTTACACTCAGTCCCTTTCTCTTATTTATTTATGTATGTATGTATTTTATTTTATTTTATTTTGTAATTTTTTCTTTTTTACCATCAGGAAGATGAGCTGTTTTTCTTCTTTTAACAAAGCTCGCAATGTGGTGGGATAATCAGGCATAATGATGAGTTGGTCCACTGAGGAATATTACATGTTTAAATGAAAAATCATTACCTCACATCTGCATATTCAAATGCTCTGTTTAAAAAAAATAATAACGTCTCCAAGAAGAAGCGAGTGCCAATGTAATCTCCCAGGTACTGGCTCATTAGAAGTCGGTAGCCCTAGGATATAATTAGTATTCCACAAAATAGCAGCCAAAAGAAAGCAACTGCGGGTTCGGGTTCGGGGGAAATCCAGGCATGCATTAACAAGCAACCTCAGCTTTAAGCTGCCCATCCCCTCAGGGGTCCTGGGGCTCGCTGACCCAGCCCAGGTCTTTGGGGGGGTTGGGGGGGGGGGTTCTGAGTGCTCTCCACACACACGGCCAAACAGCTGAGGGAAAGCAGCTTTCTGCAGGGCACAGAAGGCATTCTAGAAGATTCCAAACTACCTGGCACATAGGAAGATGAGGGAGGAAACACCACAGGCAGGGGCTGTGTCTGTACATACGAGCTGCGAGCCAGCGAACCTTGACAGCCAGCTCACCCTGCACCCACCGGCAGTTCTAACTTCTCCCCAAAGCCCTTTACCTCCTCATCCATCCTGTCTCATGTTTTTCTAAAATATTCCAGCACCTTCTCATTTTGCTGCACCTTCTAACTGCAAGCCCCTGGCCTGAACCAACCTCTTCTCCTTTGCCCCATCCGAACGCTACTTACGTAAAGCAATCCAAGCCTCTTCCTTCTGACCCCTCCGGACACTAGCGCCCCACCACCGCTTCCCTTCTTGTGAAAAATCTCTGGAACTCCGAGGGCCTCCGCAGTGTTCAGCAATCGGGTCCAGGGCCTCCTTCCATCTCAGACCAACCCATACTTCCTGGGCATTGCTGGGTGCCAAGTCTCTGACGAGGCTCTGTGGAGAGAAAGATGAGCAAAGGAAGGTGTCGGACCTAAGACCTTCAGGCCTAGTTGAGGGACACCCCATACAGAAACCGATGATTGCAGCAGTATAGTTCGGTCAAAAAGAGATTTCGCGGCTCAGGCATCAGTAGAAAGTACACCTGAGATGATGGGGTCGTTCCTGGAGAAAATAATGCCCGAAATGCATCTTTAGAGATGAAAATATTTAAGCAAGCAGAGGAGGAGGAGAAGAGCACTCCAGGCAGAGAGATGGCGTGGACAGTGAGAGGCGTGCAACAACAGACAACACAGTAGAAATTGCTAGAAAATAGAAAGCAAGCACAGGGCCCTGGCCAACGTGGCCCAGTGGGTTGGGTGTCGGCCGGTACACCCAAAGGTTGCAGGTTCATCCCCGGTCAGGGCACATGCCCGGGTTGCAGGCTCGATCCCCAGTAGGGGGCGTGCAGGAGGCAGCTGATCCATGTTACCCTCTCCCTCTCCCTTCCTCTCGCTCTAAAAAAAAAAAAAAAAAAAAAAATCAGTAAAAAATAAAATGCATTGAATTGGAAGATTTTCTGAGGCTTCTTATATTCTGACGTCCGCCCCCACGCATTTCCCTGTTTCTAATGTTTGTCGGGTGTGCTGCGGTGGTGGTAGATGTGAAATGGTGAATTGTTAGGAGTCAATAGGCTTCTAGGACATGTAAATCATTTTCTTGAAAAGGCTAAAGAGCCTACAGGGGTCCTCAAACTACGGCCCGCGGGCCACGTGCGGCCCGCCGAGGACATGGATCCGGCCCGCCGGGGGCCGCTACCTGTCCTGCTTAGCAGCCGACGCGTCCCGGGCCCGCAGTGCACATAGGAATTTGTTCAGTTTTTTTTTTTTAAACTATAGTCCGGCCCTCCAACCGTCTGAGGGACAGTGAACTGGCCCCCTGTTTCAAAAGTTTGAGGACCCCTGGTAGAAGCATAAAGTTAAGGAATATGGAGGGTTCTCTGACATCACAAGTCTTTGTGGATCAATTACTCTTTTCCTGTATATAATACACGTCAATTTAAATAAGACAGGGATTTTTTTTAAACAAGTTTTATTGCCTTTAAGGAAAATTTGGGACAATACTGAGGAATTTACTATCGCTCAAAGTAAATGTGTGTAGCCCGGCCAGTGTGGCACAGTGGTTGAGCGTTAACCTATGAACCAGAAGGTCACAGTTTGATTTCTCATCAGGGCACATGCCTGGGTTGCGGTTTTGATCCCCCGCATGGGGGCGTGCAGGAGGCAGCCGATTAATGATTCTCTCTCATCATTGATGTTTCTATTTCTCTCCCTCCCTCTCCCTTCCTCTCTGAAATCAGTAATATATATATATATATATGTATATATATATATGTATATATATGTGTATATATATATATATATATATTTTTTTTTTTTTTTTTAAAGTAAACGTGTATAAATCATCCCACTCTCAGACTGGTACCGCCTGTTGAAAATGATGCCGATACTCTGGTGCCGCGGCCGCCAACCTTTCGGACCTCACGGGCCACCAGTTGAAGACGGCTGCTCTATTGGTCTGGTGGACACCACGGTTGGTGTGTCCATCGCTCCTCAACCCGTCCTGCAAACTGGAGCAAATCTAACAATATGTTTCTTTTTCCTTCTATTTTATTTTACTTTGGCTCTTATTTTTTAAATGATGCATATGGGAGAGTTTTTAATGTAATGAAAATAAGTTTTTTTTTAATAAATGGGAAAGTTGGTAGAGCTCTTGAGAAGGTAAATTAGAACAATTAAAAAGATAATGAGATTCATGGGTGTCTAATCACCAGAGTACATTATAAATAATAGTGTCTTCCTTGTACACAATATCTTCCTGGTACTCCCCATAAATCTGTCTCCTCTCTCTCTCACATCAATATTTCTCTCTCTCCCTCCCTCCTTTCCTCTCTCTCTCCAAAAAAAAAAAATAATAATAATAATGGACAAAAGAATCCCCGAGGGACGATTTTAAGAAAACACAGGGGTGTACCCCCCAACCAGGATACAGAAGCAGATACAGGACGCACAGTCTACCAGCAAGACCTGAGCTTCTCTGGCGAAGCAGCGGCTGTGGCTCCCAGACACCAGCCCTGGGTCTGGAATGACAGGGGTTCTCTTTTAGAGAGAGACCTCAAACTGAAAACAAAGACAGCAAAGCCACAGTGGGATAGGATTTGAAGGTCCAGGGACGCTTCCTCGTCCACTGAGACCCACTCCCATCCTCGGAGCAAACGGACGTTTGAGAGAAGAGAGAAGGGAGAAGGGAGAAAACTTCGTGTTTTTCTCCAACGATCCCACCCGCAGGTTCCCTTCATTCGCTTCTCCTGGGAACCACGGTGTGTGTAGATGGTCGGGCATCCGTCGCCATGGAAACGCGTCACCAAAGGCCCCCCTTATGAAAGGGGCCGGGTCTCCTGGTTGCCACGGGCCATGTCTCCCTAATGGTGCTTCCAGGCTGGGGCTGTGTTTACGGTCCCGGTGACTCCTTGTTTGGGGTCACAGATGGGAGCCAGCATTCGCCTTCAGCTACGTTTTCTCTTCTGTCTGAATGCCAATTTCTGAAAACAAAACGAATCGCCCAGAACAGGGGTCCGGCGAACCGCGGCTCGCGAGCCACACGCGGCTCTTTGGCCCCTTGAGCGTGGCTCTTCCACAAAATACCACGTGCGTGCCCAGGCCGCAGAAAGTCGGTTTTCGGCTCTCAAAAGCAATGTCCACGGTCGTACCGTGGATGTTTGGCTCTGTTGACCAATGAGTTTGCCGACCACCGGCCCAGAACATTAGACACACCACACACACCATCTTCAATCAGGAATGTTATCTGTTTCATAAAACCAAATGGCAGAAAGGTAAAATAACGTTCTCTCCACCACCCCCGGCCGGTGTGAACCAGGAGGGAGGTCACGGTTCCATTCCGGGTCAGGGCACAGCCCCGGGGGGGTTGTGGGTTGGACCTCCAGTCGGGGATGGGGAGGAGGTGTCTGATCCATGATTCTCTCTCATCATGGATGTGTGTGTGTGTCTCTCTCTCTTCCTTCCTCACTCTGAAATCAATTAAAAAAATATTTTTTTTAAAAAAATTAGTCACAGACCTATGTTTTGCAAAGGTGGATCCCCAAACCTGCAATAGATGTAGCACCACCATCTTCCGGGAGGGCGGACTGGAACTCCTTATAATCAACCCGGAACCACCGGATTTCGGTGGACATCTCCTCTTGGTAACTCTTCCATATTCAGCCTCCGTCCCACATCAGGGTCACGCTCGCGAGTCAGTTTGCCAGCCAGACGTCCCCGACATCAGGGGGCAGAGGTGCTTCCATCCGGCTCCTTCTACAACGGGAGCCTCGGGGCACATCTGCATCCTCTGCGTGTGGCCAGGAGTCCGCCCGGGCACGGAGGCCACACTGGGGACCGTTGACACGGGCTCTCACCGAGGCCCACGCAGCCACCGCCCGCCCAGGTCAAGGGCCACGCGCTTCAGAGTCCCCGGATGCCCAGGGCGCGGACTCACCCAAGAGGAACTGAGGACCCTGCCTGGGCCCTGGCCGGGTAGCTCAGTAGGAACGACAAATCCATGTGTTTTTTTTCTCTCTCTCTCCCTCTCCCTTCCGCTCTCAAATCACTAAAGGCAGAGAGGCAGGCACCATCGGAAGAGGCAGTTGGTATCGTTAGAGAAAGGCCGCCATCACCTCCAGGTGCAGCAGTAACGCAAACGCAGATGCTCCCAGTATCGCGAGGCACAGCCATTGTCGCGAGAAGCAGCAGCAGTATCGCGAGACACTCTCAGTATCGCCAGACGCTCTCAGTATCGCGAGACACTCTCAGTATCGCCAGACGCTCTCAGTATCGCGAGACACTCTCAGTATCGCGAGACATTCTCAGTATCGTGAGAAGCAGCAGCAGTATCGCGAGACACTCTCAGTATCGCCAGACACTCTCAGTATCGCCAGACGCTCTCAGTATCGCGAGAAGCAGCAGCAGTATCGCGAGACGCTCTCAGTATCGCGAGACACTCTCAGTATCGCCAGACGCTCTCAGTATCGCGAGACACTCTCAGTATCGCGAGACATTCTCAGTATCGTGAGAAGCAGCAGCAGTATCGCGAGACACTCTCAGTATCGCCAGACACTCTCAGTATCGCCAGACGCTCTCAGTATCGCGAGAAGCAGCAGCAGTATCGCGAGACGCTCTCAGTATCGCCAGACGCTCTCAGTATCGCGAGACGCTCTCAGTATCGCCAGACGCTCTCAGTATCGCGAGAAGCAGCAGCAGTATCGCGAGACACTCTCAGTATCGCCAGACGCTCTCAGTATCGCGAGACACTCTCAGTATCGCGAGACACTCTCAGTATCGCCAGACGCTCTCAGTATCGCGAGACGCTCTCAGTATCGCGAGACGCAACCGTATTCCCTAATGTCAGTTATCGGGAGATGTAGGCACCATGGCGAGAGAGACAGCGAGACTCTCAACAGGTAGGCCCCCCCAAAATGGGTCTCCCTAAAATCGGCAGGACTCGGAATCAGAGGCAGAGGCACCTAATCCCACTAGTCATCGCCTAGGAGACGCCTGCCCAACCCTCCCTGATAGACAGGCGCCTACTACCCGCTGGTGCCCCCCCGTCATGCACCCAG
Source organism: Plecotus auritus (assembly GCF_963455305.1). Lineage (NCBI taxonomy): Eukaryota > Metazoa > Chordata > Mammalia > Chiroptera > Vespertilionidae > Plecotus > Plecotus auritus. The sequence continues at coordinate 3,168,047 of NC_137781.1, forward strand.
CACACTCTGGGGCAGAGGCAGCCCTGCGGTTAGAAGGATCTTTATTTTATTAAGATAAAAATAGGGTGCTCGCTTCGGCAGCACATATACTAAAATTGGAACGATACAGAGAAGATTAGCATGGCCCCTGCGCAAGGATGACACGCAAATTCGTGAAGCGTTCCATATTTAAAAAAAAAATAAAAAAAAATAGGCCCCCACAAACTGAAGGACTTCTATGCATCCATATAAGAGTAACCAACGGATGCAAAACATTGGGGGGTGAGGGCATGTATGGGAGTGGGGTGGGGGGGGCAATGGTAAGATATGTACGCATAGAATACCTTAATAAAAAAATTTTTTTTTAAAAAATAGGCCCCCACAAAAGTCATAAAAATCATTAAACACACACACGCACGCACGCACACACGCATGAACGGCCCTGGACGGTTTGGCTCAGTGGATAGAGCGTCGGTGGGTTCGACTCCAGTCAAGGGCGCGTGTTGCTCTTCCACCAACGTTTCTCTCTGTCGCTCCCTCTCTCTCTCAAACAATCAATGGAAAAATAAATGGGTGAGGATTTTAAAACATATGTATATTCCCACACACACAAAAATAAAATCAGTAAACACTTTTTTTTTTTTTTTAAACTGATGGACGGAGAATTAGATGCTGCAAGAACTCAGATTGTCCAAAGCATTGGGGGGCGGGAGGGGGGGGCGGGAGGGGGCGGCCTGCGACGCGTGCACCGTGGGAACCTCCGGGTGGGAGGAAGCTTCTGTGGGAAGCCTGGCTCCCGCCTGCAAGCACGGGGAGTGGGGGTCCGCTGTGGGATCGGGGAGCCCGTGGGCCGTTTGCAAGCTGCCGGGAGCCTCTTTGAGTGCAGGCCCGCTTCTGAGTTCATGCCAGCCAGGGGCCTCGCCATTCCCCGGGGTATCGTTAACCATGAATTTATTTTTAACCCCGAGTTTATTTTTAACCCCTTTCGTGGTAGCCGTTTCAGTGGGAGAACGTCATCGTTTGTGCCCTCTTAACGACTTGGGTCCTCTGATACGTTTTCGGAGAAAACAGCTCGGATGCACGTCGCACCTGTGATGTTTACGCTTGGAAAGGATCCCAGGTGGATGGAGATGACGTTTCTGGAAGCGGCTGAAGCCACAATTTGATCCGGTATTAACATCCAGTTTTGCAAAGGACTCGTAGGCATGCGTATAAGCCTAACCAGGGGACACAGACAAGGGGCGGGGGGGTGAGGGCATGAGTGGGGGGGATGGGGGAGGTCATGGGGGGGGTAAGGGCACATATATAATACCTTAGTCCAGGGGTCCTCAAACTTTTTTTAAAAAAAATTTTTTTAAATATATTTTGATTTTTTACAGAGAGGAAGGGAGAGGGATAGAGAGTTAGAAACATCGATGAGAGAGAGACATCGATCAGCTGCCTCCTGCACGCCCCCCACTGGGGATGTGCCCGCAACCCAGGTACATGCCCTTGACCAGAATCGAACCTGGGACCCTTGAGTCCGCAGGCCGACGCTCTATCCACCGAGCCAAACCGGTTTCGGCAGTCCTCAAACTTTTTAAACGGGGCCAGTTCACTGTCCCTCAGACCGTTGGAGGGCCGGACTGTAGTTTAAAAAAAAAACAACTATGAACAAATTCCTATGCGCACTGCGGGCCCAGGACGCGTCGGCTGCTAAGCAGGACAGGCAGCGGCACCGGGCGGGCCGGATCCATGTCCTCGGCGGGCCGCATGTGGCCCGCGGGCCGTAGTTTGAGGACCCCTGCGTCAATAAAGAAATTTTTAAAAAATCTAGGTTTGGTAGCAAAGAAACAACATTTTAAAAATAAAAAGATTAGAATAACCCCAGAAAACACCATCGGACCAATTACAGTGTAATCCAGCGCTGGGGAAAAAAAGTGTTTACAGCTTTAAAAAGAGGCTTTAAAAACATCAACAAAAGGATCAAATGCCACCTTAAAAAAATGGCCAGAGACAGTAACGAGAACAAATACAGAAGGCGCAAAAATTTTAGACACTTGGTCATCTTAAGCAGGGGGTCTACGTTTAGGGCAAAGTCAAGGCAACCTGCACAGACACAGCTCCAAAGGAAACCGCCGCAAAGGACTATGGGCCGGGCAGGGACTTGGCGGGGTTCGCTGTCCTTGTCGATCTAATTCACCCTCACCCAGGGCCCGTTCATTCCTGAAAGAAGATGCTCCCTTGTCAAACACATGCATCATTCCCAGAAACCGTGTTCTGAACTACAGAGACAGTCACCACCACGTTCCTACGCCCATTCGAGGTTTCATTTCAAGGTACATAAACGCTTGGCTTTTTTTAAATTGTTTTCTCCTCTTATTGCTTGGTGAAAACAAATGTGGTTTGACAAGAAAGAACTAAACATAGAACTGCTTGGTCATTGCAGGGCCAGGAAAATCCTGACGGTGAGCCTCCAGTGAGCCAAGTGTTCCTGGTGTTCTAAGGGCTTCCTTCCCCCCTCCCCACAGCCGGCCAGCCCGGGGCATGGCCACACTTCTGCTTTTTGGCCCAATGGCCGCTGGGAGCCAGTGAGGCCGAGGGGTTCCCTCCCCGCACCCCCCAATCTTTACAGAGCCTGTTGCCTTTTTGCAGCTGAGATAACATACCTGGGGGAGGTCAGGGTAACTTGTAATCTCCCTGTTCTGGGCCCCTCGGGGCATGACTGATGGCACCGGGGCTGAACCACCAATTCCCTTGCTGCTATTGTTCTTTGATTAGATTTTTAAGTCCCTTAATAAAGTACACTTGTTTCTGCATGATATTTATTTCCAACTTTACTAAATGCTGTAATTTTTAAGTTGATCCTCATGAGTTGTCAAGGTAAATACACTACCATGCAATGATAATTATTACAGTATTTTAGTTATATAAAATGTAAAATAGTTAAAGCTTACAAGCATGCAACCAAAGAAGTGAGGTCATGTGTAGATTTTTTTAAAAAAAACTTTTTATTGTTTTTGTGTTTTTTAGTGATAAGTTCATTCATGTTTAAGTAGAAGAGTAACACAATTCTTAGCATTTTATTATTTTTATTTTTAACGTATTTTTATGGATTGCAGAGAGGAAGGGAGAGGAAGAGAGAGATAAAAAAAACATCAATGATGAGAGAGAATCATGGATCAGCTGCCTCCTGCACGCCCCCCACTGGCAAGAATCAACTGTGACCTCCTGGCTCATAAGGTTGGTGCCCAACCACTGAGCCACACCAGCTGGGCTCTAACATGACTCTAAATGCTGCCTGTAAGTATGTCTGTGGCTGGATTGTGGGTGCCCGCCCCGCCCTCACTCGAGGTGGGTGCAATGGATGTCTCTCTCTCTCTCTCTCTCTTCTCTCCATCCCCCTCCTTTCCACTCTCTCTCAAAAGCAATGGGGAAAAAATATACTCAGATGAGAAAAGGGAAGAAAAAAAAGAAAAGAAGGTGCTGGCTGCTCTGGTCGTCTGCATGCACCCCAAGGGGTGGGGACTACGTCGTCGGCGCTATTTGACAGCCTCCCCAGGGTGAGAGCACCTCTCCCCAGGAGCAGACAATGCCAGCTCCCCTCTGGCCATCTCACTGCGGGTCCTGAAGCAGAGACGGAGCCACCATCCTGACTACATGCACCCTCCCTCGCCCGCTCTCGAAACAAAGCCGCTGTCCGCCCCCCTCCGAGGCACACGGCCCTTCATCGCGTCTCCATCAGCTCTGGAGTGGCTGCTTTTAGCACTCGCCGTCTACCCCAGAACACGCCTCAGCCCCGCACTTGAGACTGTGTTTCAAATGACAAACCCACCTCAAGGGGACCGTAATGAAGTCTTTTTCTTTCCCGCCCATTAAGGGAGCTCAAGTGTGCCAAGGCGCTGGGTACTCTGCGGACTTCTCCTGTCCTCCCCATTGGGCACTCGTACATCGGTGCGCGGTGTTTACAAAGAGGGGCCCAGCCCTGCCTGTGTGGCTCAGTGGTTTGAGCACCAGCCCATGACCCTGGAGGTCATGGCTCGATTCCCGGTCAGGGCACATGCCCGAGTTGCGGGGCCTGATCCCCAGTGTGGGGCCTCCAGGAGGCAGCTGATCCATGAGTCTCATCATTTTTTTAAAAAAATATATTTTATTGATTTTTTACAGAGAGGAAGGGAGAGGGATAGAGAGTTAGAAACATCGATGAGAGAGAAACATCGATGAGCTGCCTCCTGCACACCTCCCACTGGGGATGTGCCCGCAACCAAGGTACATGCCCTTGGCCGGAATCGAACCCGGGACCCTTCAGTCCGCAGGCCGACGCTCTATCCACTGAGCCAAACCGGTTTCGGCTCATCATTTTTTTAACATATTTTTTTATTGATTTCAGAGAGGGAAAGGGAGATGGGAACATCAATGATAAGAGAGAATTATGGATCAGCTGCCTCCTGCACGCCCACCCACCCCCCCCCCCCCCGACTGGGGACCGAGCCCGTAACCCAGGCGTGTGCCCTGATTGGGAATCGAACCTGTGACCTCCTGGTTCACGGGCAGGTGTTCAACCACTGAGCCACGCCGGCCTGGCTGCCTGTCATACGTTCCTATCGCTCTCTCCCTTCCTCCAATGAATGAAAACACACACAGACTTTAAAAACCCGCCTCCGCGAGGCCTCAGAGCATTTAGATCCAAACAGAAGGCCAGCCCGGCCCGAGATCCCTCGCTCTGTCCCGATGGCGCCTGGGGAGCCGCGGCGCACGTGGCTGGCCAGAGCCCCCGCTCACAGCCCATCGCACAGCACTTGGCCGCTAATTGAAATTTCACAGTACAATACTTAAGACACAACTCCAAACGGCACCGCCGTTCAAGCAAATGTGTTTTCCCGGCCATTGCACCGGGCCCGATTTCCTCTCGGCTGTGCGCTTCCTATGATTTGCTGTCGGTGGCGGGTGCAATTAAGTCCTTCGCTTATTTATTTCAGGATATTCTAGAAGGTTCCCATCTCCCCGGGAATTGCATTTAACCCAGCCGTGTGCTTCCTCATCTCCGCCGGCCGTGGGCCTTTTCTGAATGAGTTAACGAGGGAATGAACGGATACGTGGGTTCCATTCTCGGGGGGAGGGGGAGGCTGGGGGGGGGGGAGAAATGAGTTCTTGCCTCTCCTCCCGGCCTAGACGTTTCCAGACCTCGGTCCCTACCGGTTCCGTTACTTGTTCTCTCCCACCAGATCCCAGCACGAGGCTGTGTACCAACTCCAGCCACAGAGACGCTCAGCAAGCGGCCTGTGGAGAATCGTGGGAGAGCCCGGCTGGTGTGGCTCAGTGGTTGGGCGTCGGCCTCTGCGCCCGGAGGTCACGGCTGGTTCTCGCCAGTAGGGGGGGCGTGCAAGAGGCGGCCGAGCCATGGTTCTCTCTCATGGTGGATGCGTCTCTCTCGCTCTCCCTTCCTCTCAATAAAGATATATTTTAAGAAAAGAGAAAGGGAGCCCCCTAGGAGGATCCTCCCCCCATTGCTCCCCCCCCCAAATGTCACCAGCAGAGACCCAGCCCGTCTCGCTCAGCCCCCGAGCCCCCCATCTCAGCACCCTCGGGCTCTCAGCACCCTCGGGCTCTCAGCACCGTTGCTCTGCGCTGTCGCCCTTGGGGAAACGCTTTCATTGGAGAACTTGGTGGAAAATGCTCCCCTGGGGCTGACTGGTGCGTGGGGGACGGGGTGGGGGTGGAGGTGGGGGTGGTGCTGGATAAACTACTGTAGACACATACACAGTCTGAGAACAATCCGTTTGTTCCCTCGGGGAGAGAATGTAAGTAATTGAACGATATGATTATGAATGTAAGAATGGCGACAGCGGCGACCCTGCCTATCCCTAACAGCATTAGAGATGTCTGAGCGCCAGCGATGTGTAGGCGGGGAAGTCAACTGACAACCAGAGACAGAAACGCACCGGGAATACACTTAGTCGGCCTCTCCCACGCCGGCCAGGGGCTGCGGGCCACCTGCTTGTTGGTCCCGTGGTTAATATCGTGCCTGGGGCGGCTGGGGCCCTTACTTATGGGAAGGGCTAGTTTCCCTTTACAGTTACTGCGAGGAAGCCCGGCCGGCGTGGCTCAGGGGTGGAGCGTCGACCTGTGAACTAGGAGGTCAGGGTTCGATTCCCGGTCGGGGCCCATGCCCGGGTTGTGGGCTGGATCCCCAGTGGGGGGCGTGCAGGAGGCAGGCGACCAATTTTTCTCTCTCATCATTGATGTCCTTATCTCTCTCTCTCTCTCTCTCCCTCTCCCTTCCTCTCTGAAATCGATAAAAATATATTAAGCCCAGCCGGCGTGGCTCAGTGGTTGAACGTTGACCTAGGAACCAGGAGGTCACAGTTTGATTCCTGATCAGGACTCCGTTCCTGGTAGGGGCCATGCAGGGGGCAGCCGATTGCTTGCTCTCTCTTTCTCTCTCTCTCTCTCTCTCTCTCTCTCTTTCTCTCTCTCTGTCTGTCTCTCTCTCTCAAATCAACAAATAAAAAAATTTGAGACAAGAAAAGGGAGAGAAGAATGCCCGAGAGAGCCCGTGTCTTGTGAAACTTCCAAGATGATGAATGCCGGCCGTGCTCCGAACAGATGCCCATAAATCTCAAGGCCTTTTAAGTCCCCGTCCTCTCCGTGTGACAGCGCCGGCCACACACCTCACGGGGCCACAGACACCTGGTTCTGTGCACGTGTGACCATGAGCCCTAAACGGCTTTCCCAGAAAACCCCCCTCTGTGTTACTGACCGTCACCCGTAACACGCGTTCCGGGGTGTGTGTGTGTGTGTGTGTGTGGTTCCTGGGTTGATGCCACGTCCACTCTCCCGGCCAGACAGCCCTGCTGGTCCCCCCAACGCGGAAGGCCCTTGCTTCATCAGATAGCCACGATCTTGTCTAACCCCGCGTTTTAAGATGAAAATATTGGCTCCTTAAATAGCCCGGGGTCCCATGGGACAGCCAGGGGCCTCCCTTCCCGCCGACCCAATGATTTGTTGTTTTTAATTAAATCCGGTAACAGTGATGGCCACTTTTGCAAGAATCCTGAAGACTACAGTGTGTGTGTGTGTGTGTGTGTGTGTGTGTGCGCGCGTGTGTGCGTGTGTGTGTGTGCGTGTGTGTGTGTTGTTTGTAAGCTGATGAATAACAGCAAGGTGCCAAGTCCCTCCCCTGCCGCCCCCCCCCCTTTTTTATTATTACATTTAAATTAGTTGGAGAGTTTCAATAAATCACCGCGGAGAAGAAGAGCGAGCAAATGTTATCAGATCAATAAATCTATCCCGGTCGGTTGAAGAAGGCAGGCTTATGGGAGCGGCGGGGCGGCCTCGGAGGGCGCGGGTCGCGTCGGCTGGAGGCACCCGAGGAAACGGCTCGGAAGTGAGACATCGAGCTACAAAGAGAGCATTTCTGTTTGATCTGCAGCGGCTCCATCCCGGTTGCACCGCGTCGGCTATTTGCTCTGACCTCACTTAGAGCATTTTCCAACTCCCCGGTGCTATCAACGTAATATACCGAAAAAAAAAAGAGAGAGAGAAAGAGATAACTAGAAGTGTTTTAGGTGTGTTTTTCAACCTGAGATACCACGTTTCCATAGCAACCGAACGTCTGCAATTGCGTTTCTTTCCTGGAAAGGGGAACGGAGACTATAGCAAGCCAGGGTTGTGTGTGTGTTTTTTTTTTTTTTTTAATATATATATATATTTTTTATTTCAGAGAGGAAGGGAGAGGGGGAGAGAGAGAGAGAGAGACAGACATCAATGACGGGGAGAGAAACGGATCGGCTGCCTCCTGCACGTCCCCTGCTGGGGTGGGGGGGGATCGAACCCACAACCCAGGCACGTGCGGGGGACCAGACCTCCTGGTTCCCGGGTTGATGCCCAACCACTGAGCCACACTGGCCGGGCGTCGTGTTAACGAAGAGACGCTGCAGTCCACTGGGTGGGGTTGGCGATGGGACAGTAGCAGAGCCTCTTGGTCTGGGTCACGCAGCGCCCTGAGGTTTCCATCGAACCTTCCACGTTCTTGCGCCCACCCCAAACCACCCTGACATGCCTGAGCCCTGCCTCCCCTGCATCTCCCCTAGATTTCTACAGGTCTGAAGGGTACAGTCCCATCGTATTCGCTCCGTCTAGTGGATGGTGTGCTCACCACCCACGGCCAAGTCTCCTTCCATCACCAATGCTCTTCCCCCCCCCTCTACCTTCTTCTGCCTGCCCCCACCCACTGAATAAACTCTTAGTTCCATGACATACCAACCACAATTGGATTAGCCCGAGTTAGTTCCGTGAAATCTAAAATAAAGAGATGTAGCCCTGGCCGGCCTGGCTCGGTGGTCAGAGCGCCGGCCTGGGGACTGACGGGCCCTGAGTTGGATTCTGGTCAAGGGCATGCACCTCCTTTGCAGGCTCCATCCTCAGACCTGGTCGGGGCCCCGTGTGCCAGAGGCAACCCATCCATGTGTCTCTCTCACATCCACGTTTCTCTCGCTCGCTCTGTCTCTTCCCCTCCCTTCCACTCTAAAAAAAAATAAAAATAAAAAAAATCCATGGAACCATATCCTTGGGTGAGGATGGACAAACAAGTAAATGATAAAAAGTAAAATAGCCCTGGCCGGTGTGGCTCCGTGGATAGAGCATCGGCCTGGAGACTGAGGGGTCCCGGGTTCGATTCCAGTCAAGGGCACAGGCCCAGGCTGCAGGCTCCATCCCCAGTGGCGGGGTAGGGCGGGGGCGTGCAGGAGGCATCTGATCAGCGATCCTTTCCCATCACGGATGTTTCTGTTTCTCTCCCTCCCCCTCCCTCTCCGAAACCCACCACAATGTATGTAATGTTAAAGAGATGCAGATAGATGTTAGCGCTGCAAATTGAAACGACACCAAACACGGTTAAGGACCGTGTTGGCGGGTGATACGCCGAGTGCACGAAGCACGGCACTCCTGTCTTTGAAGGTATCATGGGCATATTTTTATCATCTGACCTTTTTCTTCTTTTCTTTGCTTGCTTGCTTTCTTTTTCTTTTTTTTTTTTTTTTTTTTTTTTTTTTGAAGAGACCTTGCTTGAGAGAGTTTGGAATAAATAGGTCTTTGTTAAGATCATCTATTCTCTGAGCCTGTTACAAAGCGTTCCCACTCTGCCAGGGCCCATGACTCATCAGTAATCCAGGGCCCACGGAGAACAGATACCTGCGCCTCGCGGCCCAGCCAGGTCGGCCAGCCCACGCTCCCTTCTCCTTCCTGCAGGCGATGGGCCTCAGACCCACTTTCCGTCTCCCCACCAGGTGGCCACGTGCACACGCACACCTGCCAAAGCGTGTACACGTGCCCAAATGCACACGTGCACACACACACACGCACACAGATTAAAATGCCACAGGACCCCGGCCGGCGTGGCTCAGGGGCTGAGCGTCGACCTAGGAACCAGGGCACACGGGTTCGATTCCCCGTCAGGACACAGGCCCGGGTTTCGGGCTTCATCTCCAGTAGGGGGGGGGGGGGGACTGCAGGAGGCAGCCGATCCACGATTCTCCCTCACGGTTGATGTTTCTATCTCTCCCTCTCCCTTCCTCTCTGAAAGCCATAAAAACATAGTTTAAAAAAAATCAAAAGGAAGAAGTACAGGGTGCCCATTACATTGAACTTCAGGTGAATGGCAGATACTGCTGTAGGCGGCTCTGTCCCAAATAGTTGCAGTTCAACGAGGTGTCCTGTTGTAACTGGAGACCGTGTCACGGCCCACAGCTCCCCGGACCCCAGCTCCTCGGCGCGGTGCCCTTCCCAGGAGGGTGTCCGGTGTGACCTATTTTTAGGAAGAGAACCCGTCCCTGGGAAAGTCACAGGTTTCTCGGGGAATCTGGATCGTGACGCACACGGGCGATGCGTTTAGGGGGCCAGGGAGCGTTCCTCTGGGGTCTTTGACGAACGGCCGTGTCATCATCGGGGGAGCCACCCCTCCAGCTGCTGTCCCGGAGCAGCAGACGCATCTCCCCCTCCCGCCGCAGACCCTGTGCGCGCGGCTCCCAGAAAGAAATGTCACCAGAACATCCCGGTGTCTGACCCAAACCCAGCGCGCGACACGGAATTCAATTTGTTTTCTCGCGTCGGCCTGGGCACTGCTGTTCACGCATCCGTCGGCTGAAAGATGCAGGGGTTGGGGATGAACTCACCCTGGGTGGAATGCACCATCTCCCTCCTGAGTGAGATTCAAAGAAGCGGGCCCACGCTTTTTTAAAAAAGTCTAGGGCGGCTCTATGAGTGGCTCCATGGTTGGGCATCGACCTACCCACCGGGAGGTCACAGTTCGATTCCCAATCAGGGCACATGCCCGGGGTTGCGGGCTCCATCCACAGTGGGGGGGGGGGGAGGGGGGCGTGCAGGAGGCAGCCGATCCGTGATTCTCTCTCCGCATGGATGTTTCTATCCCTCTCCCTTCCTCTCTCTGAAATCAATAAACATATTGAAAAACAAACCAACCAACCTGTGTGTCCTGCAGGCAGTGCACCCGCCACCAGGTGGCAGTGTTGCCCACGGGCTCTCCCACCTCGGCCGGGTCTGCCTTTCCCAGGGGGGCACCCGGAAAAAAAAAAAAAACCTGTACCCCCAACACTGTGTCCCCTGCTCCACATGGAAAACATCCGGAGGAGCCCTGCCCCACCAGTCGCTCAGGGCCCTGTGCAGCCCCGCTCCAGGGCCTGGACAACAGCTGGGTGGAGACTGAACCCCACGTTATGGGCTCCATCCCAAGTGCGGGGTGGGGGGGGGCGTGCAAGAGGCAGTCGGTCGATGAATCTCTCTCATCATTGATGTTACTCTCTCTCTCTCTCTCTCTCCCTTCCTCTCTGAAATCAATAAAAACATATTTAAAGAAAGAAAGAAAGAAAGAAAGCAGTGACTTCCCCCCACATGCACACTTGGAGACAAGAGTAAGCAAACACGCCCTAACCCGTTTGGCTCAGGGGATAGAGCGTCGACCTGCGGACTGAAGGGTCCCGGGTTCGATTCCGGTCAAGGGCATGTACCTTGGTTCCGGGCACATCCCCAGTAGGGGGTGTGCAGGAGGCAGCTGATGGATGTTTCTCTCTCATCAATGTTTCTAACTCTCTATCCCTCTCCCTTCCTCTCTATAAAAAATCAATAAAATATATTTTTTTTTTAAAAAAAGTAAGCAAACGGTGTTCAGTGTCGCAGGAGCTCAGTGGAAGGAGCCAGTCTGAAGGTCAAAGGGTCAAACTGGGCTGGGACCCTGGAGAGGACGGACACCCCGCCCTGTCCGCCCACCACGGTTGCACCAGCCTGCCCTCTGCCCCATTCAGAGTCGGGCCAGACAGATGACCTTGCTCAACCTTGGCACCAGGCATGTCACACGGCTGCTTCTTCCACCCCAGCGTCGAAGACTGGACACACTCCAACCTCCTGGCCAGCCTCCCACAACTAGGGCAGAGGACAGGCAGACCTGGGGCGCGGGGAGACACGAGGCTCGGGGGGACGGCTCGTGTGATGGGTACAGATGGGGAGACCTCAGGGGGCACAGGGAGGTTGGACTCCCGCCGCCGCCTACTGTTAGCACGAATCCAGAAGCATGGGCCCAGTTTGATGGACTATGTCTGTGCAGGACCTCCCTGGACACACTCACCTACTGCTCCATCTCTTGCTGCATTTATTTTTTTTTTAAATATATATATATATTTTTTTATTGATTTCAGAGAGGAAGGAAGAGGGAAAGAGAGAGAAACATCCATGATGAGAGAGAATCACGGATCGGCTGCCTCCTGCACGCCCCCCTACTGGGGATGGAGCCCACAACCCGGGCATGGGCCCTTGACCGGGACTAAAACATTCAATAAATAAATAAGCAAACAAACAAACAAACAGTGTTGGGAAAATGAGACAGGCACATTGCAAAAAAAAACACAAACACACACACACAAAAAAAACAAAAATGCAACTAGACCACCCACTCACAGCACACACCAGCACAAGCTCAAAGTGGATTTGAGACTTCAATGTAAGCCGTGAAACCCGAAAGGGAAGAAAAATCCTCGAAGAAAGCCATCTTCGGTGCTCTCAGAATCAGGTCCGCGGTCTCGTGCCTCTGCCTGGGGCAGTGACCGTACCCACGGCTTCCTGTTCGCCCACCCGCCTCCCCTCTGTGGTCACCGTCTTCTCCGCCCAGACGGTCACCCGCCGGGTCTCCCCGCTGCTGAGCTCAGACGTGGGCATCCCTGACTCCCATGGCCAGCTCCAGGCGTGTCCCTCCCTCGCTCTATCGTCTGCAACAGCAACTCACATATTCAGCCACCCCCCCGGCTGTTCTTGGACTCCGTTGCTTCTGTCATACCCCGTCCCCTTTCCCACCACAGATTCCAAAGGCCTTCAGAAGGCCAATCCCGCCGGCCGGCCACCCAGCGTGGCTCAGTGGTTGAGCGTTGACCTAGGAACCAGGAGGTCAGGGTTCGATGCCCGGTCAGGGCACATGCCCTGGGTTGCGGGCTCCGTCCCCAGTGTGGGGCGTGCAGGAGGCAGCCGATCCATGATTCTCTCTCATCAGGGATGTTTCTCTCTCTCTCTCTCTCTCCCTTCCTCTCTGAAATTAATAAAAATCTATTTAAAAAAATAATTCCATGAGGTTCAGTGGATCTCACAGTGTGGGGCCCTCGGGGAGGCCCGCTGAGCCAGACCCTGGGGGTTGGGGGGAAATGGGATGGGTGAAGAGCAGGTGGGGAAGGATTCCAGGCTTACGGAGCAGCAATGTGACTCACGGAATCTTAGAACCTGAGCGCGGAATGCGGGCGGGCAACCAACAAGGCCCTTGTTCCGAGAAGGGTAAGGAGACCTCTCGCCCTGGGGCCAGGCCGGGAGCGGAGGGGCAGGGGGTGGAGTTAAACAACAGCAAGTTGGCCGCCAGTCCCGATCCCCGGAAGGCCGCAGGGGGGCTCTGCCTGAGGAGTCAGCCCCCGACTGTAAGGACCCCTGGGAGCTCCAGGGTAAGACAACTGAAAGGCTCCAGTGAGCACGTGGGCCGCAGGCAAAGGGGCCGGGGCACCCGGGAGGGGTGGGGGGGACACCTGCAGGGACACAGGCTTCAGCAGCAATGGAGCCAGAAGGCCCAGGCCCCCCCTCTCCCCCCGCCCGGGTTGGGTGATGGAGGGAAACAGTGGACCCAGGATGTCTTTGTCATGGAAACCAGGGAAGCTGAGGTCCTTTCTGCACGGTTAACCCTCAGCCCGGGATGCCCCGGGGTCCCCTTGGAGAACGGACTCTCCCGGGAAAGGCAGGAAGTTGGGCCAAACCTTCCTCGGATCTGGGCCTCCACACAGCAATGTCGTACCCCTGGAAAGGGCGGGGGGGCGGGCGGGGGGGGGCTGGATCTGTCGCATGTGGCATGGCACATTTTCTTTCTTTTTTCTTTTTTTTTTAATTTCAGAGAGCAGGGAGAGGGAGAGGGAGAGAGAAGCATCCATGATGAGAGAGAATCATGGATTGACTGCCTCCTGCACACCCCCTATTGGGGATCGAGCCTGCAACCAGGGCATGTGGCCTTGACCAGGAATCCAGCCGTGACCTCCTGGTTCGTAGGTCGGCTGCAACCACTGAGCCACGCCAGCCAGGCTATTTTTTATTTGTAAAATTGTTTAACTTATTGACAAAAGAGAGAGAGAGAGAGAGAGAGGAGCATCGATGTCTTGTTCCACTCATGGATGCATCCATTGGTTGATTCTTGGTGGTGCCCTGACCTGGGATTGAAACCCACAACCTTGGTGTATGGGGGCCGATGCTCTAACCAACTGAGCTACCCAGCCAGGGCCTGTCTTAATTAATTCATTTACTTATTTATTAATTTATTAGTACTATTTAGAGAAGTCAGGAAGGCAGGGTGGTTTGGAAAGGAAAAGTCTGGTTCACCCAAGAAGTGAATCTTCCAGCAGGAGAGGCAGGAGAGGCATCACGCCTTCTGCGGGTGTGTGTGGGGGGGAGCGGGGGGGGGGGGGGGGGACAGGGGGTGGAGGTGTCCCCAGAGCAGATGGATGTCCTGGGTGGGGAAGATGGAGAAATCTGAGCCCTGGGAGGCGTGGCTCCTTTGGATTCCGATTCTGATTGATTCCAGGAGCGGAGGGAGGGTCTCTCTGTCCGGGGGGCCCATCCAGGAAGCCAGGCTGCCCGGGTGGGAGGGTCTCCCCGCCCGGGGTCCCCAATGAGTGCCCGTCAGGAAGCCGGGCTGCCCCAGGAGCGGGAGGGAGGGTCTCCCCGCCCGGGGTCCCCAAAGAGTGCCCGTCAGGAAACCAGGCTGCCCGGGAAGGAAGGCGCTTTAGTCCGCGACCCTTTGCCGCACCCTCTCTCCGGCCCGGGCGCGCGCGTCTCCGTCTCCTCGTGGGCGCGAACGGAACCGAAACTAAGCCTCTGGAAAGTTTAGGTTTCCCGCTCTCCACTGAGCCAGGGCGCGGCGCGGGCCGGGCCGGGCCGGGGCGGGGCGGGGCGGGGCCGGGGCCGGCTGCGGAAACGGCCCGGGTGGCGCGAGCGAGGGGCCTGCGGGCCGGGCGGGGCGGCGCTGACCGCCGTCTGTCTCCGTCTCGGTGGTGCGTCCCGCAGGCGGGGAGCCCGCGCCGCCGCGTCCGGGCCGCCGGCGATGATCACCTAGGAGCGGCTGGCGCGCGCGCGGGAGCGGGGCGCGGCGACACGCGGCCATGGAGCGGGAACCGGCGGCGGCGGCGGCAGCGGCGGCAGCGGCGGGCGAGGACCCTGCGCCCCCGGACAGGCGGCTGCAGAGACGGCGAGGGCGACGGCGGAGGCGCCGGGAGAGCCGGACGCGCACGGTGCGCTCCAACCTGCAGCCGCCGCCCGCCAGCGCCCACGAGGACCCCGCGGAGGGCGCGGCTCCGGGCGCACGGCGGTGGCGGTGGTGGCCCGGGCGCGGGGGCGCGCAGCACCTGGCCGACAACCGGCTCAAGACCACCAAGTACACGCCGCTGTCCTTCCTGCCCAAGAACCTGTTCGAGCAGTTCCACCGCCTGGCCAACGTCTACTTCGTCTTCATCGCGCTGCTCAACTTCGTGCCCGCGGTCAACGCCTTCCAGCCGGGCCTGGCGCTGGCGCCCGTGCTGTTCATCCTGGCGGTCACGGCCTTCAAGGACCTGTGGGAGGACTACAGCCGCCACCGCTCCGACCACGAGATCAACCACCTGGGCTGCCTGGTCTTCAGCAGGTGAGCGGGGCGGGGCGGGGCGGGGTAGGGCGGGGCGGGCCCGGCTGGGGGCGCGTGGGCGCCAGGCTGGGCCAGGGGCGCGCTCCTGGAACTTGGCGATGCGCGCGCGCGCGCCGTGGGAGGGGCACCACAGGCCGCTGCGGACTGTTTGCGTTGTCTTCCGAGGGCGCCCATTTTCCAGATGGAAAGACTGAGGCTCTGGGGCGTTTGGCGAGCTTCGTTCCAAGTGGGCTTTCTCCCTCCCGGTCACTGTTTGCATTGTCTTCCGAGGGCGCCCATTTCCCAGATGGAAAGACTGAGGCTCTGGGGCGTTTGGCGAGCTTCGTTCCAAGTGGGCTTTCTCCCTCCCGATCCTGGTTTCTCCCGCCCTCACCCCCCGCACCTCCCCAGAGTTGGGGACACTCAGGCTGGGCTCGCCCAGGGAGGCTTTGCTGATCCTTCTTGGGTGGCCTGGGAGAGCTGGCTGGTGGGACTCAGGATGGAGTTTTCTGGCCTCGAGCGGGCGGAGGGTGGGACAGAGAGTAGGTAACTTTTAATTTAATTTAATTTAATTTTTTGGTTAATCCTCACCCGAGGGTATTCTTGCCATTGACTTTTTTTTTTTTTAAATATATTTTATTGATTTTTTACAGAGAGGAAGGGAGAGGGTAGAGAGCTAGAAACATCGATGAGAGAGAAACATCGATCAGCTGCCTCCTGCACACGCCCCATCGGGGATGTGCCCGCAACCAAGGTACATGCCCTCGACCAGAATCAAACCTGGGACCCCTCAGTCCGCAGGCCGACGCTCTATCCACTGAGCCAAACCGGTCAGGGCTTGCCATTGACTTTTCAGAGAGAGTGGGAGAGAAGGAGAGACAGAGAGAAACATCCATGTGAGAGAGACACATCAATGGGTTGCCTCCTGCACGCGCCCCCCCCCCCCCACCACCACCATGGGCCAGAGAGCCTGCAACTGAGATACTTGCCCTTGATCGGAATCGAACCCAGGACCCTTCTGCGCACAGGCCGATGTTCTATCCCCTGAGCGAAACCGGGCAAGGCAGTAGGAACCTTCTAGATGCTGGGGCGCAGGGGGTGTGTGTGGGGGGGTGTTCCCTGTCCCAGATGGTCCCTCAGACCTGGCCCCTGAACTACGAGAAGGATCCCAGGGCTGGAGTCCAGCAGCCACGGGGCGCCCTCATTCCTGGCCGCTCCCTCCCGCCTTATAAGTAAAAAAAAGGAGGGAACCCGATTCCCGGGCCTGAACGTTCCTCCCGCCTCTGGCTCTGGCGAGACTTCCGTGTGCCAGGAGGTTGAAGAACGTGAACCACCCGCACAGGAATGTAAATCGTCAGTCCTCCGTAACCTCTCGTCTTGGGACAACAGGGTGGAACTGTGGGGCACACCCGGTAAAGGTCAGGGGTCATCACAGTGGCTGTTTGGCTGTTGTTTAAATTTTTATGGATTTCAGACAGAGAGAGAGAGAGAGAGAGAGAGAGAGAGAGAGAGACAGAGAGAGAGAGAGAGAAGCACCAATGATGAGAATCATTGCTGGGTTGCTTGCTGCACATCCCCCACTGGGGATCGAGCCTGCCACCCGGGCATGTGTCCTTGGCCAGACTCGAACCCAGGACCCTTCAGTCCACAGGGCGACGCTCTGTCCACTGAGCCACACCGGCTACGGCGCTGACTTCAATTTTCTTCAAGCGCACCCAGTTTCCAGATGGAAAGACTAAGACGTGGCGGTGGGGGGCGGGGGGGGGGTTGGGGAGTATCATTCCACTGGTGTCCTCCTGGTTCGTCTCTCTCTCCCCCTGCACCTCCCCAGAGCTGGGGACACTCAGGCGGAGCCCCCCACCCGCCCAGGACGCCTGGCTGTCCCTTCTCCCTTTATTCTCCCACCCAGAGAGAGCCACCAGCCACAGGTCCACCTGGGATCTGTCTCGTAGGCCGGGGACCCACCTCCGAGTCACACCCCTCAGGATAGCAAATGGTCTTGACCTCAGTTGAGACCTCAGCCCGTGTCCCCTTCCTGTTCCCGTCCCTGGAGTCCTGGTGGAGGGGCTGACACGGGCCTCCGAGCTGGAGGACATGAGCTTGGTCCAGCCTCCGTCACGTGGGAAGGTCCGCGAGTAAGTCTCTTCGTTTCTCAGGGTCAGATGGCTCCCCTCCAAAAAAAAAAAAAAAGATGGGGGCCCAGGTTGCTCCTGCCTCTTAGGAGAGCTTTGACGAAGACCTCGTCCTGCCTTTGAGTATCCCTGACCCTCCTAGCCACGCCGGTCCTTGTTTCCGACTTATTTCACCAGTGAGTCATCGGAGGTTCAGAGAGGGTCATTACCTTGCCCAAAGCCACACAGCTGCTGGGTCGTGTACGGGAATGTGACCCAGGTCTTTTCCAAATCCACAGCGTTTCCGATGGTCCTGGGCTGGCACTTGTAGAATTGCTATAAGGAATCACTTAAGAAGTTCCTTCAAACGTACAGTTGTCTGCCGGGCCGGTGTGGCTCCGTGGTTGAGCATCGCCTTGGGAACCAGGAGGTCAGGGTTCGATTCCCGGTCAGGGCACACATGCCCGGGTGGCGGGCTCCGTCCCCAGTGTGGGGCGTGCAGGAGGCAGCTGATCCATGATTCTCTCTCATCATGGATGTTTTCTCTCGTTCTCTCTCTCCCTTCCACTTTCTCTAAAAAAAAAAAATGATGGAGAAAGTATCCTTGGGTGAGGAGTAACCAAAAAAAGAAGAAGAAGAAGAAGAAGCCAAAACCGGTTTGGCTCAGTGGATAGAGCGTCGGCCTGCGGACTGAGGGGTCCCGGGTTCGATTCCGGTCAAGGGCATGTACCTTGGTTGTGGGCACATCCCCAGTAGGGGGTGTGCAGGAGGCAGCTGATGGATGTTTTCTCTCTCATCGATGTTTCTAGCTCTCTATCCCTCTCCCTTCCTCTCTGTAAAATATCAATAAAATATATTAAAAAAGAAGAAGAGGTACTGGATGGAAGGCACATTGTCAGAGGAAAGGATAAAAAGTGTATTTCCTGAGGCCTCAGTATTTCTGGAAAGGAGGCCCCAGGAGCCACGGGCCGGGTGATGACAGGAAGTGGTGCAGGTGGAAGACGCAGCCTGCGACACGGAGGGAGGGAGGGAGGGAGGGAGGAGACGCGGGGCGGCCTGGAGTCCTGGCCCCCGGGGACACTGAGGGCCTCTGTGGAAGCCGTGACCCCTCCCTTCCCGGCTCGGCCTCGGGGCTCCTGGTGAACAGGATCCAGGAACCCCCCCCCACCACCACCACCACCACAGCCCTATCCAGACACCTCATGTTTGCCACCTGGCCGGCCTGCGGGCCCCCCGAGAGCAAGCTGGACCGCGGGGCCCAGAGCGGAGCCGGCCCACGCGCATCGCCTGTGGGTGCGTCAGACACGCAGGTTCCGGGGCCCCGTCTGAGGTGAGCTCGGTCAGAAACAGCGGGGATGGAGCCAGACGACTTAAGTGTTTTTTCGGGGTGTGTGTGGTTGTTGTTTTTGTTTTTTTTTTAATAAATATATATAGTTTTTGGGTCCTAGTCTCAGACCTTCCCCAAGGGGACATGGGGTAGAGTAACGAGGTGTGCCCAGCTCAGAGCCCCACCAGTGAGCTTCCCTCCGCTCTTACAGTATGTTGTATGGTTTCAGAGAAGAAGGGGGAGGGAGCTGGGAAGAGGGAGGAAAAGGCGGGGGGAGGGGGGATGGGAGATGTCTGTAATACTAACAACAACAACAAAATATACACGGAGTGGCCAGAGGAGGATGACCTCTGAATGCATAATCATCTGGCCACTCGGTGTCTATCCTATAGAATAAAAGGCTAATATGCAAATGGTCCCTCGACCAGGAGTTCGACCAGCAGGCAGGCAGGCCGGCCAACCGCCCATGTCCCCTCCCCCTGGGCAGGCTGGCCGGACCCCACCCAGGCATGAATTCATGCACCGGGCCTCTAATGTATAAATATATATATATATATATATATATATATTTTGATTTCTGTTCCTCTCTCTCTGGTCTCCTCTCTCCTCCCCTCCGTTTCCTGGCACATACATATATATATATATATATATATACATATGTATATATACACATATATATATTATACATATATATTATGTGTGTGGGTGTGTGGGTATATATATAGTATATACACACACACATATATTATATATATATATGTACACTGAGTGGCCAGATTATTATGCATTCAGAGATCATAATAATCTGGCCACTCAGTCTATATCAGCCTTGGGCAAACTATGGCCCTCGGGCCGGATCCGCTGTTCTATCTGGTTCTCTTGCTCTCCCCTCCGCTCCTTTACTTTGAATTTATTTATTTATTTATTATTATTTTTTTAATATATTTTATTGATATTTCACAGAGAGGAAGGGAGAGGGATAGAGAGCTAGAAACATCGATGAGAGGAAACATCGATCAGCTGCCTCCTGCACACCCCCTACTGGGATGTGCCCGCAACCAAGGTACATGCCCTTGACCGGAATCGAACCTGGGACCCTTCAGTCCACAGGCTGACGCTCTATCCACTGAGCCAAACCGGTTTCGGCTTGAATTTATATTAGTTCACACAAACACTCCATCCATGCTTTTGTTCCGGCCCTCCGGTCCAGTTGAAGAACCCATGGTGGGCCCTCGAGTCAAAAAGTTTGCCCCACCCCTGGTCTATAGGAAGGGAGATGGAGAGAGAGAGAGACACACACATCCATGAGGAGAGAGAATGAAGGATCGGCTGCCTCCTGCACGCCCCGCGCTGGGGATGGAGCCCGCAGCCCCGGGCCTGTGCCCCGACCGGGAATCGAACCCTGGCCTCCCGGCTCCTAGCAGGCGCCTGCCTGGGTTTCTGTGTGAACACGTCCCCTTGGGCTTCCATACGCTCTGCGGGGACACCTTGCAGTGTGGCTCGAGTGGCGGACACATCATAGCTTGTCCTCGTGACTCCCGGCCTCCCCTGGGCTCCGTCCAGGTTCGGGGTGGCATCTCCCGTCGCCCCGTCGTCTCTGGGGAAAACAAGCCCTGGGAGGGGGGGACCGGGGGGCCCCTCTCCTCCAGCTCTGGTGTCTGTCTCCGAGGGAGGGACCGGCAGCTTCGCCCCTGCCCTTCCCGTCATTCTCACTCCGTTTCCCAGGTTCCCCGGGGTCACCGCTCCAACCTGAGGTCTGTGGTTGGTTTTTTGTGTGTTTTTTTTTTTTTTTTTTTGGTCTTTTTCAGAGAAGAGGCCCCCCCACAAGTTCTCCTTTTGATTTCTGTTCCTCTCTCTCTGGTCTCCTCTCTCCTCCCCTCCGTTTCCTGGAGGCCCCCCGCTCTTCCTGGCCAGCGGTGGCCACAGAGCACCTGCCCCGGGGGCCCCCCCTCCCCCCGGCGTCTGGGTCCGACCGACCAACCGACCGACCCTAAAAAGACGACTGACAAATGCAGACGCCGAGTCGGGACCCCGGGGGCAGGGGCGGGCCAGGGGCAGCCTCATACGTGAGATCAGAGACTCGGTCGTGTTATTTTTTGGTTGATTCTCCTCCGAGGATACATTTTCCATTGATTTTTTTTTTTTTTTTTTAGAGAGAGAGTGGAAGGGAGGGAGGGAGGGAGGAGGAGAGAGAGAGAAACATGGACTGGCCAGAGAGACATATCGATGGGTTGCCTCCCAACACACATCCCGACCGGGACTGGAATGAACGATCCCACAACCCAGGTATAACACGACCCCTCGACCCCTGGGGTCGGAAGGCTGGTGCTCTAACCACTGAGCGATGCTGGCCGGGGCCATAGACTTCATTCACCTGGCAAACTGCCTTCAAGGTCCATCCACACGTTTGGCCACCAATGGCAGGATTTTTTTCTTTCCTTTTTTCATTTCATTTTCCCCTTCCTTCCTGTCTCTCTCTCTCTCTCTTTTCTTTCTTTGCCCTTCCTTCCTTCCTTCCTTCCTTCCTTCCTCCCTCCCTCCCTTCCTTCCTCCCTTCCTTTCCTCCCTCCCTTCCTTCCTTCCTTCCTTCCTCCCTTCCCTCCTTCCTTCCTTCCCTCTTTCCTTCCTCCCTCCCTTCCTTCCTCCCTCCCTTCCTCCCTTCCTTCCTTCCTCCCTTCCCTCTTTCCTTCCTTCCTTCCTCCCTCCCTTCCTTCCCTCTTTCCTTCCTCCCTTCCCTCTTTCCTTTCTTCCTTCCTTCCTTCCTTCCTTCCTTCCTTCCTTCCTCCCTTCCTTCCTTGTTTCCTTCCTTCCTCCCTTCCTTCCTCCCTTCCTTCCTCCCTCCCTCCCTCCCTCCCTCCTCCCTCCCTCCCTCCCTCCCTCTCTCCCTTCCTTCCTTCCTTCCTTCTTTCCTTCCTTCCTCCCTCCCTCCCTCCCTCCCTTCCTTCCTTCCTTCTCCTCACCCAACGGTATCTTTTCCATTGCTTTTCAGAGAGCAAGTGGAAGAGAGGGAAGGAAGAAGGGAGAGAGAGAGAGAGAGAGAGAGAGAGAGAAACATCCATGATGAGAGAGAATCACGGATCGGCTGCCTCCTGCCCGGCCCACTGCTGAGGATCGAGCCCACAACCCAGGCCTGTGCCCTTGCCTGGGAATCGAACCCTGACCTCCCGGTTCCCGGATCGACCCTTCAACCGCTGAGCCACGCCGGCCGGGCCGTGCCTGGATTTCTCCACCCGGGAATTTTTGAGGAGGGGCTCTGTGAGCGTCAGGATCCCGCCCTCCTCCGTGGGGCGGGCGGCTTTGGGCGGCTTTGCGTGGCCTTCCCATACCAGGGAGCCCAGGGTACTGATCTGTCGGGGGGCGGGTGGGGGGCCGCCTTGCTATTTATAGCTCGTTGGGAGCGCTCACAGGGAAAAGGGAGAGGCTATTTTGATGTCTGCGTGTTGTTTTTTTTTTAGAATGCCCTCCGGCTGGCTCTCCGCCGCCTTGCCTTTCCCAGGCTGCAGGGTCCAGGCTGCCCTTGGCAAACCCTCCGGTTCTTTTTCCCACCGCGTCGTTATTTTCCGTTTTGTTTGGGCGAGGTCTGTTGGCACGCGCACGTTGGAAAGGGTCCGGAGAGTCGGATCTCTCTGCCGGTGTCGCTGCTTCATGCTTGTAACTTGGGAAACGTTTATTCTGGGGGGGGGGGGGGGGGCGCGGAAAGGGATATGCAATTGGGGCGTCGCTGCAGGGCCTGACCTGAAGGAGACTCGAGTCTCTGGTTATAAAGGGAAGTTAAGCCCCCGGCCGGCGTGGCTCAGCGTCGACCTAGGAACCAGGAGGTCACGGTTCGATTCCCGGTCGGGGCACAGGCCCGGGTGGCGGGCTCGATCCCCAGTGTGGGGTGTGCAGGAGGCAGCCGATGAATGATTCTCTCCCGTCATGGATGTTTCTATCTCTCTCTCTCCCTTTCCATTCCTCCCTAAAATCAATTAAAATATTTTTATTTTTTTTTAAAAGAGAGAAACCCAGAAAACATGGTCCATTCATCCATTTGGTGTTTGAGGGGGCGGGGGGGAAAAGACTTGAAGTCACTCACATGTAGCCGTGTTTGGAGGCTATTGGTTAGGTCAACAGTTGGTCATTGAAACTCCTCGGAGAGTCCTCGCCGGTGTGGCTCAGTGGATAGAGCGTCGGCCTGCAGACCCAAGGGTCCCGGGTTCGGTTCTGGTTCAAGGGCCCTGGTCGGGGGCTTATGTAGGAGGCAACAAACCGATGTGTCCCTCTCACATCGATGTGTCTCTCTCTCTCCTCTGTCTCCTCCCCCCCCATCCCTCCCTCCCCCTCGCCCTAAAAATCAATGGGAAAATAGCCTTGGGTACAATAGTCTTGGGTGAGGATGAACATCACCAACAAAATAACCATAAACTCGGGACAGCTGACCCGCCGGCCGCTGCGTGGGACTGTTCGAGAACCCCCGGGTGTGGGTCCAGTCCCCGTTAGGAATTGCCCCCCACACACACACACACACTCCTTCCCTTCGTATTCCCTGAAAGACTCTCAAGGAGCATAAACCCAGCACCTCTCTGAGGCAGTACCGACCGGCAGCATTCATTACAGACAGGAATCCCTCATCGGGCAGGCCTCCCCGAAGCTCCAGCCCCAGCCCCACCCCCCACCCGCCTTCGGGATGGCTGGGCTCCTTTAGAGCAGGGCTGGGTGTGGGCGCCGAGCCCTGGCCCAGATTCCAGATGTGCAGAGGGAGGGAGTGCGGGGCCGGGCGGGCCGGGCGTGGCGGGAGGCTGGTTGGGAGGGCTGGGAGGGGGCTCTGTTTGCATTGCACGGCGGAATGATCCTTCACCCCCAAATATAACTTGGGCTTTTGAGTAAATGTGGGGGTGGGCAGGGAGGGGAGCAGGCTCCCTGAGGCCAGAGAAGGATTTGCGGGGTCCCCGGGGGGGGGGAGCCCCAATGCTTAGCTCAGGGTCCCAGGTGTCTTTGGTTAAGTGTGGGAAAGGGGGTTCCTCAGATCCGAAATGCCGATGGTTGCGATGGGGTGTCACCGGGGGACACGTCTCCTAAAGCTGTTTTTTTTTTTTTAAGGGTCTAATTGCTAAAGGGAAGAGAGAACGTGTGAATGTGTTTTTTTTGGTTTGTTTTTCTGGTTCATCTTCACCTGAGGATTTAAAAAGCAACAACAGTCCTAGCCGGTGTGGCTCAGTGGATAGAGCGTCGGCCTGTGGACGGAAGGGCCCCGGGTTCGATTCTGGCCAAGGACACATGCTGGGTTTCGGGCTCCATCCCCGGTAGGGGGTATGCAGGAGGCAGCCGATCCATGATTCTCTCTCATCGTGGATGTTTCTCTCTCTCTCTCCCTCTCCCTTCCTTTCTGAAATCAATAAAAATATATTTAAAAAAAATAATAATAATAAAATAAAAAGCAACAACAACATGTGTTTATTGATGTCAGAGAGGAAAGGAGAGAGAGAGAGAGAGAGACATCCATGATGAGAGAGAATCATGGATCAGCTGCCTCCTGCAGGCCCCCCACCGGGGATCGAGTCCGAAACCCAGGCATGTGCCCTTGACCGGGAATCGAACCCGGGGCCCTTCCGTCCACAGGCCGACGCTCTATCCCGAGCCGGCTCAATAAAAACACATTAAAAAATAAATAAATAAATAAAAGTGGAACAACGAAAATCGATGTTTCTCTCTCTCTCTCTCTCTCTCTCTCTCTCTCTCAATCAGAACATTTTAAAAATGTCTTCTGTTCCGTTTCTTCCTTCGTACCAGAGGGAACGTCCTGTCCTGTTCCTTTATTCCGTTCCGGTCGCACGTGGACGTTTGGCGAGAGCACTTTTTGGAAACAGAATGCCGCCTTGTCGTCTCTAAAAAATATATAAAATAAAAAAAAATCCATCTCCGGGGGGGTTCCTAGCTCGACCCTGCCCTCCCGTGTCCCCGGGAGGGACCCGCGGGCGAAGCTCCAGAACCAGAACCGCGTCCTCCTCCCCTGTGGCCCGGAGGAACGGAAAGACAAGCCGGGGCACTGAGAACGCCGTGTGTTTGGGTCGAAAGGGGAACAGCGTGTGTGTTTTTTCCTCCGTGTGCGAGGCAGGTGGATGGCAGATAAGGGGCCGGCTTTGATACGCGGGCCCCCCCCCCCCCCCGCATCCTGCCGCCAGGGGGGGGACGCGGGCGTGTCCTTGGGACAGGGTGGCCGGGGGTACGGAGGCTGCTCTTGTGCAGCCCCTGCCTTGGCGCGGGAAAAAAGAGACGTATTTATTTGTGTAGTGAGGTTTCCTCCCCGTGATTGTGTAGCGGCAGCCTCAGAACAGAGCAGGCCGAGTTACCGGCAAAGAGAGGGCCAGCTTTGTGCTCCGGCCTGGGGTTTGCCAGGGGAGGGTGCGGTGGGGGGGCGGGGGCCGGGCTGGGAGGCACCTGGATGTGCCTTGGATCTTGGATCCGGGGGTGGGGGGGGCATCAGAGTGAGGTTCAGTTACCTAACTTGTTTGTGTGGGTTTTTTAAAAAATATATTTTTATTGCCAAAACCGGTTTGGCTCAGTGGATAGAGCGTCCGCCTGCGGACGGAAGGGTCCCGGGTTCGATTCCGGTCAAGGGCATGTACCTTGGTTGCGGGCACATCCCCAGTAGGAGGTGTGCAGGAGGCAGCTGATGGATGTTTCTCTCTCATCGATGTTTCTAACTCTCTATCCCTCTCCCTTCCTCTCTGTAAAATACCAATAAAATATATTAAAAATATATATATATATATTTTTATTGATTTCAGAGAGGAAGGGAGAGGGAGAGAGAGAAACATCCATGAGGCGAGAGAGCATCATGGATCGGCTGCCTCCTGCAGGCCCCACACTGGGGATCGGAGCCCACAACCCAGGCGTGTAGTCCTGACCGGGAATTGAACCCGGGACCCTTGAGTCCGCAGGCCGACGTTCTACCCACTGAGCCAAACCAGCTAGGGCCTTTTTTTTTTTTTCTAATAGCACGTGTCCTTCATATAATGCAGAGATTTTTCAACCGGTGTGCTGCAAGAATTTTTTGAATGTTTTCATTCATTTTTTTTTTTTTTAATAGAGAGAGAGAGGAAGGGAGAGGGAGCGAGAAAGAGAGAGAAACATCCATGATGAGAGAGAATCACGGATCGGCTGCCTCCTGCAGGCCCCTCACTGGGGATTGAGCCCGTGACCCCGGGCATGTGCCCCGACCGGGAATCGAGCCGTGACCTCCTGGTTCGTGGGCCGACGCGCCAACCCCTGAGCCACACCGGCCGGGCTCAATCCCGTTATTAAGTGGTCACTCTGATGACCACCTGACCAGGTTGCCGGGGCGGGGGGGAGGGGGGGCAGCTGGCTCCATGCCCTGGGCTGAAGGCTGGCGGGCACGCTCCGGGGTCCAGAGGGCAGGGCCCGCGTCGGCGGTGCCACCGCCCAGGGAACACGCGCTCCCCGTGACGTGACGAGGGCGTGCGGCCCGCTGACGGGCGGGCCCCGGGACAAAGCCGTCCTTGTTCGCCGGCTGCCACGCTCAATGCCCTGCCTGTTTGGGAGGCAGGAAATGTTGCTTTTGGACCACGACGACCTCCTTCGGGAGCTTCCCGTCTGGAGGGTGTTCTCGGGAGAGCAGAGCCGAGGCCGGGCCAGGGCGCCGTGGAAAGACACGCGTGACCGTCCCCCCACCCCCTCGCGCCCCCCCCCCCCCCCCAGCACGGACCGTGCGGCCTGAACGTCGTGCGGGGACAGGCTCTCCTCTCTGGACATGGAGACGGCCACGTTGACAAGTGTCCAGAAAGAGTCTCTCTCAGGCCCGTGAGCTATGTGGACGGTGTGTAGAGCCAGATCCTGAGACTCTTACATACACGCGCGGAGCGGCCAGATGAGGGTGATCTCTGAACGCAAAATAATCTGGCCACTCAGTGTCTATCCTATAGAATAAAAGGCGAATATGCAAATGGTCCCCTCGACCAGGAGTTCGACCAGCAGGCAGGCCGGCCCACTGCCCATGTCCCCTCCCCCTGGCCAGGCTGGCCGGACCCCACCCATGCACGAATTCATGCACTGGGCCTCTAATACACACACACACACACACACACACACACACACACACACATACACACTGAGTGGCCAGATTATTTTGCGTTCAGAGATCATCATCATCTGGCCACTCCGTGTATATCTTAGAGGCCTGGTGCATGAATTCATGCATGGGTGGGGTCCGGCCAGCCTGGCCAGGGGGAGGGGACATGGGCGGTGGGCCGGCCTGCCTGCTGGTCGAACTCCTGGTCGAGGGGACCATTTGCATATTAGCCTTTTATTCTATAGGATAGACATGGAGTGGCCAGGTTATTATGCATTCAGAGATCATCATCATCTGGCCACTCAGTATATATATATATATATATATATATATATATATATATTAGAGACCCGGTGCATGAATTCGTGCATGGATGGGATCCCTAGAGCCTGGCCTGTGATCGGGGCGATCGGGGTGATCGGGGCCGTGGGAGGTTGGCTGGCTGGCTGGAGGAAGGGACCGTGGGAGGCTGGCCGGCCAGGCGGAGGGGCCGCGGGAGGTTGGCTGACCCGTGGGAGCGCACTGACCACCAGGGGTCAGCTCCTGCATTGAGCGTCTGCCCCCCCTGGTGGTCAGTGCGTGTCATAGTGACCGGTCGTTCTGTCATTCTGTCGCTTAGGCTTCCATATATATAGATATATATTTTTTTATTGATTTCGGAGAGGAAGGGAAATGGAGAGATACAAACATCCATGATGAGAGAGAATCATGGATCGGCTGCCTCCTGCACACCCCCCACTGGGGAATCGAGCCCGCAACCCGGGCGTGTACCCTGACCGGGCATTGAACCCTGAACCTCCTGGTTCATAGGTCGACGCTCAACCAACTGAGCCACGCCAGGCCGGGCCGGATGGTGAAAGTCTTGAACCCTTTTCTGTGGGCGCTGCAAGAGGGGACCCTAACCCGCCACCGCACGCACTTACGCTCTCGTTCTGGAGGTCAGAATCCCAACACAGGTCTCCCGGAGCTACCGTCAAGGTATTGGAGCCCTGGGCCATGGGCCCAATGGTTAGAGCGCCGGGGGTTCCGTTTTCGGTCAAGGGCACCTACCTGGGTGGCAGGTGCCGTTCCCGGCCCCTGGTTGGGGCATGTGCAGGAGGCAACCGATGGATGTGTCAATCTCATGTCAATGTTTCTCCCTCCCTCTCTCTCTCTCTCTCTTTCTCTCTCCCTCTCTCCCTTCCACTCTCTCTAAAAATCAATAGGAAAATGTCCTCAGGTGACGACGAACCAAAATAAGTAAATAAAAATAAATCACAGACTCCCGCGAGGGACCCAGGTCCAGCCGTCGGTCGGGGGCCCCTCCATGGGGACGGCCACTCGGGACGGCCGGCCCCACCGTTTAGTGGTCGATGCTCAACCACCGAGCCACACCGGCCCGGCGAGAGTCCGTGATTGACATGACAAGTCCCGGGCCCGGCGGCGTGGCTCCGTGGCTGCGCGTCGACCCGTGAACCAGGAGGTCCCGGGTCCGATTCCCGGTCGGGGCACAGGCCCGGGTTGTGGGCTCCACCCCCAGTAGGGGACGTGCAGGAGGCAGCCGATCCGTGATTCTCTCTCTCCTCATGGATGTTTCTCTCTCTCTCTCTCTCTCTCTCTCTCTCTCGCTCCCTCTCCCTTCCTCTCTGAAATCTATATATATAAAAAAATGGAGCCAAAACCGGTTTGGCTCAGTGGATAGAGCGTCGGCCTGCGGACTGAAGGGTCCCAGGTTCGATTCCGGTCAAGGGCATGGACCTTGGTTGCGGGCACATCCCCAGTAGGAGGTGTGCAGGAGGCAGCTGATGGATGTTTCTCTCTCATCGATGTTTCTAACTCTCTATCCCTCTCCCTTCCTCTCTGTAAAATATCAATAAAATATATATTTAAAAAAAAAAATGGCAAATCCCAGCACAACATAGAGAAGTCAGAGACAGCGACTGGAGCTCAAAGAATAGGACACCCCCGGACGGCGTCCCGTGAGGCCTGGGCTGGGGGGTCGGGGGGAGCAGGCAGCCCCCCCTCCACCCCCCAGTGCTAGCCCTGGTCCCTCCGGCCCGCGCCCTGCTACCCAAGGCTTGTGCTCTGCGGATTCTGTCCTGATCTGAAAACACCACACTCCCCGCGCTCTCACGTTCCACATCCGCTGACCGCGCCAGAGGCCTCTCCAAAGCCGGTTCGGGTTACGGCTGCCGCCACCTTCAGCCCAGGGACACAGTGTCCCGCGGCCCCGATGGCCCCTCCCAGGGGACCCCGGGCAGGTTCCAGGCAGCAGCGGACACCTGCCCAGCCACACCCGGCTCTGGCCACGCCCACGACGCCGGCCTGCGGGTGGATCCATGTCCCCCCCCCCCGCCCCCCAGGAAGAAGCCAGCGTAGAAGGAGGGGTCACCGTTCCGTGACAACTGCCCCGAGTCAGTCCTGGCAGACCCATGGCCGGCTGGCCCTCGGCTCCTGGTTACTTTTTATTTTTTTTTTAAATATATTTCAGTGAGGGAGAGAGAGAGAAACATCAATAAAGGAGAGGGAATCACGGATCAGCTGCCTCCTGCACACCCCCCCGCCCCCACCGGGGATCGAACCCACAACCCGGGCCTGTGCCCTGACCGGGAATCGGACCCGGGACCCTTCCTTCCCAGGCTGGTGCTCTCTCCACGGAGCCACACCGCCCGGGGCGAGAAATCCTACTTAAAAGCAAAGGTCTCTGCCTGTTGTGTGATGGAGTGTATGTTCAACGAGGGGTCATTTTTACTTTTTTTTAAATATATTTGTATTGATTTCAGAGAGGAAGGAAGAGGGAGAGAGAGAAACATCGATGATGAGAGAGAATCATGGATCGGCTGCCTCCTGCACGACCCCTACTGGGGATCGAGCCCACAACTCGGGCGTGTGCCCCCCACCGGAATCGAACCCGGGACCCTTCCATCTGCAGGCCGATGCTCTATCCACTGAGCCACACCGGGTGGTAGGGCCCGAGGGGTCATTTTAGACTTTCGATGGGCCTTTCTCAAGTGCTGTGAACATTCTCTCTCTCTCTCTCTCTCTCTCTCTCTCTCTCTCTCTCTCTGTCTCCCTCCCTCTCCCTCTCCTTCTCCCTCTCTCTCTTTCCCTCCCTCCTTCCCTCCCTTCCCCGCCCCCGGCAGCCTCTGCCTCGTGCTCCGTCTGAAAAATAAATTCCATGCGGGCTGTTCTCATCGCCGCGGCATCAGGCCTTGGCCCGAGGTGCTTATTCCACGAGATTCTTGGCTCTCTCCCGGGAAGCCTCCCATTCAGGGCTCGCCTCCTGCGCCCTGGTTTCTCGTCCGTCCGTCCGTCCGTTCTGTCTGCTGCCGGGCGGTGGCAGGGGGGTGGGGGCAGGGCGGGGCCGAGGATGTTCTCAGGCTGAGGGCGCCTGGGGGGGTCTCCGTCCACTCTGGTCCGCGTGTGAGTCACTTCCACGCCCTCCCTTTCCCTTCACGGTGTTCTAATACCTTATTCATTTTTATTCATTTTTTTTTTTTATAAAGAGGGTGTTTTTTTTAAAATATATTTTATTGATTTTTTTTTTACAGAGAGGAAGGGAGAGGGAGAGAGAATTAGAAACATCATCGATGAGAGAGAAACATCGATCAGCCGCCTCCTGCACACCTCCCACTGGGGATGTGCCCGCCACCAAGGTCCGTGCCCTTGACCGGACGCTCTATCCCAGCCTTGTGGGCAAACTACGGCCCGCGGGCCGGATCCGGCCCGTTCGGCTGTTCTATCTGGCCCGCGGAGCCGAAAGAGCGGAGGGTTCTCTTGCTCTCCCCTCCGCTCCTTTACTTTGAATTTATATTAGTTCACACAAACACTCCATCCATGCTTTTGTTCGGCCCTCCGGTCCAGTTTAAGAACCCATGGTGGCCCTCGAGTCAAAAGTTTGCCCACCCCTGCTCTATCCACTGAGCAACACGGTCAGGGCTATAAAGAGGTTTTTAAAATTTTTTCATTTCAGAGAGGAAGGGAGAGGGAGAGAGAGAGAAACATCAATGATGAGAGAGAATCATGGATCAGCTGCCTCCGCACACCGCCTAATGGGGGAGGGGGGGGTGAGCCCGCAACCCGGAGCACGTGCCCTTGACCGGAAATCGAACCTGGGACCCTTCGGCGGTCTGCAGGCCGACGCTCTATCCACTGAGCCACACCAGCCAGGGCATCAATAAAAATACGAGGTGTAGACCTAACCGGTTTGGCTCAGTGGATAGAGCGTTGGCCTGCAGACCGCCGAAGGGTCCAGGTTCGATTCCGGTCAAGGGCATGGACCTTGGTTGCGGGCACATCCCCAGTGGGAGGTGTGCAGGAGGCAGCTGATCAATGTTTCTCTCTCATCGATGTTTCTAGCTCTCTATCCCTCTCCCTTCCTCTCTGTGAAATATCAATAAAATATATATTTTAAAAAATACGAGGTGTACCGGTTAATAATGCGGATTTTTATTTTCGATGGATGGCGTGACACGTATGCGGATACGTAGGCGATTTGGTACGCACGTTATTTTGTCGTATTGCTCCTCTGCATTCGAGGACCGGTCGACAGGCCGTCCGCCCTGTTAAGAACCGGTGAACAGCCCACCCGCATTATGAACCGTGATATTGCGGGTTTCGTCAACCAAGGAAACACGATAAATTTCAAGAGAAACGTCAAGAGCGCTTTATTCAGAGTCGTGTCCATCGCTGGCTTACACATGTCCCCCCATCTTTCCGGTCATTGGGTGGGGACCGGCCCGATGGAACGTTCCTTGTTTGGAGGCAGA